>NC_141706.1:67613608-67956108 GCF_971803275.1 Cyanistes caeruleus | reverse complement strand
GGCTCCCATCCCCACTCCAGAGTGGGGTCCTGCAGCCCCAGCTGTCCCTGAGCAGCAGCTCCAGCAGCTGAGCCCGGCTGTTCCCATGAGGAATTATTTGGGATGGCTGCAGCACAGGAGCGTTGCTCAGCCCCACAGCATCTCTGGGGGAGCAGGACATCGCTCTGCAGGACCCCTTCTCCCCGCTCCTCCTGCCCAAAAGATCTCCTGGAAAGGAAGGAGGGGGGAGCCTGGCTCAGCAGGACACCACAGCATTGCCTTGAGGGGAGGAGGGAGCAGCTGCACCCCCAGAATGTGGGGCTGTGCTGGGGGACACCCAGAGGGAGCAGCTGCACCCCCAGAACGTGGGGCTGTGCTGGGGGACACCCAAAAGGAGCAGCTGCACCCCCAGAACGTGGGGCTGTGCTGGGGGACACCCAAAAGGAGCAGCTGCACCCCCAGAATGTGGGGCTGTGCTGGGGGACACCCAGAGGGAGCAGCTGCACCCCCAGAATGTGGGGCTGTGCTGGGGGACACCCAGAGGGAGCAGCTGCACCCCCAGAACGTGGGGCTGTGCTGGGGGACACCCAAAAGGAGCAGCTGCACCCCCAGAATGTGGGGCTGTGCTGGGGGACACCCAGAGGGAGCAGCTGCACCCCCAGAACGTGGGGCTGTGCTGGGGGACACCCCAGGGAGGGTGTGACGGTGTGAGCCTCAGGGATGGATCTGGGGGTGGGATAACAAACAAACCCTGCCCATTTATCCACCTGTGCTCCACCTTCCTGTGCCCACAGACCTCTCCAGGCCATGAATATTTATAAAACCTTCAGCCTGATGGTCACTAATTTACTGATTATTTTTTTTTACTGCCAAGAAAAACTGACAGCCTTTTGTGGTGCTTGCACAGATCAGATGCAAAGTTATTCAGATGAATCAAAATTACAGCTGAACGTTAAGTGCTGCAGGAGGCTCTCATGACACTGAATCTCAGTGAAATAAAATGGCTGATGAAATTTCATTTAACAATAAACACTGGTGCCCAGGAGAGCAAAAATCCCCCTCCTTGTACAGCAGCAATGATGGGCTCCAGGGGATATCACACAGAACAGGATCTTCCCTGCATGAAAAACAGAGCCTTGCCCTGGGAGCGAGCGCTGCCGGCACATCCGTGGCACCAGGAATGAACTCACAGCTCCAGGAATGACCCCAGAGCTCCTGGAATGACCTCAGAGCTCCTGGAATGACCCCACAGCTCCTGGAATGAACCCAGAGCTCCAGGAATGATCCCAGAGCTCCAGGAATGAACCCACAGCTCCTGGAATGATCCCACAGCTCCTGGAATGACCCCACAGCTCCAGGAATGAACCCACAGCTCCAGGAATGATCCCACAGCCCCAGGAATGATCCCAGAGCTCCAGGAATGAACCCACAGCCCCAGGAATGACCCCAGAGCTCCTGGAATGAACCCACAGCTCCGGGAATGAACCCACAGCTCTTGGAATGATCCCACAGCTCCTGGAATGATCCCAGAGCTCCAGGAGACACCAAACCCGGGCAGCCAGGGACAGCAGAGCCCACCCTGGCTGGGGGCACAGGGCAGAGGGATCCAGAGCTGCTCCTGGAGGGGAGGAGGGAGAGGAAAGGCGGGGCTGGTGTGAAATCCCTGCGGAGCAGCTCCATGGGGAGACTCCAGGGGCAGTGCCAGGACAGTGCCAGTGTCCATGGAAAGGGAATTCTCCCTTTCTGTGGGGTATTTCTTACCCAGGGCTGGGCTGTGGTGGAACCTCGGCTCCGTGGGAAGCACAGAGCTCTGAAGGCATCGAGGGAATGAACAAACTCCTGGCCATGGGGACATTGGTGACCATCCCACCTGGAGATGGGGCACAGCCCCTGCTCCTGCACCTGCTGGGGCTCATCCCACCCTCCAAACCTCCCTGCTTACCCTGGGCATTGATCATCTGCTGCTGATCCCTGTCCTGCTCTTTTGTGAAAGCTTCGGGGTCGTGGGGACATTTCTGGAGCAGCTTCATTGAATCCCAGACTGGTTGGGGTTGGAAGGGACCCTAAAGCCCATCCCATCCCATCCCATCCCATCCCATCCCATCCCATGGATCCCATCCCATCCCATCCCATCCCATCCCATCCCATCCCATCCCATCCCATGGATCCCATCCCATCCCATCCCATCCCATCCCATCCCATCCCATCCCATGGATCCCATCCCATCCCATCCCATGGATCCCATCCCATGGATCCCATCCCATCCCATCCCATGGATCCCATCCCATCCCATCCCATCCCATCCCATCCCATCCCATCCCATCCCATCCCATCCCATCCCATGGATCCCATCCCATCCCATTTAAGTTGTTCCTGCCATGGGAATCTGCCAGCAGAGGTGGGAGGGAGCATTGAGGGGAAGGCAGGAGGCCGCTGTGCCCTGGATGCAGGGATGATCCCACAAATGCTCGTGGGGATCCTTGGAGAGCCCCCTCCCTGCATCTGGAACGGCTCTTCCCACGGAGAGATGTTCCAGCCATCCATTAACTCACACAAAATGGGCTTTTATGGCCGTTTGTCTCTGAACCAGGGAAAACTCAGCAGATTTTTATCACCTGAGATTTACGTTGCACCATTCAGAGCGGTGAATCCCAGGGGAAACACTCCAGGTGGAAATCCAGGTGTTTTATGTCCCTGTAAAACCTCTGGTGGCAGATGTGAGCAGCAAGGCTGGCTGTGGAGGAGGGATGTGCCCATCCTCACCCCAAACCACCCAGGGCTCCAGGAAAGGTCAGGACTGGAGCATCCTCCTGCTGCCCCCGTCCTGCTGGGGCAGGGTGAGCCCCTCCAGCCCCTGCCCAGAGCACAGAAACACGGGATAAAGGATGAGCACAGAACATCCCAGCCTGGAGCTCCTTCCTGGCACCAAACACTGACCCTCACTGGGACTTCTGGGGAATTGGAGGGGCTGGAGCAGAGCAGGGAACAGAGCTGGGAAGGGTCTGGAGAATTGCTGAGGGAGCTGGGAAGGGGCTGGAGAATTGCTGAGGGAGCTGGGAAGTGGCTGGAGAATTGCTGAGGGAGCTGGGAAGGGGCTGGAGAGCTCCTGAGGGAGCTGGGAAGGGGCTGGAGAATTGCTGAGGGAGCTGGGAAGGGGCTGAGCCTGGAGCAAAGGAGGCTCAGGGGGCCCTTGTGGCTCTGCACAAGTCCCTGGCAGGAGGGGACAGCCGGGGGGGTCGGGCTCTGCTGCCAGGGAACAGGGACAGGAGGAGAGGGAACGGCCTCAGGCTGGGCCAGGGGAGGCTCAGGGGGGACAGCAGCAGGAATTTCCCCATGGAAAGGGCGCTCAGGCCTTGGAAGTGCCCAGGGAGGTTTGCAGTGCCCATCCCTGGAGGTGTCCCAGGAATTGCTGGAGGTGGCACTCGGAGCTCTGGGGACAGGGTGGGCACAGCTGGGACTGGCTGGGCTGGGAGGGATTTTCCAGCTTCAGGGATTCTGGGATTTGGGTAGAGGCTGCAGAGGATATTCCAGCTTCTTGGGATTCAGCATTCCCAGGACTTCAAATGCTCAGGAGACTCCCCTGGTATTTCTCACTCTCATCATGGCTCATGCTCATGGGAAATGTGGGATACCCTGACCTCAGGATGGGGGAATTTCACAGAACCCAGGAGCAGAGCTGGAAAGAGAAAGAACAGATTAATAAATATATTCCAAACTCGCTTTCCTTGTCCTGGTTTTCAGGTTAACATCACCATTTATTCCTCCCTTCCCACACAACAACAGAGCAGCCTTGAACAACAAGATAAAATTTCAACTTCCATTTTCCAGCTTTCCAGTTTAGCCCTTGTGTGGGATAAAGGAGGAGAATAAAAAACAGGGATGTGATGGCCACAGTGATAAAAAAGGAGTAAAAAAAATGAAATCCTTGTTTTCATATTAAGAATTCCAATAGGAGGGAAAATCTTTCTCCGTGTGAGGAACAGCCTGAGAGTGCTGTGGGATTAGTTTAAGTTTTTTTTCACAGCTTTTAAATTTGCTCAATAAAAAGCTTTATCTTATTTGTCCTGGACATGAGTCCTGGGTGACAGGAGGTGAGGTACAGAGAGTCTCAAAGTAATTGTAATACAACATAGTATAACAAAATATAGTAATATAACATAAAATTATAATGTATCAAAGCCATATATACTAATGCAACATGTACATTGTAATACATCAACAGATCAGAAAATGATAACACATTCAATAATGATTATAATATAAAAATTTTGTTTATATTCTATATAAACTTTATAGACATTAGTTAATTGTAATAATTTTTAAAATGTGCTATATGCAGAGACAAGCCCTCCTTAAGAAGCCACATCTACATTTTAGGTGGCTTTAAGAAGATGTTCTGACAGTCTGCCCTAAAACTCGGGTTCAAATGATAAATCCCAGCTGCAGCAGGGCAGGAATTTCCAAAGCTGGCTCCAGGGAATGAGGCAGGGAGCTGGATTGCAGTGCTGGAATATTTGTGTGTGACCCCAAAGCTTTCCCTGTGCTCATTTGTGCAGCTGCATCCCCAGCACGGAGGATGGAGCTGGCTCTTATTTGCATTCCCTGCTTCCTTCCCATCCATAATCACTTCCCATGTCTGGAAATTCCTTGGGATTTCTCCTTCCCTGCCTGCTCCTGGTGGCTGCAGGACTGGAGGAGGCCCAAGAGACCCTCACACAGCCCCTCGTTCACAAGTGATGGATGCCTGCGCCGTGTCTTTTCTCTGTTGAAGTGAAAATTAATACACTGAAAAATGATGTAACAAAGTGCTTGGCATAATTGATTTCCCCAGCAGAGTTATCATTTCAGTGCAAATTCACAGGAGGCTGCCATAAACAATCCTGGAGAGGTTTCAAACACTCCTCAGATCTCCTGCACGTCCTGAAGGCTCTGTTCGAGTCACCACACAAATGTTGTCACGGAACATAAACAGCAAACAGCACCTGGGGAGGAGCGGGGGTCACTGGTGTGGGAGACAGCCCAGCCCCTCAGGCTGGACATCAGGGACAATTTCTTCATTGGAAGTTTCACAGAATCCTGGAATCTCCTGAGCTGGGACCCCCAGGGATCATCCCAGACCCCCCAACAATCCCAGCCTGGGCATCCCTGGCAGCGCTGCCCAAACGCTCCTGGAGCTCCGGCAGCCTCGGGGCCGTGCCCATTCCCTGGGGAGCTTTTCCAGAGCTCATTCCACCCTCTGGGGGAAGAACCTTCCCTGATCTCCAGCCTGAGCCCATCCCTGGCCCAGCTTTGTGCCATTAAGGTTGCCCAGCCCTGGCCCAGGGCAGAGGGGGAGTCACAGCCCTGGACGTGTCCTGGCACTCGGGGACACTTCCCTGGGCACGGTGGGGTCGGTCACAGCCTGGGCTCCATCACCTTGGAGGTCTTTTCCAACCCTGATCCTGTGATTCCATGCAGGGAAGGAAACATCCCAGCGGGATGTGCTCACTCCATGGGAGTCCCCTGCCCCTCCAGCACTTCTGGATTTACTGCACAGAGAGGACAGAATTCCCTGGCCTGGCTGCAGGAGATGCCACACCGGAGGAGGAAGAGGAGGAGGAGCAGGAGGAGGAGGAGGAGGAGGAGGAGAAGGAGAAGGAGAAGGAGAAGGAGAAGGAGAAGGAGAAGGAGAAGGAGAAGGAGAAGGAGAAGGAGAAGGAGAAGGAGAAGGAGAAGGAGAAGGAGAAGGAGAAGGAGAAGGAGAAGGAGAAGGAGAAGGAGAAGGAGAAGGAGAAGGAGAAGGAGAAGGAGAAGGAGAAGGAGAAGGAGAAGGAGAAGGAGAAGGAGAAGGAGAAGGAGAAGGAGAAGGAGTTCAGGCAGGGTGCCAGTGCTCACTCCTTGCGGTGCTGCACATCCCTACTCCGGGAAAAACAACATATGGCACTGGGTGCTAAATGTCAGCCACCAGATGATCCATGGAAAGAGCAAAAAAGGGAACACTGCTCCTCTAAACACCTCAGCAGGGGCTGCAGGAGCCTCCAGGAGCTGCTGCCTGTGCTGAGCTGTCTCATTTTGGGGCCGAAAGGTGCAGGTTGAGGACGTGGAGCAGTGGATATCACCGGTGGGGGGTGTCCAAAGGTTTCCCAGGGAGCAGAACAGAATCCAGCCACAGAAACATGGAATAATTTAGCTTGGAAATGACCCTTAAGATCACTGAGTGCAGTCCTTCCCCAGCACTGCCCAGGCCACCACTGCCCGGTGTCCCCAGGTGCCACATCCACAGGGCTTTAAATGCCCCCAGTGAGTGGGGACTCCTGGGCAGCTGTGCCAGGGCTGTTTTGGGGAAGAAATCATTCCCAAAATGCAGCCCAGACCTCCCCTGCCATGTCCTGGCAGGAAGCACCAAGCCCTTCTCCTTCCCCCACGGAGCAGGGAAGCACATCCCTCCTTCCCCATGCCAGAGCCTTGGAGCTGCCAGTGCACTTTAATGCCTTTATATCCCCCCTCAGCCACATTCCAGGATCACCCTGCTGGCTTTCCAGCTCTTTCCAAAGGCAACTTTCCCTGGAATTGCAGCGAGTTCGCAGCAGAGGCACGGCAGGAGAGCTGCATTCTTATTTTCCTTGGAAAATGTGTCCAGGTGAGGCACAGATCACAGTCCTGAAGCACCTGGGGTTTTATCTGCACCTGGGGATGCCCTCGAGCATCTCTTGGTGCTGCTGGAATGTTTTAATCCGGCTCACAGGGAATGGCCTGGGCCTGGCTTAGGAGGACAAAATGTTTCCCTGGACACATCTCTGCCAGCTTCCCTGTGTTATAAATGCATATCATATTATGGGCTTTTCACAAGTATTATAATGAATATTATATGGATAAGATTAGAAAATTTAGCTGTAATAATACAGTCTTCTTTATTTCTGTTATTGATGAAATTTAGAAATAGTGCTATAATACATGTATGTTAAGCTATGGCAGCATTAAAACAAAAACTGCTTTTGTTTGTGTAACCCAAAGACTGACAAAGAGCTGGAGATCTTTTTTCCTTTTGTAAACTCTCTGATCCAGATGAAGCCAGCAGTGCCCAGAACTCTGGGGGAGGAATTTATTGCATTTCTGGGATCAGGGAATGTAAATCTCGATGGCACCAAGAGCATTGATCTATTGGGAAGGGGGCAAGAGAAAACTGAACAGAAGAACCCCAAAGATCCACAGAAGAATGTCTGAATATGTGTGAGAATTTCTGGATATGGAGCAGGGTTCTGTTTTTAAGGGACAATCCTTTGTCACTGAGGTGAATGCAGAGACACACAGACAGATCTGTAGACTTTATTCTTTCTCCTAATTGTTTTTTGGTTTTTTTAATTAAACTTTTAAATTCTATAAAAATTCTGTGAAGCTCGTTTTTCACAGCTGGCAGAGATTGAGTGACAGGGCTCTGGAAGGAGCAGCCCTGGGCTTAGCAGCAGTCACCGAGGCCAGGGCAGTGTTTGAGCAGGGAAGGAGAGGCAGGCAGAGGTGGGGAATGGCACAGATCTGGTGCCCCTGGAGAGCGAGGGTGGCATCAGGGCCCTGGCACTGCCCTGGGCAGAGCTGAGAGCCCCAGGGGAGCTGAGAGCCCCAGGGCTTCACCCAGCACAGTGTTTCCTCCTGGGATTAAACAGCAAACCCGAGCTCTGGTCCCAGAGTGAGTGCCCTGTGCCCACCACAGGAGAGCAGTGGGGCTCTGGGGACCACCCAGACCATCCCTGTCCCCTCTGTGTCCCCACCTGACCATCAGAGAGGTCACCCAGGAGATCCAGCCCCATCCCTGTCCCCACCACACCCTCAGAGAGGTCACTCAGGAGATCCAGGCCATCCCTGTCCCCTCTGTGTCCCCACCCCACCATCAGAGAGGTCACCCAGGAGATCCAGCCTGCCCTGGTGCCCCTGGCTCAGTCACATCCCGTGAGCTCAGCTCCTGACTTTCCCATGACAAAAGGAAAGTTGGATTTGTCTCCTGGAGGTGGAATCGGAGCCTTTTCCCTCCAGAAGAAACATCAGCCCCGAGGGATGATTTATAATCCTAAATACACTGATATTATCCTGCCCAAAGCAATATCCTACAGAGACAGAGGACAAGTGATGGCAATCGTTTGTTCATGTGTCACCGGGCATTAGAAACAAGGCAGCATTAAAAATAAATCCAATTCATTTGCTCTGGGCTTATCTTTGAAAAATATGTTCATTGAGCCGTGATTAGAGTGAGTCTGAGATCAGCCAGAGGAGCCCAGCCAGCCTGGAGCCTGGAATAGAACGGGGAGTGAAACTTCAAATTACTGCTGCCAACAAGGCAGGGGCTGGGGCTGGACATTGCACGTGCTTATCCTGGCACAGCACAGGGGATGGTGCAGGGAAATCAGTGCTGCACACCAGGGACAGCAACAGCCAGCAGGGACAGACCAACAGCCAGCAGGGACACAGGAACAGCCAGCAGGGACAGACAGAGCAACAGCCAGCAGGGACAGACAGAGCAACAGCCAGCAGGGACAGACAGAGCAACAGCCAGCAGGGACAGACAGAGCAACAGCCAGCAGGGACAGAGCAACAGCCAGCAGGGACACAGGAACAGCCAGCAGGGACAGACAGGGCAACAGCCAGCAGGGACAGACAGAGCAACAGCCAGCAGGGACAGAGGAACAGCCAGCAGGGACAGACAGAGCAACAGCCAGCAGGGACAGAGCAACAGCCAGCAGGGACAGAGGAACAGCCAGCAGGGACACAGGAACAGCCAGCAGGGACACAGGAACAGCCAGCAGGGACACAGGAACAGCCAGCAGGGACAGACAGAGCAACAGCCAGCAGGGACAGACAGAGCAACAGCCAGCAGGGACAGAGGAACAGCCAGCAGGGACAGACAGAGCAACAGCCAGCAGGGACAGAGCAACAGCCAGCAGGGACAGAGGAACAGCCAGCAGGGACAGACCAACAGCCAGCAGGGACAGACAGACCAACAGCCAGCAGGGACAGACAGAGCAACAGCCAGCAGGGACAGAGGAACAGCCAGCAGGGACAGACAGACCAACAGCCAGCAGGGACAGACAGAGGAACAGCCAGCAGGGACAGAGCAACAGCCAGCAGGGACAGAGGAACAGCCAGCAGGGACAGGGGAACAGCCAGCAGGGACAGGGGAACAGCCAGCAGGGACAGGGGAACAGCCAGCAGGGACAGAGGAACAGCCAGCAGGGACAGACAGACCAACAGCCAGCAGGGACAGACAGAGGAACAGCCAGCAGGGACAGAGCAACAGCCAGCAGGGACAGAGGAACAGCCAGCAGGGACAGACAGAGCAACAGCCAGCAGGGACAGACAGAGCAACAGCCAGCAGGGACAGAGCAACAGCCAGCAGGGACAGACAGACCAACAGCCAGCAGGGACAGAGCAACAGCCAGCAGGGACAGACAGACCAACAGCCAGCAGGGACAGAGCAACAGCCAGCAGGGACAGACAGACCAACAGCCAGCAGGGACAGACAGACCAACAGCCAGCAGGGACAGAGCAACAGCCAGCAGGGACACAGGAACAGCCAGCAGGGACAGAGGAACAGCCAGCAGGGACACAGGAACAGCCAGCAGGGACAGGGGAACAGCCAGCAGGGACACAGGAACAGCCAGCAGGGACAGGGGAACAGCCAGCAGGGACAGACAGACCAACAGCCAGCAGGGACAGACAGAGCAACAGCCAGCAGGGACAGAGGAACAGCCAGCAGGGACAGGGGAACAGCCAGCAGGGACAGAGCAACAGCCAGCAGGGACACAGGAACAGCCAGCAGGGACAGACAGAGCAACAGCCAGCAGGGACAGAGGAACAGCCAGCAGGGACAGACAGACCAACAGCCAGCAGGGACAGAGCAACAGCCAGCAGGGACACAGGAACAGCCAGCAGGGACAGACCAACAGCCAGCAGGGACAGACCAACAGCCACCACACACATGGCACAGGGACAGGCCATGGGATGGGCACAGAGCTGAGCATGGATTCAGATCCTCCACGGGCACCACAGCCCTGGGACAAAGGTTCCCACAGAGAACAAACTCACCAGGAAGTCGTGGAATCACAGAGGCAGGAATGGTTTGGGTCCAAGGGACCTTAAATCCCACCCATGGTGGTGACACCTCCCACTGTCCCAGCCCCCGTGTCCAGCCTGGCCTTGGGCACTGCCAGGGATCCAGGGCAGCCCCAGTGCTGGAAGGGGTTTCCCTATGAATCACCCTCTCATGTGGTTAATGTAGTATTTAATAAATTGATTGTTTTCTTTCTTGCAAACCAATCTCAAATTTACAGTAAAGCCAACCAACCTTCTCAAGGACTTCCACCCCACTGGTTGTGCTGTGCCACCATCAGCTTGGGGGGGAAAAATACAAAATAACATTTTTCTGTGGGTTTGAGGATTGCTTTTAAATAGAAATCAGGGGGGGGAAAATAATTAAAATCTTCTTTCTGTGTTTTATTCCTATCTAACCTTGCACAGGCATCAGCAGATGGGCCCAGCACAGCCCATGGCCGTGGGCAGCAGCTTGGAGAGGAGATGATGGAGATGAACAAATCCAGCTCTCCAAAGCCCGGCACAAAAGCACCAGGAAGCCACAGGAGCTGAGCCCGGGAAGATCCCTGGCTAATGAGGTTCCACTGATTAATCTCATTAAATATTTCATTAGGGTAATCAAGGGAAAGCAGTGGGTTCCTGCAGCAATTCCACCTTCAGCAGAACAGCCAGAAGGGAGAGGAAATCGCAGAGGGGCTGAGACTGATCCCATTTATTTATGGGATACTGGCTGGGATGCTGACCAGGAGAGCTGGAATAAATGGAAGCAGGAGAAAATGAATTATTTTCTGATCCATTCCTTTTCTGAATAAACACCATTTATGTCACCTAAAAACCACACATGGAGAGAACACATGGAATCTGGGAGCAGAGCTCTGGAGTCCTTAAATCCTGGGAGGACACTGCAGGAAAGGCAAAGCAGAGGAGGTGGGCAAGAGGCAGAGCTCCCACACTGGATTTTGGAAGGATTGAGGAAATGTAAAATGTGGCAAACTGCTGATGTGGCAGACTGAGGCCCCCACACCACCAATCTCCCCATTTTCACTTGGAGCAATGATATGGGCACATTTTTTGCCTAACACGGAGTTTATTGGAATTAAGTCTGTTGCAGATCCCTTGTTCCCACGGCACACTGAATGTTAATCAAAATGGGAAACGACACGAACATAAAACAGAGTAAATAGATTAAAGTTGAATTGTTCATTATTCAATAACAATTCTCAGCATCCCACAGAATCCCAGGATCACTGAGGCTGGAAAAGCCCTCCAGGATCAGAGTCCCAGCTGTGCCCACCCTGTCCCCAGAGCTCCGAGTGCCACCTCCAGCAATTCCTGGGACACCTCCAGGGATGGGCACTGCAAACCTCCCTGGGCACTTCCAGTGCTTAATTCCACCCTAAAAGCTGGTGAGAATGTTGGAGCAAAAGGGAATTACAGTGACTTTGGAGGGAGCTCCCTTTGGGAGCGGGAGATGCCCAGGGACACGGTGCCAGCAGCTCTGCAGGGCTGGGACCAGAGGGATTTGGGATCCCTTCATTCCCTCAGCACCACCCACCAGAGAATCTGCTCTGATGGAAAACCACAATGGTTTGGGGCTGGAGGAGGGCAGGGATGGATGGGAGATTGGGAATTGGGAATTGCTGGCTGGGCTGGAATTGCCAGAGCAGCTGTGGCTGCCCCTGGATCCCTGGCAGTGCCCAAGGCCAGGCTGGACATTGGGGCTGGACACTGGGACAGTGGGAGCTGTCCCTGCACATCCAGGGTGGGATTGGGATGGGATTTGAGGTCCCATCCCACCCAACCTGTCACACTGTGCTAGGAACAGCAAAGTGACAGCACAGACTCTCAATCTTAGCTGCAAACAGAGGGGGTTTTATTCTTCCAGATCCTCTTTATGGACAGTTCTGAGAAGGTCTGAGAGGTGAAACTCTCATTGGCCATGAAAGCAACACATCACCATCACTGGACAGCTGGAACAACACCTCTCGACTGTTTCTTACAAGGAAACAGCAAAGAACAAACACCTGCAAAGGTTGTTTTCCTTCTCCAAGGGCTGTTTGAGTTCCTCCTTATGATTTCCCAGGCCAGAGTGAGCAAGTTGTGTACCTGACTTTCCCACAGGCTCAGGCTAGTGCCTAAAAATCTCTGATTTAAGCACTGTCAGTTCCCAGCCAACCCATCCCGGGATTCTGTCTGATTGCTGCAGTCCCAGGAGAGGCACAAAGCTCAGCACTGCTGAAATGAGGCTGTGCAGGGGCTGCCACCACAAACCAACATCCCCAGGGGCTGGGGCTGGCAGAACAGGGAGCACCCTGTCCTTACAGCCAGGGGAATACAGCCCTCCCTCTGAAACAGCCAGCAGGGAAAGAAACCCCCTGGAACAGCCAGCAGGGAAAGAAACCCCCTGAAACAGCCAGCAGGGAAAGAAAACCCTCCAAAACAGCCAGCAGGGAAATAACCCCCCCTGAAATAGCCAGGGAATGAAAGCACCTTGGTCTAAACCAGGCAGAGGAGTTAAACCCCTCACTCTGAAGCAGCAGGAGAATTAAACCCCTCACTTTAAACCAGCCAGGGGAGTTAAACCCCTCGCTCTGAAGCAGCCAGGGGAGTTAAACCCCTCGCTCTCAGCTCCCCAGCACTCTGCCAAGGCCCATTGCCACCCCTGGGGTCTCTGTCTCTGGGGGTGTCTCTGCTGTGACCCCAAAAGGGGTTTGGCCTGGCCTCAGCCCTGCTCTGGGCTCTGGGTGCAGAGGCAGCAGGAGATGAGAGCCCTGCTTCCCTGCCTGGGTGCTCAACTGGCCAGGAAAGGTCAATTGGAGATAAGAGGTGGCCAATAATGCACAGCTCTCAGCTGGTACTTATCATTTCACAGAGAGACTTCAAATTGCTTTGCAAAGTTGACCAAGCATTATTTCTTAACCTCTCCATGTGCTAGAGAGCCCATTTTCCTCCTGTAACTTCCTGGAGATGATTTGAGCCCGGTGATTAAGGGAGCTGTCTCATGAAGAAAGCACTTCAGTACCACTGAGGCCTGGAGAATCAGGCAGGAGCTTGGACTGGAGGAGGTGAAGTGATGAAAACGATCATTTTTCCATTAGAGATGGCAGAAAGCAGAGCTTTGGACACACCTGGAGGCCCAAAGCCAGAGCTGGAGCAGGAGAGAAGAGCCCAGGGTGTGACCCTGCTGCCCCAGGTCCCACTGGGGACACCGAAGGCAGGCAGTGCCACAAGGAAAGTGGGGATTTGGGGGGCAGAGTGGCTCTTCCAGACTTTTCCAAGTGCAAGGACACAAATCCAGCAGATTTTTTGAGAGATGGGTGTCAGTAACTTGCTCTGGTCATCCCACATTGACAGGAGGTTCTTGCTCAGGCCCCGGCACGGGGGCACCAGCTGTGAGCCAGGAACGGCCTCAGTCTCTGGAATGTTCCTGGACACGGGGTGATCCTCAAGTTTTAGCTTTCATATTTCCCACATTCTGCATTCTGGTGTGTGACTCTGAGCTGGTGCAGAACTGGAGCAGAGTTAAAGGAATAAAGCAGGGATTCATTAAAAGCCCTTCCAAGGATCACCTTGGGCAGTGCAAGAGCCCGGCCCTGGCTCCAGCCAAGATGGGTCAGGAGTTGGACACTGGGATCAGTTTTGCTCCATTCCCACCTTGGGTTCATTGTGCAATTGCAGCCTCAGGTGATGAAGGCCCATCCTCCCAGATTCTCTCCTCAATTCCCTGCTGCTTGCACTTGTTGGGGCTGAGGCTGCAGCGCTGCCCTTGCTGCTGGGGCTGGCTCTCGGAGTCTGCAATCCAGAGTGTGTGCCCTTCTTTCTGATCCTTACTTATGAGACCCAGAAAAACACTGAATTTCATAGAATATGGAATTCATGGCCGTGTTTTCATGGTGATACATGAGAACAAATGTTAAAGTCAGATAGGAAAAGCTAAAAGTGTGAGTGTGTAGATTAGAGAGTTTTCTTAAATCCCTGTGTGGAAAAGGTCAGTTTAGAGAACAGAGACAAGGTGGAGGATTTGGGGTGTTGTCTCTTGTCCTTCTTCTTTCTTCTTCATGTTCTTCTCCTGGAGGTTTTTGGGTGACAGTGAGTGACTGGACAGAGAATGCCACAGGGCAGCACAGAGGTGATGGGTCATTGGCTCATTAAGGAAAATAATATACGTGTCTGTTGTTAATTGGGTAAAAATTAGGGTAAAAAAAGGATTGTTGTGTGTGCTGAGCTGTGAGGAGACCCTGCTGACACTTTGTGTGCACTTCAGAGTTCTGCACAATGACACACTCTGCAAACAGCAAAGCTCCAACCGAGGGATCCCTGAGGGCAGCACAGCTCACCCTCAGCACCCTGCTCCTGCCACAGCCTGGGGTGGCATCACAGCTCCTGTCACTGTCCCCTGGCCTTCCACAGCTGAGAAATCACAGCAGCAAAGCTCAGAGCTGGCACTGAGCCACGGAACCATCACCAGCACAACCTGCCAGGGCTCCTCTGGGGCTGCTGCCCGTGGCCACAGCAGGGACAGCTCCTGTTGGGAAGGTAGAATCAGAAAGGAATTATAAATATGACTCTTTAGCCAGAAAGGCTAAGGAAGAAATACAAATGAAAGCAGGGTTTGAATAATTCAAACAAACCAGGCTGCTATGCCAGAACACATTCTGTCCCCCAATAAAACTGAGACCCCTCTCCCCAGCCTCATGAGGAAAGGCCTGAAGGACCCTGAGATAACTAAAAATATGCAAAAGCAGTGATTTCTATAGGTCACACTCAAATGTTACTGTATTAGTATACTTAGAGAGATTGGTTAGTGAAGGAATAGAATATTCAATGTATAGATTATATAAATAATTGTAAAGGAGAACTTGCTCTCTTGTTTCTCTTGTTTCTCTTGTTTCTCTTGTTTCTCTTGTTTCTCGCTATGCTCTTGCCTCTCTTGTTGCTCTTTTTCCTTCTCTTCTTCTTGCTCTTCTTTCCCAGCTCTCTCACTTCTGTTCTGTCACTCTCTTTCTTAGCAATCTTAAATCTTAAACTCATGTATTCATATTTTACCCCTTTTGAGCCTGCTTTGAGCTCTATCTGCTGCCTCCTAGCAGGCTCCCCCTCTCTCTCCCACACCCTAAAATAAACTCCTAACACCTAATTATAAATAAACTCCTAACACCCAACTCGATTTTAAAGGTCTTTGCTGTGTCTCAGACCGTCCCCAGAAAGCGTCTCCTACAAGCTCCCCCTGCCCAGCTGCTCCAGCCCCAGTGTCCAGCCTGGCCCTGGCCCTGTGGCCAGCAGGGAGGGGACAGCCAGGCTGGCAGTGGTGACACCCCCAGCCCTGCTCAGCCTGATCTAAAGAACGCTCAAAAATTGATGGATTTATTTTTTTCCTCCCCTCTCAGGTGATGAATTGATGATTTATGAATATATTGCATTTCTGTGGCTGGCTCTGGAGCCCTCTAAGGATTATTCAGGATAAAGGGGATGGACAGAGAGTAGGGGATGCCAAAGCCTTTCCAGCAGCTGATGTGGTTGGGTTTTTTCTTCGTTTTTTCTCAGTTTTCATGGCAGTTAAATCCAAAGCTTTTGTGGCACAAAACTGGTGCTGAGGCAAATCCAGTGCAGCTTTTCCTGCTGGAGGAGAGCGTGGCCTCAGGCCAGCTCGGGAATGTCCCAGGGACTCCTCTCCTGGAGCAGCTCACACCCAGGGGGGGCCTGGCAGGTCGCTGTGAACGGGAATTAATCAGCATTAATTGGGGCTGGCTGCTCACACGTTAAAATTACATCTCCTGGAACCCTGGGACTGGGCTTGGAAACCAGAGAGGGGCTGGGGATGGAGGGACAGGAGCCAGGGAATGGCTCCCAGTGCCAGAGGGCAGGGATGGATGAGAGATTGGGAATTGGGAATTGCTGGCTGGGCTGGAATTGCCAGAGCAGCTGTGGCTGCCCCTGGATCCCTGGCAGTGCCCAAGGCCAGGCTGGACATTGGGGCTGGACATTGGGACAGTGGAAGGTGTCCCTGCCATGGCAGAGTGGGATGGGTGGGATTTGAGGTCCCTTCCAGCCCAAACCATTCCATGATTCCATGGAAATGGAATTCCCAGTCCCACACCCACCCCCTGCAGCCTCACCAGGCTTTGCTGCCCCTTCCTGCTGGGCAGCTGCTCCAGGAATCCATTCCTCCAGCAATTCAATCCCCTGCTCTGAATTTCACGGCTTGAGGACAGGACACTGCAATGTTTGGAGGATCCAAGGCTCGAGTCTGGGTTCCCCCTGCCCGTGGGGAGCCCAGGAGTGACCCCTGCCCTCCCTGGGGTCCCTGGGGACCCCTGCCCCAAGGAAGGAAGCGCTGCAGGGCTGGCAGTGCCTCCTGTGCAGAGCTGCTGCCGGAGACCTGGAGGGAGCTCCCTGTGCTCAGGAGGAGACTGATTTCATGGGAAAGCTGCAGGAGGAGACTGATTTCATGGGAAAGCTGCAGGAGGAGACTGATTTCATGGGAAAGCTGCAGGAGGAGACTGATTTCATGGGAAAGCTGCAGACTGACGTGGCAGGAGAACCCTTGAGCAACAACAACTTCAGAGCAGGAACAAGCAGTGCTGAGAGAACGACCCCGTTCACATCTTCCCCTGTTTATGATACTCTGGGAACTTCAATTTCTGTATTTCCTCCTTTAATCTGGCACTTTGATTTGGGCAGCTCCAGAAATTACATTTTAGGAACATTTTCCAAGGGAAAAACTCTGCCTGTTGTTTGTATAACAGGCTGGGAAACAAAGCAATTGCAGGCTACTCCGAGTGTAATAAAGGTCTGTGGAAAATGTGTTTTGCTCAGCAATGTCAGCTTTATTTAAATCTTCAAAGTGATTGTTCTGCATTTAAGCATATTCCAGTGGCTGTCTGCATCGCTGCATGGCAAAATGGAATTTCTCTGACAGATTATTCTCCTATTCAGGGCGTCAGGTGAGAAGTCTGTGAGGCTGAGGTGTCTCTGTGTCAGGCTGAGCTGCTTTACAAAGGCGCTGCGATTGCTGCTGGCACTGCCTCGTGCACAGACACAGCTTTCCTGAACTGCCTTGGAATAAATTCACTTGGTGGCTCCTGGCTCATCCTGCTGAGCTCTGGGTGTTCTGCAGCGGTACCTGCTCTGAAACAGCCCCTGGCAGGGCCTGCAGGGGCTCCAGGAGAGCTGGAGAGGGACTGGGGACAAGGGATGGAGGGACAGGAGCCAGGGAATGGCTCCCAGTGCCAGAGGGCAGGGATGGATGGGAGATTGGGAATTGGGAATTGCTGGCTGGGCTGGAATTGCCAGAGCAGCTGTGGCTGCCCCTGGATCCCTGGCAGTGCCCAAGGCCAGGCTGGACATTGGGGCTGGACATTGGGACAGTGGGAGCTGTCCCTGCCATGGCAGGGCTGGGATGGGTGGGATTTAAGGTCCCTTCCTTTGGAATTCCATGATTTTTTTAATGTACTTTAATTTATTTTTAATTTTTATTTCTTTTTAATAATACATTAATGTATTAATGTATTTTATTAATTCTAATTAAATATTATTTGGAATTCCATAAAACTGCCTGATTTTATTAATTCCCAGTTTCCCCCCGCCTTCCTGTGCTGCTGTGGGAATGGGGGTCAGGAGGAGGCACCCAAAGGCACCTCAGGGCTCAGGGTCCTGCAGGACATTCCCTGCTGAGCTGCCAAAACAAATGCAAAGAGCCCAGGAAGGGGAAATCCCAGGCTGGGATGGGGTTTTAAGGAATAAAACCCATGGGATTGCAGTTCCATGAGTGCTGCAGGCTGAACTGGGGTGACAGGAACAACATCCCTGTGTGTCTGGGACCATTCCCAGCTCCCAGTCCCTGTTCATCTCAGCACACAGAATGGGTTGGAACCCAAAAGACCCTAAAACTCCTCCGGTTCCCACCCCCACAGCAGGACAGGAACAGCTTTCCCTCCAGCAGACTGCTCAGAGCTGCATTTGGGTGATCCTACAGCGCTCTGTGGGGTCCTACAGCGCCCTTTGGGATCCTGCAGCACTCTGTGGGGTCCTGCAGCACCCTTTGGGATCCTACAGCACCCTTTGGGGTTCTGTAGTGCCCTTTGGGATCCTACAGTGCCCTTTGGGATCCTACAGTGTCCTGTGGGGTTCTGCAGTGCCCTGTGGGATCCTACAGTGCTCTGTGGGGTTCTGCAGTGCCCTTTGGGATCCTACAGTGCTCTGTGGGGTTCTGCAGCGCCCTGTGGGATCCTACAGCACCTTGTGGGATCCTGCAGCACCCTTTGGGATCCTACAGTGCCCTTTGGGGTCCTACAGTGCTCTGTGGGATCCTACAGTGCTCTGTGGGGTTCTGCAGTGCCCTTTGGGATCCTACAGCGCCCTTTGGGGTCCTACAGTGCTCTTTGGGATCCTACAGCGCTCTGTGGGGTTCTGCAGTGCCCTGTGGGATCCTACAGTGCTCTGTGGGGTCCTGCAGTGCCATTTGGGGTCCTACAGTGCTCTGTGGGGTCCTGCAATGCCCTTTGGGATCCTACAGCGCTCTGTGGGGTCCTGCAGTGCCCTTTGGGATCCTACAGTGCTCTGTGGGGTCCTGCAATGCCCTTTGGGATCCTATAGCACCCTGTGGGATCCTACAGCGCCCTGTGGGACCCTGCAGTGCTCTGTGGGACCCTACAGTGCCCTGTGGGATCCTACAGCGCCCTTTGGGACCCTACAGTGCCCTGTGGGATCCTACAGCGCCCTGTGGGATCCTGCAATGCTCTGTGGGACCCTGGAGTGCTCTGTGCAATCCTACAGTGTCCTGTGGGGTCCTGCAGCACCTTGTGGGATCCTGCAGCACCCTTTGGGATCCTACAGTGTCCTGTGGGATCCTGCAGTGCCCTTTGGGACCCTACAGCGCCCTGTGCATCTCCCCAGTGCCCCCACTCTGTCCTTGCCCCTTCAGAAGTCAGGAGCCGCCTGCCTCCTGCTCCATTCCCATGTCAAATTCCAGGAGTTCCGTCAATCCCTGGGCTCCCCTCCCCTGCTCTCGGATCCAGAGCTGGAGCAGATGTCTCCTGGAGGATCCTGCACACGCCGAGACATCTCCTGGGGGAAATTCATCTCTTAGCCAGGCTCACTCTGCTCGTCCTGGGCACCGAGGAGGGCGAGGGGAGAGGGATGGGGAGGAATCCTTCCTCTTCCAGAGCCACCTCTTGCTTTGCTCTCTGCAGAGGAGGATCAGGTCTGCACTGCCGAGCCAGGCTGCCAAAAGCTCATTACAGTAATTACAGCGCTCCTGACAGAGCCTGCAGCCCAGGAAAGCCGAGCTGTGTGTGTTCTGCAGCGGGAATCTGCCAAGAGCTTTATTCCTCATCCCGGATAATGATTCCTAGAGCTGAGCGTTAGCTGGGGTAGCCATGGCAATTCCAGAGCCTTCCCCAAACCTCACATCCAGCCCATCCCAGCACCTGGAACGGGCTCCGTGGGTTTGGTGTCCCCTGGTGAGCTCAGGACAGGAATCCTGCATTTCCCCTGGCTGGAATATCCCCCTTTCCTGTGGGGACACAGCTCTTCCTTCCCCTGCCACAGCCTTGGGGGGCTGGGAGCACCCCCCGACCCCCAGGGCACCCGAGAGGGGAACAGCCCAGTTGGGAAGGGAATTGGGAGAGTTTGGAAGGAAATTGGGAGATTTGCTCCAGCTCAGGTGAGATCTCACCTGCAGAGCTGGGTCAGCCCAGGGCACCAGCACAGGAGCACTGGGAATGTGCTGGAGGCCAGAGGAGCCACGGAGCTGCTCCAGGGCTGGAAGAGCTGGGAATGCTCACCTGGAGAAGGGAAGGATCCAGGGAGAGCTCAGAGCCCCTGGCAGGGCCTGAAGGGGCTCCAGGAGAGCTGGAGAGGGACTGGGGACAAGGGATGGAGGGACAGGAGCCAGGGAATGGCTCCCAGTGCCAGAGGGCAGGGATGGATGGGAGATGGGGAATTGGGAATTGCTGGCTGGGCTGGAATTGCCAGAGCAGCTGTGGCTGCCCCTGGATCCCTGGCAGTGCCCAAGGCCAGGCTGGACATTGGGGCTGGAGCAGCCTGGGACAGTGGGAGCTGTCCCTGCCATGGCTGGGTGGGGTTTGAGGTTCCTTTAACCCAAACCACCCTGGATTCTGTGCTGGAGAACAGCCTGGGACAGGTCCCATCCCGGTGACCCCAGGGGGACACTCAGCCAGGCAGTGGCTGCCCTTCAGGCTGTGGGGGACAGGCAGGGACAATTTCAGCCCCACACCCCATCTCTGTCCCCTCCAGTCCCCAAAAAACACAGCAGGCAGTGCAGAGCTTTCAGCACCACGACCCTCATCTTCCTCACTCATTTAAAGCACAACAATCCTTTTAATCCAGGGACCCTTCCCAGGACACCAGAGCCTCCCAGTCCCTCCCAGGACAGGGACAGTGACAAGGCAGTGCCACCTTTGCCTGAACATTTAAAGCAGAGCCTGCAGTGCCCAGCTGAGCCCTCCAGCCTTTTCCTTTCCATATCTCTGGAGAAACCACAGCCAGAGAAGGGCATTTCAACGCCTGGCACAGCCAGGACAAAAGCTCTCACCACAGCCCAGGTTGCCACAGTCCCTGAGACATCAGGAGATGAAAAACTTTCTTCTCTCAATTCTCCCAGCCCCTGTGGCAATCGATTCTTTGGGGAAGAATAAGAGTTTTTAACTTGCAAACCAATTTAGAGTGTTTGAATATCCACGAGCTGCCAGTGATTGGAAGCCTGCTGCTGCCAGGAAAGGGAACAGCAGTCACAGCCCTCAGACGAGCCATTTATAAATGGCACACTTCAATTAAAAGAAATCAAATCGATATGACAATAATTTCATTTGCAGCAGGTGGTGCTGCAATTTTTCTCTCTGGGAAATGGGATGCACCTGTGCAGCACAGAAAGAGCAGCAAAGGCCTCATCCACAACCTTCAATCCCGGTTTTGCTCAGACCTCCAAGGGTTAACAGCAGCCAAAAGCAGTGAGAGCAGAACGAGCTGCAAGGTGGAGAATTTATGGAGATTTTTAACAGCCAAAATAAAAAATAAACCAGCAGTGACATCACCTCTCAGTGCCACCCTGAGCCTGTTCCCAGCTCTCCTGCAGCACCTCCATCGCTCCTCTCCACGGGAAAAAGCCCTCTTGTCCCTCTTGGCAGGGTGGGAATGGTCAGCAGCACCTGGGACCAGTCCGGGGCAGGATTTGGGATGATCTCAGCAGCTGGGACCTCACCTGCCTGGGCAGGGCCAGCAGCACCTCCTGTCCCTGCTCTGGTTTGGGCTGTTCCTGACCCTGTCCTGCTCCTGTCCCTGCTCTGGTTTGGGCTGTTCCTGACCCTGTCCTGCTCCTGTCCCTGTCCCTGTCCCTGTCCCTGTCCCTGTCCCTGTCCCTGTCCTGTCCCTGTCCCTGTCCCTGTCCCTGTCCCTGTCCCTGTCCTTTCCCTGGTCCTGTCTCTGCTCTGGTTTGGGCTGTTCCTGTCCCTGTCCTTCTCCTGTCCCTGTCCTGCTCCTGTCCCTGTCCCTGTCCCTGTTCCTGTTCCTGTCCCTGTCCCTGTCCCTGTCCTTTCCCTGCTCCTGTCTCTGCTCTGGTTTGGGCTGTTCCTGTCCCTGCTCCACTCCAGGCTGCTCCTATCCCTGCTCTGCTTTAGGCTGCTCCTAAGCCAGAGCAGATTTTATCCTGGTTTGGGCCAGCCGGGTTCTGCCCGTCCCTGCCAGCAGCTCCAGGTCCTGGCAGGGCCCTGAGGACGAGCAGAGCTGCTCATGGACAGCATTCCCAAGCTTTGGGGTTCGCTCCTCTCCGTTCACAGCTGAGGGAAGTGGTTTTGAGTACAAAGCCCAGCCTGGGCAGGATCAGAGGCTCAGACTTGACTGTGTCACAGGAAAATACCGACCCAAGGCTCCTCCGCTCCCTCATTCCGCAGGGAAGGAGCTCCCTGCTCGCATCCACAGCTCCTCCAAAAGCTGGGAAAGAGGAGGGAAGACCGAGAAAATGCTACCACCAAGTGGAGGTGAATGTGCAGGTAACAGCAAGGAAAGGTGGGGCGACACCAACACCTGCGAGTGCCACCAGAGCTCCCAGTGATTTATTCAGGACAGAGGGCACCGTTCCATTTTGATCTCCCACAGGGAGCAGTGGGTTTTCCTCCCATTTCCATTCCAGCTATTCCAGAGCTCCGTGCTCAGCCCCAGGTCTGGGAGCACAGGATGGCTGGGTTTAGGGAGCAGGAGGAACAGGAGGATGCAGGAGCATCTCCCACCCCCAAGGATTTCCCTCAGTGGCTCTGCCAGATGCCAGCTCCCAGCTCCGGCGTTCTGGCTCCCGTGCCCGGACATTCCCGAGGGAAGGAGCATTCCATGGCACCTGGCAGGCAGGGGAGAGGCTTCCCCATGGCAGGAACAGCCCTGGATCCTGCTGGAGCCTCCAAGCCCACGGGGAAATTCCTAACCCGTGCTCACGAGATTGATTTGTTTTCCAAAACTCACCGACAGTTTGAGCACTCGGGTGTTTAATAACAGATTCTTGCAAATATTCTTTATTCCCTAGACTGTGAAATGCAGATGGAGTCACAGGGTCCCAGGGAAGGGACACCAGAGGTGCCACCCCCTGCTCCAGCAGGGCAGAGCTCAGGGCACAGCAGAGGGCTCTGGAGTGTCCCCAGGGTGGGATCCAAAAATGGCTTTGTAATTCCTCAGGTAAGAGACTGCAGAAACCTGGGCTGGGGGAGATCAAAACCACTGAGCTCAGGTTATTGCTCTTGACTCCTGGCTTTTCTTTCACCCCAAACATCTCCTGGCAGGCCAGGAGTTCTCCTGGCTGCGGTGCTGGAGAGCCCAGGAGCTGAGCAGGAAGGCAGAGAAACCCAAACTGCTTCCATCAAGCGGCAGAGCTGAGCTGTCCTGTGCAATCCAAACAAAACCAGGGCTGCAGGAAACCAGAGCTGCTCTCCAGGGCCTCGGCTCCAGTGAAATTCCCATCCAGGTGCTCCAGGACGCTCCTGCTGTGCAGGGATACACTGATGAGAACCCAGAGAAGATTTCTGGGCAGCTGTCCAAGCTCTGGGAGCAGAGGTGGGGCAGGCCGAGGTGCAGCCCTTTAAAGCCAGGTTTTAGAGGAGAAGGCATCAGAGGAAAGCTCTGATGGTGGCCAGGCTGGAACAGCCCCAAGGCCAGGCCATGAGCAGCTGCTGGGCTCTGGAGCTGCAGCTGGGGCAGGGATGAGGGGCTGTTGGTACCCAAACCCAAAAATGCTCACTCGGAGCTGGGCAGGAGGAGTTTGGGAGGGTGGGGGCTCCTTCTGCCTCTCCTTTCCCCACAAAATCTCCGGATTTCTCTCTCCCTAAAGGATTCTGACAAAATGTCTGTCCCTATGGCAACCAGGGAAAACAAATTGATTCGAGAGGTGTCTGATCTTCGGAATGCATAGAAATGATGGTTGCCATGGCAATGCTATTTCCAAACGAATGGGGCTATTTCGGGAGCAATTAGCGATGGAGACTCCGGCTCCAGGTGAGTCTCAGGTGGCTCCTCACCTGCCCAGCCTCAGAGAGCTCCAGGAGCTTCCAGGAGCTGGAATGGAGGAGGCAGGAATTTGTCAGGGACGTGGAGGGAAACAGCGGCCAGGGCAGGTCAGAGTGTGGGGATGGCCAGGCTGAAGTGACAGCAGCTGTGCAGGGCGGGGACACCCCCAGGTGACACCAACAGGGACATTCCAGCTCTCCCAGTCTGGGGCTGGAGAACAGCTCGGCTGGGGGGCCACGGGGATGAGGTGGAAGCTGTGTCCCAGCCCTGGGGACAGGGGACAGCAGTGCAGAAGAGCCAGGACCATGGAGCAGCCCCCTCCAGGCCTTTGATGAGCAGAATCCTGACATGCTTTGGGTTGGGAGGCATCCCAAATCCCACCCAGTGCCACCCCTGGATGTGCAGGGACAGCTCCCACTGTCCCAGGCTGCTCCAGCCCCAATGTCCAGCCTGGCCTTGGGCACTGCCAGGGATCCAGGGGCAGCCACAGCTGCTCTGGATAAGCTGAGCCCCAGTCTGGAACCTTCCACAGAGCAGCAGCAGCAGCAGCAAACACCAGTTCCATTGCTCCAGACCCAACACTCCCGTCTTTCCCCGGAGTTTGGCTGTCACACAGCCCCTGCCACAGCAGCTCCACAG
The DNA here is from genome assembly GCF_971803275.1 of Cyanistes caeruleus. Taxonomy (NCBI): domain Eukaryota; kingdom Metazoa; phylum Chordata; class Aves; order Passeriformes; family Paridae; genus Cyanistes; species Cyanistes caeruleus. The sequence goes on along the minus strand of NC_141706.1, from coordinate 67,931,925 downwards.
CCCATGGCAGGAGGTCTCAGAGCAGAAAGGCCTTGGATGGTTTCCTGGTTTGCCAGAGGATTCTGGAGCTGGGCTGAACACTGGAGAGCTGGGGGTGCAGAGCTTCCCGCAGGAGTTCTCCATCCCCCTTTCACCTGCACACACCTGCTCATGAGAGGTGCACCCCAAACTCTTCCATCGCTGCTGGGGGCTCCCCAGGCTGGCACAGCTACGGAATTTCTGAATAGAAACACAATGAGGAGACAGAAATAAATACAAATGAACAAATGCAGCCCCTCAGCATTCAGCCAAGCCCTGCTGACAAAGGATTGTCCCTTACAAACACCGGCCTGTTGCACATTCACAGATTCTCCTGCAGGATTCAAACATTCCTCTGAAGCTGAGATGTTCCTTTGTTTAACTTCAAAGTTAAACTTTGTTTAACTTTGTTTAACTTCAGCTCCCCCCAGCAGATCAATCTTCCTTGTGGCTCCATCGAGTCTCTCACTCCCCATAACAGAGGTTCAGGAAATTCCTCCCTTGGAGCTCCTCTCACCGCTGTCTTCATCTGTCAGAATAAAATAAATAGAAAATAAATAAAATAAAATAAATAGAAAATAAATAGAAAATAAACATAAAATAAATAGAAAATAAAATAAATATTAAATAAATAAATAAAATAAATATAAAATAAAATAAACATAAAATAAATAAATAAAATATAAAATAAAATAAACATAAAAGAAATATAATTAATAAATAAATATAAAATAAATAACATAAAATAAATATTAAAAAATATAAAAAATAAATATAAAATAGATAAATAAAATAAAAATAAAATAAATATAAAATAAACATAAAATAAATATAAAATAAATATTAAATAAATAAATAAAATAAATATAAAATAAAATAAACATAAAATAAATATAATTAATAAATAAATATAAAATAAATAACATAAAATAAATATAAAATAAATAACATAAAATAAATATAAAATAAATATAAAAAATATAAAATAGATAAATAAAATAAATATAGAATAAATATATAAAATAATAAATAAATATATAAAAATAAATACGAAATAAATATAATAAATAATAAATGTATTAAATAAATATATAAAATAAAATAAATATAAGAATAAAATAATCTGAGAATGCAGGGGGGTTTCTGGCTGTCTTTTCATTCTCTGGGTTATACGAACAAAAGCAGTCTTTATTTTAATACCATACTACAGGCTAGGAAATATATAGATAGATAGATAGATGGATATAGATAGATATAGATATTATTACACCACTATTTCCAAGTTTTATCAATAACAGAAATGAACTATATTAACACAGCAAAGTTTTCCAACATTACACACATAACATTCATTTTAATATTTGCAAAAAGCCAACAATATAATTTGTACTTACAACACACCTAAACTTTCAATGGTCTCAGACTCTTTTCTAGCCTAAATGAGTCCATGATAAAAACCAGAGATCCCCATCCCTCCTCCTTTATCAAGCTGCTCTGGAAAGACCTGACCACCCCCGAAATTCCATGGATTCACAGCTCAGCCTTGCCCCCTCACATCAGGCTAATTTACAAATAAAAGCCTTTCTCAGATGATTATCTGAACACACCCAGTGCCACACACAAAAACTGGAAGCAATTCGGTCAGAGAACACGATATAAAATCAAATTAAATGTACATGACTAAGATCTAAGTCCCCAATAAGAAGTTTTTATGCCTCAGTAAGCAAACAGGGCTCTCCTTCACATTTCCATTTATAATCTCCTCTTATCATCTGCTTAACTCTGACAATTTTAGCAGAGAGCTTCGGGCTTGTGGAAGCCCAGAAAACATCCAGGTTTTACTGAGAGCAAGAGAAGCTGATAATCCCACTTCATTTTTTCTTTAATATCCCTAAGAAGTCCAAGTTCAGCTTGGGGCAGACCTTCCACCACAGACAATTTTCCATTTGAAAGTTGCATTTCCTCCTCTTCAAGAGTAATAAAACACTTCAGCATCCGAGGGTTACACTTGTCCCTGACCCCAAGGAACCCTCTGGGGGAACTGGGATGGGAAAAGAGCCATTCAATCCCACCATCAGGATGTATAAATCCACAATCACACTGACATCCAGCAGCCCCTGGCACTGGATATCCATGGGAAAAGGGGCTTTTTCCAGGAGTTTCCCAATTGTTGTGGCACAGATCAACCCTTGAAAAGTGTGCTCTGCTGTCTCCCAGGTGAGTTATGTGCTGCTTGCTGCAGTGATTGGACAAACTGACAGACTCTTCTGACAGATCAGATGTGCCCATGCGTTTACAAACCATTCCCAGAGTTTTTCCCTGGCTGGATCGTTTGTTTTCCGATTTGTTGTTGCATGCAAAGCCTCTTGCTGAGATGGCTGGGGGTGAATTTAAACATCACAGTGAGGCAGGGAGTGGATGAGGAGCTCTGGCATTCACAAAAGCTGGCAGAGCTAGAGAGAGATGATGGATTATTTATCCAGGAGGATGGAGGCGAACATTCCAATGCAGTTATGGGTATTCATTTAACAGACAGGAATAACAGGATCTGCTCATGGGCAGACGTGAGGCCAGGGCTTCCCCACCAAACTGAGCTCCTGGACAGTGAGCTTCACCCCAAATCACCTGGATGCAGGAATTTCCACAGCTGCTGTCTCAGCAACCAGAGTGTCTGTGGAAAATGAGGAATTCAGAGAATTCCACAGCCTGGAGCTGCCTGAGATGTCTCTGATCCCAGCTGGGAGGCTCCGTTCAACTCCCAGCCATAAATAACCAGGAGACAGGAATAAACTCCTCAGCTCAGTGGGAATGCCCAAGCTCCAGGCTATGGGATGAAGTATTGAGGTTTCCTCTGCACTCAGACACTGCAGCAGGATGTCATTCCTGCTCCAGACACCCTCGGGATGCTGGGATCCCCTCCACGGAGAAATGCTGCAGAGGAGTGAGAGGTTCACAGCTGAAAATCTCTTGGTGGGGAGGAGCAGCCCCGAGGCCAACACCAGCAACATGTGGGGAATGCTGAGCAAAAATCCGGGACTAAAACCAAAACAGCAGGGTGTAAAATCATGGAATGGTTTGGGTGGAAATGGAGCTCAAATCCCACCCATCCCCCCTGCCATGGCAGGGACAGCTCCCACTGTCCCAGGCTGCTCCAGCCCCAATGTCCAGCCTGGCCTTGGGCACTGCCAGGGATCCAGGGACAGCCACAGCTGCTCTGGCAATTCCAGCCCAGCCAGCAATTCCCAATTCCCAATCTCCCATCCATCCCTGCCCTCTGGCACTGGGAGCCATTCCCTGGCTCCTGTCCCTCCAGCCCTTGCTGATATCAGGTCTGGGACCAGGAGCTGGTGCTGAAACCACCCTGGCCTTGATCCTTGCAGGAATTGAGATTTCCCTGGGTAAATCCTGCCCCACCTCCTGCAGTGAAAGAGGAAAAAGGATCCGTGGATCTTCCCAGACCCTTTGGAATGTGTTACCAGCTCCTCCATCCTGCAGTGTGACCTCCTGGCTCCTCTGGGTGGAAAGAAACCAATATTGAATTAACACAAATTTCAGGAGTCGTCCTTATCCTTGCCCTCCCAATTTATCTGCTCAAGATAGTTCAATTAATACTTTTGAACTTCAAAAAAAAGAAGTAACAGATGAATCTGCAGCTTCCCCTGCTGTGGGGTTTGTTTTTGTACCTCGCCAGCCGTGTCAGTCCCCACCTGAGTATGAGGCCACTGATCCAAACCCACTTCCCAACCCTCACATTTCCAGGATTTTGGTGTGTTAAGGAGCCTTTTGAGCAGGGAAAGGCCTGGAGGCACTTCCCAACCCTCACATTTCCAGGATTTTGGTGTGTTAAGGAGCCTTTTGAGCAGGGAAAGGCCTGGAGGCACCCAAGGTCTGAGTGTGTGCCTGTGGAGAGGAGCCACGGCTTGGATGGGAATTGTGCTACAATTTTTGCTGGAGCTGAAACTCCACTGGGGGAAAATCAGCTCGTGGTGTGTCCCCAAGGCAGCAGGAATTGCCTCTCTTCCTTTTACTCCGGAGTTTGGATGGATTCCCAAAATCCCAGATTTCCCAGCTCTAAGGCAGAGAAACAGAACAGCCCCAAAGAAGAGCAGACACGACCTCTCCTCCCTGCCACGAGCAGGGATTAAAGCCCTGCAGGGAGAGCATTTCCTGGGCATCTCTGTTCCCCTGCAAGGCACTGAAGTCTCCTTGTGCACTCCTCAGATGAGAGAAACATCTCTGGTAGATCAGAGGGAGTCTCTTGAAAGGGAGACGGGGTTTGAAAACCTCTCTGCTTTGAGGGATTCATTAAAGGAGGAAAGGAGCAGGAAAAAGCGAACACAGAGAGGAAGGGAAGCGTCTGATGGGGTTTCAAAGCTCCTGGGGCTGAAGCAAAGCCAGAGAAGGGATCCAGGCTGCAGGGTCACAGCCAGCTGGATGCAGGGAAACTGGGAAAAAGGGATTTGGGGGAGGAAAGGCCATAAAGGGGTCTCATCCTCATGGATGAGCCTTTGAGGGGTCACTGTGCTCCAGACACCCTAAAGCAGGACTTGGGGATGGGCTGGAAGGTGCTGCTTCCTGCTGGGAATCCCTGAGGGATTCCTGGGTTATCCCAGATACCCAAAGCACAGAACCTCCCAGGAGAACCCGTGACCCTGCTGAGGTTACAGACCCTGGGGCTGAATTTCCCCGAATTTCCCGATTTTCCCTGAATTCCTCTTGAACCTCAGAACCTGATTCTGCAGGCACAAGCTGCAGTCACAATCTGATCTTTTCCTTTGTGCTTTCTGGTGGCTGAAATGCTGAACTTTTCTCTCAGATCCTGTGAATTCCATAATAAGATTCCACAGGAAGGACCCTGGTGAGCAGGGCTCATTCCAGGTGCTGCCCTGGACACCCAGCAGAGATCACCAGACAAGGATGAGACTCGCTTTTCTCAACCTTCAGCTTTGTTTTCATCCTTAATTAGAACAAAACCTGAAAAGTGCAAACTCCTCAAAGAGAAATACTCAGAAAAAATGGCAATTTGGGGCTAGGAAAAGACAAATTGGAACTTGCTGATTCAGTAAAATGTGTGTATTAAAAAGAAAAAAAAATAACAAAACCCCACAATATTTTGTTTAAAGAAACATTTTCTGAAGATGTCAAAACAGAAAACTCCTCCTGACTCTTTTTTTTTTATGAATTTTCTTTCAGAATGAAATCTACTCGGTTGCATTGTTCCTGAGGGGGTTTTAGGCTTTTTAAAAGAAATGGATATTCAAATTTAATGCCATTCTGCTGTTTCTCCCAGAAGAATTGTTGACCACCAGATTATCCCACAATCAGCTGGAGACCAAAGTATTCCTTTAATTGTTTGCCCCATGCTGCTCAGAATGAAATTCTTCCCCAAAAGTCACAAGGTTGTTGTGGCCAAAGCCAAGGAGCAAAGTTGTCTTTTGCTGTTATCGAGATCAAGAGGGGATTTTGTTTTAAATTTAAAAGCCTCTCACCAGTTTGTTGCTCTGCTGATCCTTTGATCTTGGAAAACAGCGGGATGAGCCCTTGGAACGAGCCTTGCCTGGGAGGGAGCTCTGAATTGCTTTTCTATCTCAGATCATTTTCTTTCTGCTCCCATTTCAACCCATGTGTGGGATATCCGTGTGGGATACTTAACTCCCATCATCCACGTTCTACTCTCCTTGTTAAGCAGAAATCATCATGCAGAGCTGGCAGGGAATTCTCAGGGATGACAGGAGGAGCTCAGGTGGGTGTCACTGCAGCTCTGCCTGCCCTGGCTGATGGACACAGATCTGCAGCCAGCGGTGTCCAGAGCCAGCAGTGAGCAAACCCTGTCACTGTCACACCGTGTCCCATGGAATCCTGGAATTCCTGAGCCTGGAAAAACCCTCCAGGATCAGAGTCCCAGCTGTGCCCACCCTGTCCCCAGAGCTCCGAGTGCCACCTCCAGCAATTCCTGGGACACCTCCAGGGATGGGCACTGCAAACCTCCCTGGGCACTTCCAAGGCCTGAGCGCCCTTTCCATGGGGAAATTCCTGCTGCTGTCCCCCCTGAGCCTCCCCTGGCCCAGCCTGAGGCCGTTCCCTCTGCTCCTGTCCCTGTTCCCTGGCAGCAGAGCCCGACCCCCCCGGCTGTCCCCTCCTGCCAGGGACTTGTGCAGAGCCACAAGGGCCCCCTGAGCCTCCTTTGCTCCAGCCTCAGCCCCTTCCCAGCTCCCTCAGCAATTCTCCAGCCCCTTCCCAGCTCCCTCAGCAATTCTCCAGCCCCTTCCCAGCTCCCTCAGCAATTCTCCAGCCCCTTCCCAGCTCCCTCAGCAATTCTCCAGCCCCTTCCCAGCTCCCTCAGCAATTCTCCAGCCCCTTCCCTATCACGAGGGGCCCAGAACTCAGGATCTGAGGTGTGGCCTCAGCAGTGCCATCACAGGGAGACAATCCCTGCCCTGCTCCTGCTGCCACCTGTTCCTGATCCAGCCCCTCTGCCCTTCTGGGCACACCTGGCTCATGTTCACATCCCATCCTTTGCCCACAATTGACCAAAGAACCTCTCCTTCCCCAGGGAAGGGATCCCATTCTGCTCAGTTCAGCTGCACAGCCACGTCCCCAAGTCCAGCCCCAGCCTCTCCTCCTCCTCACATCATTTATAAAAACACTTCTAAAAAGCCTGCTGTTACTCAGGAAGCTCCAAGTCTCACAGCACTGCCTCCTCCAGAATTTCTGAGAGCCCCAGGAATTTGTCAGACAATCATTTCATTAAAAAACTCCACCAGGCTGTATCACTCCTCTTTTATTTTCTCCTGTAAATAACAACAATAAGCCAGGAGCACAATGACCCAACATTTGGAAACAGATGATGAAATGTAGCTGGAAAAAGGGCTTGAGCAGAACCTTTAATTCAACATTTCCCTCCTGTACCAAACAACAGCACCAAAAAACAAAACAAAAAAAACCAAACCCAAACAAACAAGCCCCACAGAAAAAACCCAAACCAGGATTAATTTAACAAAGCAGCCGTGGCTGTCCCTGGATCCCTGGAGGTGCCCAAGGGACACTGGGAGCAGCCTGGGGCACTGGGAGGTGTCCCTGCCCATCCAGGGGTGGCACTGGGGGGGATTTAAATCCCTTCCAAGCCAAACCATTCCGGATCCTGTGAGCTCAGGCTGGATCTCAGGAGGGGGAAGAGGCACAGCTCCAGGGGAAGTGAGTGCCAGCTGGAGCTGGGGGACACCAGCAGCGGGGGAATCTCCTGCAGCAGAAACAAAGCCTGAGCGCCCTTTCCATGGGGAAATTCCTGCTGCTGTCCCCCCTGAGCCTCCCACAGCCCCAAGTCTCAGAGGAAGCCCCAGAGCCCAAGGCACCAAACCAGTGCTGCGGGTCAGACACAGCAGATCACAGAATCCTGGGATGCCCTGGGCAGGGAGGAATTAAATCCCATTAAATCTCTGCCATGGGCACCTCCCACTAACCCAGAGTGCTCCAAGCCCCATCCAACCTGGCCTGGAACATTCCAGGGATCCAGGGTCAGCCACAGCTTCTCTGGGAGACCCAGAACAGCCCTGAACAGGACTGAGAGCAGCCACTGAGTTTCACACACATCAAATCTCCTGGAGAAGGTGCTCCAGCAGCTCAGCCAGTGGGAAATGCTGCACTTCGGGAAGCAGCAGGAACGTGTTCAAATGGACTCATTGCTACCAACAACATGTGGGGAATTATCTCTCCTAAGGTAGCAGCACATGCAGAGCTGTCCCCAATTGTAAAGGCTGAAATATAGCAGCAATCTACAGCCATAAGGTGAGATTTCCATCTTTATATGACATGAAAAATGTGCCACACACAGGTTTGCCCATAAACAAAATTGCTTTTTTTTCAGCTCTGCCTTTAATGTGAAATATCAATCTTTTGGTGGCTTTTATTACAGAGAATTTAGCTTTTGTTTTTGACAGATGGCTCGCACTCAGTCCAGAGCACGACTGTATATCATCCCCGTTATAGACACATCTGAATTGCAGAACATATATTTTAAAAAGGCAGTAATAAATGGCAAAATACCACCTGGCAAAGCGAGGGCAGGCAGAGAGAGCCCACTTGGCTGTGGATTTGAGAGTGAAGAGCTCTGTCAGCTCCCAGGTTTGTGTTCACATGACAACATCCACCCTTTTGGCATCCAGCTGCTGCCCCACTGCAGCACAGCCCAAACGAACAAAAATACCGTGGAAGGCCAGCTGGCAGGGGATGGTGGGAGGAACACACACAAATTTCAGTCATCACAGGTTTTCTTCAAGCTTTGTGAAGTTTACTGAAGTTTTGCAAATAACTGATCCAAACCTGGGAGCCCCACCTGCCTCACCCTTCCCAGCCCCCTCCATCATTTCACTTTAAATGAATTTGAAATGATTTTATCACAGAGCTATTTAATTTATTTCATATTCAAAACCAGAAAGAGGCTATTTCAGTAAAGAGTAGCTGTTAATCACATTTTCTATCCCATTAACTCACCTGTCCCTTCAGTTTCTGTTCTCTTTTCCACCACCCACTCCAAAGTCCAGATGTTCAGCTCCACATCTGCCTGGGTCTTGTCTTCCCCCCAGTCCCTGCAGGTGCTTCCTGCTCTTTTCATGGGACACTGGGGAGGAATTTCTGGCTGGGCTGGGATTGCCAGAGCAGCTGTGGCTGCCCCTGGATCCCTGGCAGTGCCCAAGGCCAGGCTGGACCCTGGGGCTGGACACTGGGACAGTGGGAGCTGTCCCTGCCATGGCAGGGGGGATGGGTGGGATTTGAGGCTCGTTTAACCCAGACCATTCCATGATTCCCTGATTTAAGGAGCTCTTTTCCAGGAGCAGTTTGAGCACCCAAGGCAGGAGGAGGCAGAGGTGGGGACACCTCGGAGCTGTGCCCATAAATCATCACTGGGGCTTTTCTGCTGGGCAAACAGGCAGAACAAGAGACATCAACCTGCCCAGCTGAGTCAGTAAAATCCCTGACTGAGGAGGACAGGCAGAAATTTGGGATGCAGCAGCCAGAGCTGCTGTGGTGGTGTTTGTTCAGGAACACAGCCCTGCAGAGCCCCCGTTCCAGCCACACCGACACACAATCAGCGTTTATTATCAGCTCTCTGCCATCAGCCCCTGGATTTACCATTTCCCAGGTAGCTGCACAAAAATATTACTGCATTTGAAATAACAAAACCAACTGCTTTTAAAAAGCCCTGGTATTTAAAACCTTTTGGTTCCCGACACAACCCGAGGCAGCTGTGTGGCAAAAGCGAGTGTTCAGAACATAAATGGCTGTGATGAATCCATCAGGAGTGATTCACTCCCTTTGCTATTCAGAACAGGGTTTCATGGCCCTGAATTAAAATCAAATAACACCCATTTCATCCATTCCTGCTTGGCTTTTTGTTCCAGTCCTGCGTGCAGGTCGCTTTTACATTTTTAATTGCCTGCTCTGTGGGGATGACCAGGGCACAGTGTTGGACATTCTGGGCACTGCCTCCTCAATTCCAGGAGCAATTCCCACACCAGGCAGAGGCTGGTACAGGTTTTTCCTGGATGGACCAGGCAGGGAAGAGCTGGAGAGTGCCCAGGAAGGGGAGATGAGGGAAGGAGCCAGCCCAGAGCTCCAGGAGGGCTCGGACACCGCTCGAGGGATGCCAGGGGTGGGATTGTTGGGGTGTCTGTGCAGGGCCAGGGGCTGGGACGATCCTTGGGATCCCTTCCAGCTCAGATATTCCATGATTCTATGATCTCTGCCCTCTGTGATGAGACAGGAGTCTCCACAATTTACAAATTGCAAAGAAAATGGAAGAAGTCCAAGTGAAAATTAAAAGCAAAAGGTGCGTGGATTCACGAGCAAGACCTGAGAAATTCCCTTTCCAAACAACTCCCAGGTAGGCATGGAATGGCAGGAAAAGGGGAATGGCCTGAAGCTGAATGAGGGCAGGGATAGGGGGGATATTGGGAATTGGGAATTGCTGGCTGGGCTGGAATTCCCAGAGCAGCTGTGGCTGCCCCTGGATCCCTGGCAGTGCCCAAGGCCAGGCTGGACACTGGGGCTGGAGCAGCCTGGGACAGTGGGAGCTGTCCTTGCCATGGCAGGGGTGGGATGGGTGGGATTTGAGGTCCCTTCCAGCCCAAATTATCCTCTAAGTGCCCCCATGGGGCGAGCACCCCACCCCACCCAACCCATCCCACCCATCCCATCCCATCCCATCCCATCCCACCCCACCCAACCCATCCCACCCAACCCATCCCACCCATCCCATCCCATGGACTGGCTCCACCTCATCAGGGTGTGGTGATTAAATCAGAGACCGAGCTCCTGATGGCCCAGGTTTATCCAGGCCCACCTGGAATAACAAATCCCACTGCCTCGTGCCACTACTTCCTTCACATCATTCTTCAGGCACAATTTTTAAGCATTTTCTTGATTCTTGAGCACAAAGGACTAATCTTTGGTAAAAAAAAGCTATAAAAATTTATCCCAAAAGCACAAGGGGGACCCTGCAGGGCAGTGGGTTGTTATGGATACACAACACATCCCCCAGCCCACAGCCCTGGTGGGATCCCTCTCCAGATCCATCAGAATAGCGGGAATGACTTCAGCAGCTTTTCTCTCACTCACATTGTTGGAACAAAGCCCCTGAGTTGGAATAAAGTCCTGAAGAGCCCCCTTGGAGCTGCAGCTTTTGTAGCACGGGCTGAGTGTGCACGCAGGGCTGGTTATTCTCCTCTGTAATTGATGTAATTCTCTAACCTGTTTAATTCATCCAGGGGTGTCAGGAACTGGCTGCAGCTCTGCATTCCCTGGATGCACATCCTGTGCTTGCTCTCTGCTCGCCCCATGGCACAGCCAGGGTTTCACTGAAACCTGAATATCAGAGCAAAGTGATCCTGCTGCAAATCCTGAGCCTCTGCCAGCCCTTCCTTTCCTTGGCACTGCGCCTGAAATTGAGGACTTGAGAGTTCAGCACCTGCAGCTCTGTGAAACCATGGGGAGTCTCAGTGGAGAGGTGAAGTGGTTAATTCCACACTGGGAATCAGAATCATGGGATGGTTTGGGTTGGAAAGGACCTCAAATCCCACCCATCCATCCCACCCCTGGATGTGCAGGGACAGCTCCCACTGTCCCAATGTCCAGCCCCAATGTCCAGCCTGGCCTTGGGCACTGCCAGGGATCCAGGGGCAGCCACGGCTGCTCTGGCAATTCCAGCCCAGCCAGCAATTCCCAATTCCCAATCTCCCATCCAAAGAGCAGCCAGCATTCCCAGCAATTCCAGACTGACTGGGATTGTCCCCATCCCTCACACCTGCCCCTTCTCCCCCAGTGCAAACCAGAGCAGGAGCAGCAGAACCCAGCAGTCTCCCCTGAGCCCTCAAGATTCATTCAGGCCAAGAAGGAAAATCTGAACCTACACCAGGATGGAGCTGAAAATCAGGAAGGGAGAGCTCTGGGCAGGTCAGGCTTCCCCAGAACCATTTACTGCCCTGGGATTTAGTGCTAGCCCAGCTGGAGGCACCCACACCAGCTCTGCTCTGAGTCCCTTCCCATGGAGACTGCCTTCGTGGCACAATCAATTCAAGGAAAATTCCCTGCCCAGGGAGAGGGGATTGAATTTCACACCCACAGAGTGGACATGAGCCAAGGCTTGAGCAGGGAGAGGGGATCATTCTGGATTAAGATTTAAAAGATGTTCTGTGATCTTGGGCTTAATGAGTGGAAAGGCCAACACACATAATGCAGACAAGAGTTCTACATTATTGCTGTCTTCAAGGGAACATTATAGAATTTTAAAAATCCATGTTCAGTAATTATTAGAGCAGGGTTAATTAAGCAGCCTGGTGCCCCAAATCTCTCTGCAGCAGCCAGCCCTGACCATTCACCCAGATTTCCACTTCCAGGCAGGAAATTACTCTTTTTCCATGGATAATTTTACCCAAAGCTTTCCTGGTGGGGTAGCAGTTCCTTCCTCTCCATTTTTACTTCAATTACCCACCTTTGTGTCATCTTCCCTGATGAATGAGGTGCATCTGAACCTTCTCAAACATTTAAACTCAAAGTTTCTGTTTGTTGTTTTTCCCAAGGCTCCCCAGCCTCCTCCCAACATCAAATGGAGTTAGGAGGTGTTTCCAGGAGCAGGAGGGGGTGGCTCAGGGAGGACAAACTGGGATAAATCAGATTTACTGTCATCTCAACCCAATGAAAGGAAACATTGGGTGCTTTCTCCTCTCCGTGAGGAAGCAGAGGCTGAGGTGCCACCCTGGGGCATCGCCTCCTCTTGTAGAAATCAGTTAAATTTAATGTCAAATGGAAAATCTGATCAATAAAAGCCGTGCCTGAGCTGTGCTGCAGTGACACGTGGGAAGCAGAGAGAGACTGTGGGACCAGAAGCCGAGAGAGGAGATGTCAAAACCCTTAATTTAATTGGGAGAGGGAAAAAGCAAAGGCTGCAGAGCTGTGCCACAGCTCTCCTGTAATAATTCCTTATTTACTGGGAATAAAGCAGGGACAAAGAGCAGCGGGAAGGTGGCTGGAGAGGATTTGTTGCAGCACTGGGGTCGTTTGTCCTGTTCCAGCTGGAAACCTCAGACCCTGAGCTGACATCAGCTGGGTGTTGGTCAAACTGAGGGCAGCAGCTCCAGGATTCCCCACCCAAGGTGTCACTGCCCCAGGCGAGATCTGCCACGCTGTCATCACAATCCCCTTGAGCTTTGTTTCCCCAAACCCATTTATTTCTCCTTGTTCTTCTCCTCTTCACCAACCTCGTCCACAGGGTGAGGAGCCACAAACTGATCCCTCAAACCAAGGGCACACGAGTGTCTCGGTCCTCGTGCAGTAAAACTGGAATGTGGCTTCAATTCTGAGTGGTCAGTGAGCATCATGGCCAGGAATCCAGCTCCAGGAGAGGATTCCATCCTTCCAGCTGGATGGGATTCCATTCCATGGGATTCAATTCCATTCCATTCCATTCCATTCCATTCCATTCCATTCCATTCCATTCCATTCCATTCCATTCCATACCATGGGATTCCATTCCATGGGATTCCATTCCATTCCATTCCATTCCATTCCATTCCATTCCATTCCATGGGATTCTTTTCCATTCCATCCAGCTGGGTGGGATTTGAGAAATACAGGCACATATCCTCTGGATTCAGCAGTGGTGCTTTGGTTCAGCTTTGGGTGAATCACGATTTCTGGAGGGTTAAGGTTTAGCTAAGGGTTAGAAGCAATTTATAATGACCAAGATGTAAGTCAGATAAGCAAATTGTAGGTTAATGATTATGAGATGCTCAAGCCAGAGCTAATTGTTCTGTTGTTGATAGAAGGAAGTGCAGTGAGTGGTTCTGGGAACAGACTGAACCCAGGGAGAGCAAGGGCAGCACCTGGGCTCTGCCCCAACCCATCCCTGAGCAGGGCCTGGATCCTGCCAGAGCTCACACTCACCTGAGGAAAACATTCCTGACTCCCCTGGATCCTGCCAGAGCTCACACTCACCTGAGGAAAACATTCCTGACTCCCCTGGATCCTGCCAGAGCTCACACTCACCTGAGGAAGACTTTCCTGACTTCCCTGGATCCTGCCAGAGCTCACACTCACCTGAGGAAAACATTCCTGACTTCCCTGGATCCTGCCAGAGCTCACACTCACCTGAGGAAAACATTCCTGACTTCCCTGGATCCTGCCAGAGCTCACACTCACCTGAGGAAGACTTTCCTGACTTCCCTGGATCCTGCCAGAGCTCACACTCACCTGAGGAAAACATTCCTGACTTCCCTGGATCCTGCCAGAGCTCACACTCACCTGAGGAAAACATTCCTGACTCCCCTGGATCCTGCCAGAGCTCACACTCACCTGAGGAAAACATTCCTGACTCCCCTGGATCCTGCCAGAGCTCACACTCACCTGAGGAAAACATTCCTGACTCCCCTGGATCCTGCCAGAGCTCACACTCACCTGAGGAAGACTTTCCTGGCTCCATCCCTTGAGGCCACTGACCCAAGTCCAGCCCAGCCACCCAAACCAAGAGAAGAACTGAGCAGGGTGAGGGACCCACGGGCTCATTTTAATGCTGAGTGGGGATGGGAGGTGCTGGGGGTGGCCAGATGGGCTGGAAGGTGTGGATGGATGGGGATGGAAGGGTTTGGGGAACAAACAGAGGGAGGAGAACCTTGTTTGGGGCGGTCACACCTTTTGGGGATGCCCCTCGTGAATAAATGTACCCCTCTGTGACTTTAATTAGTGATCTAACTTTAGTTAGTGATCTTTGTCCGTGATCATATCGGTTTTTAACGATTCAAGGGAAGGAGGAGTGGAATTCAACCCCAGCACAGGGCTCAGGCTGCCAGCCCTCCTCAGAGAAGCTGTTTCCATCTTCAAAAGGCAGAAAAAATCCTTCCTGAAACTCCCTCCCTCTACAAAGAAAGGGGATACAGGATTTTACACTGGAAGTTTTATTTATTTCCAGGGATGATGCAGCCACAGCTTCTCTGGACAAGCTCTGCCAGGGCCTCACCACCCTCAGAGCCAAGAATTCCTTTGATAGAAAAGATTCCTTCTTTTCAAAGACTTGCAAATATTTTACACACACCATTGCCCTTTCCCCTTCCACACTCCACAGCTCCAAGTGGTGTTTGATTTTTTCAGTAATACGACTTAATACTCGAGCTCAATGGTCGGGTTTTTTTTTTTCCAAGTCATGTAATCCCCTCAGCTTAGCTATTTAATTAAAAAAAAAAAAGAGAAGAAAGCAAATATCTGAGCTGCAAAAGGTTACAGACTGCAGTGACTCCGTGTGGAGATGGTGCTGCCTTGGGAGGAGCAGGGAATTCTCTGTGCCACTGACTGGAAATGTTCCTCCTCCTGCTCCCCCTTCCTGTGAGGGAAAAGGACTTGGGGGGAAAACTCAGAGCAGCTGAAACATCCAAACAGCAGCTGGGAGCCTGGGGGTCTGGGAGTGGGGAAAACACCACAGATTTATGGGAAAACCACAGATTTTATAGGGATAGCCACAGATTTCTGGAAAAGCCACAGATTTTATGGGGATAGCCACAGATTTATGGGAAATATATCTGGATTTATTTTCCATAAATCCACAGATTTGTGGGGATAGACAGAGATTTCTGGAAAAGCCACAGATTTCTGGAAAAGCCACGGATTTTATAGGGGTAGCCACAGATTTATGGGAGAAGCCACAGATTTATGGAAAAGCCACAGATTTTATAGGGATTGCCACAGAATTATGGAAAAGCCACAGTTTTTTATGGGGATAGCCACAGATTTTATAGGGATAGCCACAGATTTCTGGGAAAGCCACAGATTTATGGGGATAGCCACAGATTTATGGGGGAAGCCTCAGATTTCTGGAAAAGCCACAGATTTCTGGAAAAGCCACAGATTTTATGGGAAAACCACACAGTTTTATAGGAAATCCACACACCCTCAGTGGTTGCTGGGGCCAGCTCAGAGTTGCCCAGGCACAATTCCATGAGGTGCCACTGCCCCTCTAAGCTGCACATCACCTCACCCTGTTTATCACTGAAAACCCAGAGCATTTTCCCCAGGAATATGGCAGAGCCAAGGGAATTTTGGGGAAAGGGATGTGCCACTGCTCAGGGCTGGGATCTGCTGCTGGGGCCTCCTCAGCCATGGGGAGGCCTCACTGCCTCCCAAGCCAGCTTATGCTGAATAAAACTTTCAAAACACAGCTCCCAAAATGTGTCTCTGCTTTGTTTCACCACCTCTGGAACTCCAAACAAGCCCAATTAAACTATCCTGGATCAGACCACCTGGTTTTGTCCCTGCCCTGGATGGACAGGGCCAAAAAACTCCAAAATCTGCAAGAAATGCTGGCCTGAGGTGACCAGGCCTGTGCTGCCTCCTGCTCTAAAAGTCCTTTGTCTTCCAGCCAGGTATTGCCAAATTCTGAGGGGTTACAGAAATGCTGAAGCTAAAGAAACAATGGAATATATGTAATTAATTCTTAGGGGTCCTGCATGAGCTCTGGTGCCAGGAGTGAGTTCATTTCCCCGAGCAGCAGGCGATGTCCAGCCAAAGTTTCACCTCTGGGATTGCTGTGTTCTCCAGCTCATCCTCATTTCTGGGGAGAGGAGTTTGTCCCCTCAGGAACTCTGACATTTGAGGGAGATTTCAGGGTCATGTTTAGATTTTTGCTTGGATAAAGCACCTTGGCCTGTGAGCACCAGCTTCAAGGAGAGGCCACAAGCGCTGTGCCAAGGGAGCTGCAGGAAGAAATTCCCAGCTCCAGCTCCAGCTCCAGCAATGCCCTCAGGACAGAGCTACTCTTCACCTTCGTGCTCACAGAATCCCTGGTTTTTATTAAAAAAATAATTTAATTTAATTTAATTTAATTTTAGCTATAAAATTATAATTTTCTAAGTGCTGAAGTTCACAAAAGCCACCCTGCAGCTCTCAGGGTTCCTGTCGTTCTCCTGTGTTTTCCCAGTGTTTTTCCCACCCCAGGGCCCAGAGACTGGAGCCAGTTTGGATCCCATCCCAAAGCTTCCCTGATCCCACAGCTCCCGGGCTCAGTGGATCCTGTGGGGGCAGGGGGGGCTCTCCCAGTGCTCCCACCAGGAATTCCTGGCTGGGCTGGAATTCCCAGAGCAGCTGTGGCTGCCCCTGGATCCCTGGCAGTGCCCAAGGCCAGGCTGGACATTGGGGCTGGACACTGGGACAGTGGGAGGTGTCCCTGCCATGGATGGGGGGGATGGGTGAGATTTGAGGTCCTTTCCCACCCAAAGCATCCCCTGATTCCCTGACCCTGTGAAGGGGAGGCTCACTGGTTTCTCCCCAGCTCCTCCCCACAGCCCCACTCCCTTCCTCCATGGGGCTTTCCCCCACTCCATCTCCAGGAGGACATTCCCTTCCTGGGCATCCCATGGAAAAGGCTTTTCCTGCCATGTCATCCGTGCCCAAAGGACAGCAGGAGCCTGGATTCCCAGCACTGTGTCACAGCTGACTGCTGGCACCGGAATTTTTGCAGCACAGCTTTCTAGAATAAAACCGAGTCTTTGAAATAGTGGCTTTCATTAAGAGAAAATTTTAATTTGTCTTCATTAATGACATGTGTGCTTAGTGAATGACCTACATTTTGATTACTGAAGGGAATAATAGATTTTTTTTCTCTTAGCTGGAAGGTACCAAGTTATTTTTATTTTCCTCTTTAATCCTGGAAATGGGTTAGGCTTTAGTTGGATACAGAGATTCAAACCCACCAAGCTCATGATGCAACGGGGTCACAGCTCTGGGACTTCCAGCATTTGCATTTGTGCATGAGGCAGATAATTCCTGAGGGATCAGAGAGAATGGCCAGGCTGTGTGTGCTCCAAAATAAATCCCATGTCTACAAAATTCCCAATTCCCAATCTCCCATCCATCCCTGCCCTCTGGCACTGGGAGCCATTCCCTGGCTCCTGTCCCTCCATCCCTTGTCCCCAGTCCCTCTCCAGCTCTCCTGGAGCCCCTTCAGGCCCTGCAAGGGGCTCTGAGCCCTCCCTGGATCCTTCCCTTCTCCAGGTGAGTATTCCCAGCTCTCCCTGGATCCTTCCCTTCTCCAGCTGAGCATTCCCAGCTTTCCCAGCCCTTCATCCTCACCCTGGGGACCCAAGGGCTGGGGCAGAGGTGAAGCCAGGAGCAAATCCTCCCTCAGGAGGCACCCATGGGGTGCAGGGCCATGGACCAGAGCTGAGCACGGGGTTCTTTTCCAGGGAATTCACTCCTGGGGGGCCTCTTGGGCTCACAGCAGCCAAACCCAGCACCCCCAGCCCTCCTCCCCTGCCAGGGCCCGGCAGCTCCTGCTCAGGCACTTCTGCACCCTTAACCCCAGAAAGGGAAAAAAAAAGCCCTACTCAGGCTCCCTGCTGCCATCCAAAAACCTTTCTCCCTGATTTCCCTCCGTGAATTTGAAATCCTGTGCTGTGAATCTTAATTAAATCCACATTTTTCAATATTCAAGTGTGTTGCCAGAACATTTTCTGTCCTTCCACGGGAGCACTGAGAAGCCTTTTAAGTGTTTAGGAGTTCCATTTTCATTCTTAAAAGGCACGTTATGTCCTTCACTCTTTCAGATTTAGGCTCCAGGCACTCCTACAAGTTTTGTTGGTTTTTTTTTTTTTCTCCCCTCACTGATGCAGTCTTAAAAGAAAATATAATTCCAAAGTTTCTGCTTTCCACTCAACCCTTGTTTTTCTCAGCTGTCTCCTGGGCTGGCTCCACTCTTTATGCAAATTTCCTGCAGTTATGCAAAAAAAAATCTAATTAGATTGATTGATAGTGTCATATCAACAAAGCCCAGCCCTGCTTTGCAGTGCGCAGGAAATGCGAGTGCCAGGCAGCATCGGCAGCTGTCCCTGGGGATGCAGTTATCATTTCCTGAGCAGGGCTCTCTCCTGCCCTGGATCACATTTCTGTGATCACAGCTCTCCTGAGTGCTGGTAATCTCCTTTTCTGGCTGCCTCAGGAGCTGCCCAGGTGAGGAGGAGCCCCAGGTTTCCCTGGGAATGGGAATTGTGGGGGTCACACACGGAGCCCATCGCAGTTCCCAGGGAAATGGGGCTGGTCTGGGAGGGCTGGAAATTCCCTGGAAATGCTGCTCCCCTGGCTGGGAGAAGCTGTGAGGCTGAGCACAGAGCAGATCCCACACTGGAGGAGCCATGGGGGCAAAAAGGGAATTCTTTATTGCAGGAAAAAGACCTTTTAATGCAGGAGAACTGACTGGGTTGGGTTGGAAGGACCTTAAATCCCATCTTGCTCTGTTCCCCTGCCATGGGACACATCCCACTGTCCCAGGGTGCTCCAAACCCCATCCAGGGCAATCCAGGGATGGACTTTGAGGGATAAAGCTCTTCCTTGGCTTCAGAGATGCCCTGCACATGACAGAATGATGAAAAACCTCATCCCACCCCCTGCAGTCCCCCTGGAACGCCCCAGCCCATCCCAGGGCTTCAGGGGAAGGCAGGTGGAGTCACCCTGGGCAGTGAGAGGGGGAAAACCCAAATTCTCAGAGGGCTCAGTAACAACTTTGACTTCAAGCTGCAGAACATTCAAGCGGAACAAGGTCCTTGACAAATCTTAAGCCATCCAAAGGAAGGCTCTTTGCAGACTTTAATTACCAAGACACAAGGTTTTGGTCTGGTTTATGGTATATTTTGAGAAGAAGTAGTCAGGAGAAGAAGCAGAGAGAGAAAAGGCAGAGATGAGGTGGATAATGTCCTGCCTGAGATCCAGGGTGTCTCATCCACAAAAATGGGATCCATCAGCCCTTGTGCAGCGAGGCAGTAATTCCACACTGGAGAGACCTTGTGTGGCTGTTTCAGAGCTGGGAGCTCAGTGCTGCCCCACAAACCAAGCACCACTTTTTATACATTTCAGCACAGAGGAACTGGCTAAAGTCACACAGTTATTAATTAGCATCCTGCCTGTCCTGGTTAACGATCCTGTCCCAGGCTGATTGGTCTCATGCTCAGTGCTCCTCTTGTCTGGGTTGTGGTTTCCTGGGTCAGGGTCCCAGCTCTCCTGCTGGAGCTC
Source organism: Cyanistes caeruleus (assembly GCF_971803275.1). Classification (NCBI taxonomy): domain Eukaryota; kingdom Metazoa; phylum Chordata; class Aves; order Passeriformes; family Paridae; genus Cyanistes; species Cyanistes caeruleus. The sequence continues at coordinate 67,912,368 of NC_141706.1, read as the reverse complement.
CCTTTCCCCAGCTAGAGCCTGTTTCAGTGCCTGAGTTGCCTTTCCCAGTTTCATTCTCACCCCTGGAGCTCTGCCAGATGTCCTTAAATCCTGCCTGTCCTGTGCCCACTGCCGTGGTTCATCCTCCTGGCCTCATTAACCTCCCCCTGAGCCCGGATCACTGAGCCCTGAGCCTTAACAAGGCAATTCCACCCAGTAATTTGCTTTTCCAACAGCTGGACATCACTTGGAGCTCCTTGGCTGCTCCGTTCCCTGGATTCAATCTCCCTCCTCGTGGATTAGGCTGGAAAAGACACGAAGATCAAACATTAAAGAACACCCTCCTTTAAGACAATTTGACATATCCCACATTTTGCACCATTCCCAGCTGGCTGTTTTGAGGTTCCTCTGGTCTCCCACAGCCCCTCACTGAAACTGCTGAGCGCTGCCAGGCCCTGCTGGGGCACAGGACTTTGCTCCTCCACTCCCTGCCAGAGCATTTTCTGTGTTCTTTGCCACAGCTCCTCAGTGTTTGAGCCCCTGCTTTAATCCTGGCACCCCATTTCCATTCCCTAAAATTCACCTCCGTGCTGTCCCTTCCCCCCAAAGGAGGGGGAGATGCCAATTTTGGCAGAAATTCTCAGAGGGGCTGGGGAGCTGGTGGCTGGAGAGCAGCTCAGCAGTGCTAATCACAGATTCCCATTAATTCCATAATGGGAGGATTCCCCAGCAGTGGAGCAGCAAAGGCTCTGCAATCCCTGTGAATTTTTCCCAGGAAGGCTGGGAAAATCAACCAACAAACTCCAAGTGTGCCAGGAGAGGCAGCTCAGCTGCAGCCAGCCCTTCCTGCTCCCCTCATCCCTGAATCTGAACCCACCACAGAGAAACGTCTGTGTGTGACAGCATTGGTGGCATCCTTTCATCACGGTGAGAAGGGGAAATGCTGCAGAATGAGCTCTGTCCTCCGTCATGTGATGGGTGTGAGAGCTGGGGAGGCTCGGGAATATCCCTGGAATATCCCTGGAATATCCCTGGAATGTCCCTGGAATATCCCTGGAATATCCCTGGAATATCCCTGGAATGTCCCTGGAATATCTCTGGAATATCCCTGGAATATCCCTGGAATATCCCTGGAATGTCCCTGGAATGTCCCTGGAATATCCCTGGAATATCCCTGGAATGTCCCTGGAATGTCCCTGGAATGTCCCTGGAATGTCCCTGGAATATCCCTGGAATGTCCCTGGAATGTCCCTGGACAGGCAGGGCAGGGATCAGGCCAGGATTTACCCCAGGAGGGCAAGAGAGAAGCTCCAGGTTCCCAGGGAGAACGAGAAACACAGAGGCCCAGAGAAATAAGAAGAATGAAATATTTCCTGCCTTGGAAAGCTGCTTGTCACCTACCTGAGGAAAGGAGGAGAATAAAGATAAATCTGCTGCAAAAGGAAAATCCCAGGCCTGGAGGAGAGCTGGCATTTTCCCAGGACAAAGCAGGAGGAGCAGCTCACAGAAAGGCACAAGAAACTGTCTGCTAAAAAGTGTCTCTAGCTTAAAGCCATGTTCCTTAGTGCCTCTTATTATTACTCCTTAAATACTCCCATTTTACTCTGGAGCTGAAGAGCATCCAGCTTTCCCTCCAGGAGGAGGAGAAGGATTCCCCAATCCTCGCTCCCCACACATTCTCTGGGCATGTTTCTGATTATTGTCCCAGCATTGCTAAATGAGAATATTTAATAAAATTAACTAAAATTGCTCCCCACTCTTGTCTTTGAGAAAGTCCACAGGTCCCTGCAGCCTGTGGCTTCCTCTGGCAGCGTTTTTCATCTCTCCTGCAGGCAATCACTCATCTCCTCGGTCCGATTATGGCTCTCATTATTATCCATCCTCTCCTATTTCAGCAGTAATATCCCATCTGTGCAGTGGCAACTGCTCCATTCCCTCCTTCCCTGCATTTCCCCACTGCAAATCCGGATCATGGATGTGCTGTGGATCTGCTTGGATTTAAACAGCCTCGAAATCCTGCCCAGCCCCTCCACTTCTCCCTTCCTGCCCTCGTCAACTTTGAGATTCACTCTTTCATTTCCTTTATGGAGTTTATTTCCTTTATTCCTCTCCTGGGGCTCCCACCATTTCCCTCTGCATTGTCTGGATTTGAGGGTCACTTCTTTCCTTTCTTTGCTGAAGATTTATCCCTAATCCCTTTCTGGGATGGATTTGTTACCCCAAGACCCAGCTCTAAAAGGTTTTGGCACTTTGGGGTCAAACAAATTGGGGATTTATCCACATCCAGCTCCCTGATTTCTGCCAAATTTCCCAAAAAACCCTCAGAATTCCTCAGTTTATCCCTCTGAAATTCCCAACCTGCCTGAGGCTCTGGGCTCTTTGGCAGTGTTATAGATACAGTTTATATTGTTGGCTTTTCCCAAATATTAAAATGAATGTTATGTGTATAAGAATGGAAATATTTGTTGTATTAATATAATTTTCTTTATTTCTGTTATTGATGAAATTTAGAAATAGTGGTATAATACATATATGTTAGGTTATGGCATAGCATTAAAATAAAAACTGCTTTTGTTTGTATAACCCAAAGACTGACAAAGAGCTGGAGATCTTTTTTCCTTTTGTAAAGTCTCTGATCCAGATGAAGCCAGCAGTGCCCAGAACTCTGGGGGAGGAATTTATTGCATTTCTGGGATCAGGGAATGTAAATCTCGATGGCACCAAGAGCATTGATCTATTGGGAAGGGGGCAAGAGAAAACTGAACAGAAGAACCCCAAAGATCCACAGAAGAATGTCTGAATATGTGTGAGAATTTCTGGATATGGAGCAGGGTTCTGTTTTTAAGGGACAATCCTTTGTCACTGAGGTGAATGCAGAGACACCCGGCCAGATCTGGGTACTTTATTTTATTTTTTTCTCCTAATTGTTTTTTTATTAAACTATTAAATTCAATAAAAATTTTGTGAACCTCGTTTTTCACAGCAGCATCTCCCCCCCTGCTTTTTTTAATCCCTTCAGACTCGGTGGCTGAACCTGAGCTGACCTGTGAGTGCTCAGTTCAGGGCTCTTGCTCACAAAAAGAAGAGAATTCTCTCCAATTCTGTCCCCCTGCTTACCCAAACACTGCAAATATCATTATCTGCTATTGATCAGCTGCCTGCCAGCTAAAGGAACCGTTTGGCTGCTCTGCTCTCAAGTGCTATTGACTCACCATTATTGCTGCAACTTTTTTGGGCTGATTTATCCACGGCAAGATCAAGTCTCTGCCACTGATTTGATTCTCATTTATCCCCGTGAGGGGCATAAATGGATGTATTTCCACCCTCCATCCCCTCCCTGAGGACCAGAAGCAGCATCCTCTGATATTTCACTGTTTTATCCACTTTTCCTGCTTTTTTTTTAACCTTGTCACTTCACCCCCAGCCCCTTTTCTTCAATCAGTGCTGTTTGTTATTATGGTTTGATTTTCTTGTCCCTGGACCATGAAATCAGGGTAATACAATACCAACCAGAAATATCACAAGAGGGGATGTTAAAGTATGAAATGCTTAATGCTGCCTCAGTATTTTAAAAAAGAATATTCTGACTGGAGGGAGCAGAGGCTGCTGGCAATGCTCCTTTGAATTAATGCTGCTTAAATATGCCAAATTTCCCTTTGATCTTATTAATTCCAATCACAAACCAAGCGCAGCTTTCAATCTGAGAGGGGCTTTTATTTTTTTTCTCCTCCTGAAAAAGATCAAAATATATCTTGTGTCCAGCAATTAAACAGTTTGTTTCTGAACTCCACCAAGTTTAATATTCCACTTGAAACGCAAGGGTAGGAAGCCAATTAATAAGAAGTGTATTAACCGTGATTTATGCTGAGCTTAAACACTTGGCAGTGAGGCTTTAATGGGATTTTGACTTATTTAATGGGTTGGGAGAAGTGGGAAGGCAGGGAGGAGGTGACTTGGGGTCTGGAGCTTCCTCCAGTCTGTAGGACTCGCTTCCAAAATTTAAAATATGAAGGCAGAGCCCGGCAGTGCAGCTGTCCTGGTGTGCTATTTCCATGTGCTTTAATCCTGGACCTCCTTTGCTCCAGGCTGAACTTTCCCAGCTCCCTCAGGGATTCTCCAGCCCTTTCCCAGCTCCCTCAGGGATTCTCCAGCCCTTTCCCAGCTCCCTCAGGGATTCTCCAGCCCTTTCCCAGCTCCCTCAGCAATTCTCCAGCCCCTTCCCAGCTCCCTCAGCAATTCTCCAGCCCCTTCCCAGCTCCCTCAGCAATTCTCCAGCCCCTTCCCAGCTCCCTCAGCAATTCTTCAGCCCTTTCCCAGCTCTGTTCCCTGCCCTGGACACGCTCCAGCCCCTCCAGGTCTCTCCCAGCATGGGCCAAGGATATGAGGTGAAACCCAGCCTGCCTGGTTCCTGTCCCTCATCCCTGCCCTCCCTCAGCCGCCCCCCATCCCCTCTCCATGCTGGAATCTTCTCCAATAGTTCAATCCCCATCCCAACAGGAGCTCCTCCACAGCCAGCCCAGCTCTGGATCCATCCCCTGCCCTGCCCCAACCACACACGTTTATTCTTCACAAAGAAGAATAAATTCACATTTCTTCACACAAAGTGCAGCCAGAACTGGGATGTGCTGTGTTTGGGTGTCTCCTCTGCTTTGACAGCATTCCCATAAAGCTGAAGAGATCCTCTTGTGCTGTGATGGAGCTGAAAATCCGCGTTATCCCAACAATGGGATTGTTTATGCAATTTGTTAGTGGTGTTTTAAAAACCCAGATGTTCAGGCAGCTCTGGAGGAGCACCAGGATGCTGGAACGTTGATGCATGTCATAAACCACAATATTTTATTTAACTCTGAGTAAAACTCAGCTGGCAAAGATACTTTATGGATCCCTATTAATGGGAATGGGAGCCATGGATCATCCCTAAGGCAGGGAACAAATTGTGTGGGCCGGCTGCTTCAGGAGGAATCGCCCAGAGCTGCGTTTGCCATCCAACACAACAGCTTCATCTGGGGGAGAGGTTCTTCCCGTGCTCTGCTTCTGCTGAATGCCTGATCCACTGAGAAATATAATCATTTCTGCTGGAAAAATCATGGAATGACAGAATGGTTCCTGTTGGAAGGGACCATAAATCCCATCCCATTGCAGCCCCTATCCCATTCCACCTCCCAGTGTCCCAGGCTGCTCCAGCCCCAATGTCCAGCCTGGCCTTGGGCACTGCCAGGGATCCAGGGGCAGCCACAGCTGCTCTGGCAATTCCAGCCCAGCCAGCAATTCCCAATTCCCAATCTCCCATCCATCCCTGTCCTCTGGCACTGGGAGCCATTCCCTGGCTCCTGTCCCTCCAGCCCTTGGGAACAGTCCCTCTCCAGCTCTCTTAAAATGTCCAGGCTGGACATTGGGGCTGGAGCAGCCTGGGACAGTGGGAGGTGTCCCTGACATAGCAGGGCTGGGCTGGGCTGGGCTGGGCTGGGCTGGGCTGGGCTGGGCTGGGCTGGGCTGGGCTGGGATGGGATGGAATGGGATGGGATGGGATGGGATGGGCTGGGCTGGGATGGGATGGGATGGGATGGGATGGGATGGGATGGGATGGGATGGGATTTAAGGTCCCTTCCCACTCAAACCATTCTGGCATTCTGTGACCCTCGAGCTGACCCCAGCAGTGACACCACCTGCATCCCCAGCAGTGGCTGTGAGGGATGTGCAGGACGTCCCCTGGAGATGGGAAGGATGAGGACTCTCTTTGCCACCTTTTCCTGGCAGCAGAAAAAGAGGGAAGGGGAATGGAAAGCATTGAATTGAGCAGCTCATTTGGCACACAGGGACTCAGGAGAGTGCAGGGCGAGGAGGGGACACAGGGACAGCCTGGGGACACAGGGACAGCCTGGGGACACCCTGGCTGCTGTGGAACAGGAGCAGCTGGGATGAAGGTGCTGCCCCTTCCAGGTTCCCTTTTCCTGACAGGTTTCCCTGGAGCGTGGAGCATTCCTTTTGGGACAGCCAGCCCTTCCTTCCCCGAGTGTCCCTAATGGACACTTTATTTTGGGAATCCCTAATGGATTCCTTCAGCTCCTGTTCCGGGAGGCTTTGGAGTCCGAGCTCAGAGCAAAGCCCCGCTGCTCTGACAGGGATTTGTTCCTTCCAGCTGGCCATTTTTGCATGACTTGAGAGCACCAGGAGATTACAGAATGTCCTTTCCTCTTCGGGGTTTTTAATTAACATTTCTATTATCGAGCTTAATTAGCACAGCTCTGGCTTCCATCTGCTTTTCCCTGCTGCAGACGCTTTGCTCCGACATCCTGCAGCCCATCACGAGGGATAATAAATGAGCAGTGCCGCTGTCACAGGCCCATCTGGAGGCACAGGGCCTGGGGGAGCAGGGACAGCCACTCGGGTTTGCTCCTGGTGTCACCGGGGCTGTTCCTGCCGCGGTGGCCGCAGGAGCTGCAGGTGCTGGGAGCGCTGGTCTGGCCGAGCTGAGCTGTGTCCTTGTGTGGCTCCCTGGGGATGAGCAGGACCCCGTGCCAGGGCCCTGGGCTGCAGCACCAGTGAGGCTGGGCAGGGATGGGCAGGACAGAGCAGCTGAGTGCAGTGACCTTGCAGTGTCCTGGCACAGATGGAAGTGCCAGCTCGGCTCCTCAGAGCAGAGCAGCTTCTGACTGAAGCCATCACCTTCCTGCTCCTCTCCCCTTTCTCCTCTCCCCTTTCACCTCCCAGCAGCCCAAGAGTTCCACAAATGCCCCAGACACCTCCCTGCCTCCCTCAGCATCCTCTGTCCTGTGCAGCTCCCAGCCTTGCCCTGCCCTGGTTCTGTCCAGAGCAGCTCCCAAGGGTCCCTGGCCCTCCACAGCCCCTGCTGGGAGCTCCTGCTGTCCCCAGGAAAGCAGGGTCTGAATGCCAGAGCCCTGGAATCCAGAGTGGTTTGGGTGGGAATGGACCTAAAAATGACCCAGTGCCACCCCAGCCATGGCAGGGACAGCTCCCACTGTCCCAATGTCCAGCCCCAATGTCCAGCCTGGCCTTGGGCACTGCCAGGGATCCAGGGGCAGCCACAGCTGCTCTGGCAATTCCAGCCCAGCCAGCAATTCCCAATTCCCAATCTCCCACCCATCCCTGCCCTCTGGCACTGGGAGCCATTCCCTGGCTCCTCTCCCTCCGTCCCTTGTCCCCAGTCCCTCTCCAGCTCTCCTGGAGCCCCTTCAGGTCCTGCCAGGGGCTCTGAGCTCTCCCTGGATCCTTCTCCTCTCCAGGGGAGCATTCCCAGCTCTCCCAGCCCTGGAGCAGCTCCGTGGCTCCTCTGGGCTCTCTCCAGGTCCTGCTGTGTCCCAGCTCTGCAGGTGGGGTCTCACCTGAGGTTCCCGTCCCTGCTGCCCCCACTGAGGGCTCAGCCCCGAATTTGGGGTTTCTGGGCTGTCAGAGCACACGACCAGAGCACATCCAACTTTTCATCCAGCAGATCCTCAGGCAAGGCTCCACCCTGGAGGAGACTTGAGCCAAACACAAAGAGAATTCCCAGAATCACCAGGTTGGGAGAGACCTCCGAGATCATCGAGTCCCTCCCAGCCCTGACACCTCAAGCAGCCCCTGGCACCGAGTGCCACATCCAGGCTTTTCCTAAACACATCCAGGGATGGTGACTCCAGCACCTCCCTGGGGAGAGCATTCCAGCACCTCATCACCCTTTCTGGAAATCCTTTTCCCAACCTCCAGCCTGTATTTCCCTTGGTGCAGCTCGAGGCTGTGTGCTCTGGCTCTGTCAGTGGTGACCCCACAAGCTCCTTCAGGGGTGGTAAGGGCACCTCTGAGTGTCCTTCTCTCCAGGCTGAACAGCCCCAGCTCCCTCAGCTGGAGCAGGGAGCGAGACTGGGAAGCCCAGCAGGAACATCCCAGGGCCTCCCTGGAGGCACCAAACCCCTCAGCTCTGATTTCCCAGCGCTGCTGAGAGGGGCTGAGCACTCTGGCCGGACCCAGGGAGAGCAGCCAGGCACCCCTGGCTGGGGAGATGGATGGGATTGGCTGGATAAATCCCTCAGATCTGTGTGAGGCAGCTGGGTTTTGGTGCTGATTTATTGCAGCGGGGCTCGGAGTTGCCCGAGAGCCCCAGGAATTAGCGGGGATTGCAGGGAGCCCCTGGAATTTATCTGGGAGCTGGGTTAAAGCAGGGAGGAGAGATGTGCTGGGTCAGCAGGCCCTGTGTCATCCCAGCCCTGTCCAAGATGGAGATCAGAACTTTCCTGGGCTGCTTGGAAAGGAGCTCAGCTGAAACCTGCCTCAGTGACACCAGAGAGGCACCGGGAACGTGTGGCAGGGAGACACCTGGGTCCTGTCCTGGGTGATTGCAGGGAATTAATTAATGCCTGGTGCCAGGGCTGGGATCCCTGGTGCCACCCTCAGCCCAAGCTCACCCTGAGCCTCCCAGGAGCACACAGGGTGTTGTTTTTGTGGGGAAAACACTGAAATTCCAGCCCCGAAGGAACAGCGGTAACACAAACCTTGCGGCTTCCTGCAATTAATTCTCACAGAGCTTTGTGAAAAGATTGATTTTATTAATTCCCAGGGGTGGCCGATCCGTCAGAACCCTGCAGAGATGTAGGACTTCAGTAGCCACAGTGCCTGCTGCTGCTGAAAGCTGCCTGCAGTGGGAGGACACGTTCCCTTCAGCACCTTCCCTCCTGACCTGGCCAAAACCAACCACCAGGAAAGGCCCCAGCATTCCCAGCAGAGGGGACAGGGCTGGGAATGTGTCCCTTGGGAAGGGAAGGAGGGTAAATATAGATGGGAGATTGGGAATTGGGAATTGCTGGCTGGGCTGGAATTGCCAGAGCAGCTGTGGCTGCCCCTGGATCCCTGGCAGTGCCCAAGGCCAGGCTGGACATTGGGGCTGGACATTGGGACAGTGGGAGCCGTCCCTGCCGTGGCTGGGGGGGCACTGGGGGGGATTTGAGGTTCGTTTCACCCAAACCATCCCAGGATTCTGTGATTTTCTGATTTTCTGAAAGGATGGTGAGTTCTGGAGAGAGCTAAGGACCAATCTGAGCCTCGCTCCAGGTGCCTACAGAAGTGTGGGATCTCCAACACAAGTGCTTCCATCTGGGACACAAATGTCTGAGATCTGCTGGCTGAGGCTGGAAAAAGACGAGTTCAGACCAGGAGCAGGAGAAATCACTGAAGGAATTCACCCACCAAAACCAGCTGAGCACGAGGCAACACAAATCCTCCAGAGGTTCTCACTTCAATCCCTTAAATCCATCAGGTGCTTGGATCTGGATTCCCAGAGATGGAGAGGGCACAGCCCAGCTGTGGCAGATCCCCTGGGATGAGGGTGGGATTCCCTGCAGGCCAGCCAGGGCAGATGTGCTGGGATCCCATTCCTGCCAGGATTCCCTGCCTCCAGCCCAGAGCTGAAAGCCCCGTTCCCAGCTGGACTCTGCAGATGTGGACTCTGCAGATGAGGACTCTGCAGATGAGGACTCTGCAGATGTGGGCACTGCAGATGAGGACACTGCAGATGAGGACTCTGCAGATGTGGACTCTGCAGATGTGGACTCTGCAGATGTGGACTCTGCAGATGTGGACACTGCAGATGTGGACTCTGCAGATGTGGACACTGCAGATGTGGGCACTGCAGATGAGGACACTGCAGATGAGGACACTGCAGATGTGGGCACTGCAGATGAGGACACTGCAGATGTGGGCACTGCAGATGAGGACACTGCAGATGAGGACACTGCAGATGAGGACACTGCAGATGTGGGCACTGCAGATGTGGACTCTGCAGATGAGGACACTGCAGATGAGGACACTGCAGATGTGGGCACTGCAGATGTGGACTCTGCAGATGAGGACACTGCAGATGAGGACACTGCAGATGTGGACTCTGCAGATGAGGACACTGCAGATGTGGGCACTGCAGATGTGGACTCTGCAGATGAGGACACTGCAGATGTGGGCACTGCAGATGTGGGCACTGCAGATGAGGACACTGCAGATGTGGGCACTGCAGATGTGGACTCTGCAGATGAGGACTCTGCAGATGAGGACACTGCAGATGTGGGCACTGCAGATGTGGGCACTGCAGATGTGGGCACCAGAGGAGCAGGATGGCCCAGCCCCGTCCATGGGCTCCATGTGCACCCACAGGGGCTGGCAGCAGGATTGGGATAAATCCCACCCCACCCCTGCTGCTTCCACATCTCCATGGCAACCATCCCGCTCAAATTAGCGAATGGCAGCCAGAAACTGGAGACTACTCAGGAAATTCTCCTCAAATCCTCCCTGCTCCCCCAGTCTGCTCCACTGCACTGCACACAAACATCTGCAGGGATGTGCTGGGTGTGGGGCTCGTGGCTTGGCTGAGTTCCCTGTGCCAAAGCTGCTCAAAACCCCGAGTGCTCGCAGCACAAGAACTGAGCTTTTATTTATTGGTGTCCCCAGGTGTCCCCAGGTGATCCCAGGTGTCCCCAGGTGTCCGCAAGTGTTCTCAGGTGTCCCCAAGTGTCCCCAGCTGTTCCCAAGTGTCCCCAAGTGTTCTCAGGTGTCCCCAGGTGTCCCCAGGTGTTCTTAAGTGTCCCCAGATGTCTCCAAGTGCCCCCAAGTGTTCTCAAGTGTCCCCAGGTGTCTCCAAGTGTTCCCAAGTGCCCCCAAGTGTTCTCAAGTGTCCCCAGGTGTCTCCAAGTGTTCCCAAGTGCCCCCAAGTGTTCTCAAGTGTCCCCAGGTGTCTCCAAGTGGCCCCAAGTGCCACAACACTGTGAGGTCACCCTGCAGCCCCCTCCCAGCTGGGCAGAGCCTTCCTGGGATCAGAGCTCCAGGCACAAGTTCTGAGCTGTTGGAAATGTCCTGGTTTCCATTTTCCAAATCTTCCTGCTTGAAGCACCAAAGCCACAGAACTTCCCTTCACTCCTCCTTTAGCTCCTGGGTAATTCAGCCTCCCAAAGGCTGGGGGCTTTCCTGGAAGAGCAGGAGGTGCCCCTTTGGGTGGGCACCAATCCACCCGAGGCTCCATCTCTGCTGTGTGAAGTGAAACCCAGCAGGCAAATCTGAAATCAATCTCCTGTTTTCTGGTGCCTGGCTGGGTTTTATTTGTGCCTGGAGAGGCAATCAGGAATCAGGTTTGTCTCCAGGTTTAGATAAATCAGTGGGAGGTGTGGAGCAGGAGAAGAGCGGGCAGCACGTGGCAGTGCCACAGCTCTGGACACAGAACTTTCAGCCACAGGTCCAGCTTCAAATCTGAAAATGTCAGAAGTCCTCACGGCACCCGAAGGCAGAAGGGATAAAATCCATGTTAAAGTCTGGACTTTGGCAAGGGTGCTGAACTGATGGCTCTGAACTCCCGCTGAGGATGGAGAGCAAGGCCCAGCTCAGGCTCTCCCAAAGGCCATCTCGGTGTGTCAAACGTGGAAACAACATCAGAAGAGATAGAATAAATAAAAGCCAGAGGAGGCTGGATACTGGGAAAATTCCCTCCTGGAAAGGGAGGGAAATCTGCCCAGGGCAGGGTGGGAGTGCCCATCCCTGGAGGGATTTCAGAGCCCTGGGGATGTGGCACCTGGGGACACCTGGGGACACCTGGGGACACCGGGCAGGGCTGGGGAAGGGCTGGATGATCTCAAAGGGATTTTCCAGCCTAAACAAGTCTGTGATTCCATAAATCCCAAACCCCATCCCAGCAGCAGCTGTGGCTGTCCCTGGAGCTTTGCCTGATGAGGGTGACTCCGAGCCCTGTCCCCCCAAATCCCAGGGTGGGGAACAAACAGGAACAGTCCTGGGCTCGGAGGGAGGAGAGCTCCCTCGGGTGGGAAGGGAGATTCCATGGGGAGTGGGAAGCACGGGGCAGCCCCCCTGCTGCACAGCAGCTCTGGAGCTGGAATGGGAGCTCCGGGAGGGGAAAAGCACTGCTGTCAGAGCAGAGAAGAACCAGCACTGCTCATTGCTGAAGCCTGCTGAACAGAAAACAAAGCTTTAAGCCTGAAGTGGTCTTTATAAAACTCTGTATTTTTTTTTTCCATGGAGTCTCTTTTTCATCCTGTGGCACTCGGAGCCTCTCTGGGAACAAGAGAGACCTTGGGGTGTCGCACAGCTCCACAATGAACTGCTCAGAGCACATTTCTTAGGAATTTCAGAGGGGTACGAGGCAGGACTTCCCTCTTTTTGAGCTTCCCTTCAGTGCTTTCAGACATGGACTCACCCTTCTGCTCAGAATCCGTGTATCTCATGGGATAAACCCGGAACAGGAAAGGAAATGTTATGGGATTGTTCCCCTTGCTGTCCCTTTGTGCTGAGCTGATCCTGGAAGTGCAGCTGGGGGCCGGATCCCAGCAGCCTGAGCATCCAGGTTGGGAATGGAACCTTGCTCCAGGATGGGAGAGCTGAGCAGAGGGGCCAGGACAGGGAATGCAGCCTGGGAAAACCCCAGGGATGGAGAACAGAGCCTTGGGTGATGTTTGTGGTGCTGGGCGGTGCATTCCGGCCCCATCCTCTCAGGATGCCGGCATCACCGCGGTGGGAACAGCCCCGCAGGAGCCCGAGCTGTGCCCGATCCCCACCTCAGCAACACCAACATCCAGGGATGGGCACTGCAAACCTCCCCCAGCCCCTGCCACCGCCTGCCCACCCTGCCCTTGCACAAATTCCTGCTGCTGCCCAACCTGGCAGTGGAGGTCTGAGAAGAATCACAAATACTTGACCAGATTTGGATCATTTTAGGGCAAATATGAACCCAGAAGGGATTTCTCCAGAAGTTCCTCTCACCCCTGGGAGCTGCAGCACTGAGGGACTCTCAGGGAGGGTTCCAGGGCTTTGCTCCTCCCTGGATAATTCTCTTTGCCTTAGAAGTTGGGATTTATTGCTTGTAACTAAAAGAAAAACCAGCAAGCAGGAGAGGTATCCATCATGTGTCCATCACATCTCTTTAAACCCCATTCTCCTCTCATTCCCAGTAAATAACCTGCAAAATTATGAGAAAATAAAACCCCATCATAATAAAAATGACTTTTTAGGCAGTTGGCAAAGCAAATTTCCAAGCAAGAAAAATAGAAGCCTGGGAAATAACTCAATATTTAAGATACCAGACCATCTTCATCAGCCTGTGTTACCAGATTAAGTTGTCAATGGAAAATCTTGATTTAAGGCTTTTTTTCAGAAGTGCTGTGACTTAGATATTGAAATTTCCCAGCAAATAAAGTCATACACAGGGATAAATCAGCCCCTTCTCTCAAAACATTTGCTCAGGGATTTAATTTGAAACCTGAATAGCTTATGGCATTTATTATCAGCTCATTGAATGACAAGTTTAAACTTCAGTTAAATATTCAGCCTGCTTTTAATGCGACATTTTCACTGCTCATGTGCAGCAAAGTCTATTTATTATTCCCAGAATAAAGTTCAGATATGGGAAAACAAGCCCAGGAAGAAGAATTGGAATATTGAGGAGTGATGAGTTTATTTTAAGTGCTCTGCCAGCTACTTTTAAGAACAATTACAAACTAAAATGCTGGGTTTTGGAAAATTTTGCTGAATTGGGGCATGGAGGGTGATTAAGATGTGTTGGAATTTCCCCAGGCCCCCGTGACTGTTCCTGCCCTGTCAATCCCCTGTGAGAAGGATCCATCCAGAATATTCCATGTATTCCATGGGATCACATCCTGGGATTGTTTTCATACCCTGATAAACTTCAAACAAACTCATCCTCTTCCCCTTCTTTTCCTGTCAGGATTTATTCTTTATCTTCATGGATGTCAGAAACTTTCTTCTGCCTTTCAGCCTGAGCTTTTCCACGGACACTTGAAATCCCCTTGTCCTCACGGCAGCCCTGTCCCTCAGGATAAATCCTTCCCTGCTGTCCAGCCCTGGGTTTCTCCAAGGCAGTCCCACCCCTGCCAGCTGCTGCTCATCCCCACATCTCTCACCAGGGGAGAGGCTCAGTTTGGGCTTGCTTTGGGCACAATTGCCTTGAACCGGACACGAGGAGGGCACCAAAGCTGCTGGGCACCCCAGCTCCTCCCACATCAGGGCTGGGATGGAGTTTCCATGGAATTCTGGAGTGGTTTGGGTTGGGAAGGAGCTGCAATCCCGTTTATTTTCCTGCTGCCGTGGCAGGGACACCTCTGACTGTGTCGGGCTGCTCCAGCCCCCGTGTCCAGCTCTGGGCACTGCCGGGGCTCCAGGGCAGCCCCTCTCCTCCCTGCTGTGTCCCAGCCGTGTTGGGCGTGTTCTGCCCGGCACATTCCCACATCCCACACCCCACATCCATCCTGAAAGCAGGCAATTATCAATAAACCCCCGTGGAGGGCCCGGCTGTCCGTGGCCACCCCCAGCTCAGCGTTCCTGCTCCCCTCCTCAGCTCCCTCCTCTCCCTCCTCCCGCAGCCCAACTCCAGCGTTATCTGCGGAACACACACGGACACAAACCAAAACAACCTCCAGGAGCCAGGCTGGGAGCGCTGCAAACAGAAAGCTGAAAGCTCCGTACTGGAGCAAGCCCATGAATAAAACCCACTGCACGTCTGTGGAAGGAAGAGTTATCCCTGGAAATGAAGTTCCCCGGCTGAGGAGCTCGGAGCGGCCCTGGGCACGCAGGCAGAGCCCCGGGGAAGGATGCTCATGGAATTACAGGAGCTGTGGCACCTGCCAGCCCTCACAAGGCAGCGCAGGATTCCATTCCCAGTCGCTTTGGATTCTCTCAGCTGCTGAGAAAAGCTTGGAGCAGTTTGTTTGTCACGGGCATTGTCACCTGTGCTGTGCCACAGCCAGGGTGCTGCTGGCCCCCGGGCACCTGGAGGAGATGCAATTCCTTTTGGACACAAGGAAAACCACTTTAAAAATAGGAATTATTTGCATTTATCCCATTTAAATGCTGCGCTGGAACACAATGTTGCACATAATCCCAGGAGAGAACAGGTTAAAACAGAAGGAAAAAAGGTAATGGGAAAAAGAGGAAGATAATTTCACCACCACTCAATCTCTTGCATTAAATATCTGCCTCCAGATATATTCAATATCCAGATTTCAGAAAGAGCCAGAAGTGCTTTACTCTGCACTATAATATAAAAAGTCCTGCTGATGGATAAATACAGGATGGCACATCCCTGTCCTGCTAGCTGGCCGTGGCTCTGGAGCAGGGACAGGGACAGGGACGGGGACAGGGACAGGGACAGGGATGGGGACAGGGACAGGGACAGGGACAGGGACAGGGACAGGGACAGGGACAGGGACAGGGACAGGAGTAGCCTCTGCTGACCAGGAGGGGACAAGGCCAGGGCCAGGGATGGGGACAGGGCCAGTGTGGCCTCTCCCAAGGACGGAGCCTCTCTTCCCCGTGTCACGGCAGGAACCCCGGGCTGCTCAGGGAAAGTGCCGGGATAAGGAGCTGATCCCTCTCTCCCGCTGCCTTTCATCTGGAGAGCTGCAGGACTGGAGAAGCCTGGAGCTGCTCGTTATCCTGCCAGCCCCGGAGCACAGCGGGATCAGCTCCTCTGCAGGGCCAGCCCCGGAGCACAGCGGGGGCTTTAACCACGGGCAGCTCATTAGAGCGGGCAGGGCTCCCCCAGAGCGACCGAAAGCGGGGCTGGGGCCGGGTTTCCCTCATGGACCGGGGCCGTGTGTCCCTCAGGGCCGGGTGTCCCTCAGGGCCGGGTTTCCCTCATGGGCCGGGGCCGGGTGTCCCCCGTGGGCCGGGGCCTGGTGTTCCTCAGGGCCGGGTGTCCCTCAGGGCCGGGTGTCGCTCAGGGCCGGGGCCGGGTGTCCCCCGTGGGCCGGGGCCTGGTGTTCCTCAGGGCCGGGTGTCCCTCAGGGCCGGGTGTCCCTCAGGGCCGGGTTTCCCTCATGGG
The DNA here is from genome assembly GCF_971803275.1 of Cyanistes caeruleus. NCBI lineage: Eukaryota > Metazoa > Chordata > Aves > Passeriformes > Paridae > Cyanistes > Cyanistes caeruleus. The sequence continues at coordinate 67,896,572 of NC_141706.1, read as the reverse complement.
CTAGGGCCGGGTTTCCCTCATGGACCGGGGCCGGGTGTCCCTCAGGGCCGGGTGTCCCTCAGGGCCGGGTGTCGCTCAGGGCCGGGGCCGGGTGTCCCCCGTGGGCCGGGGCCTGGTGTCCCTCAGGGCCGGGACCGGGATTTGCGGGGACAGCCCGGGCTGCAGAGCATGTCCTGCCTCGCCCCCCGACCCACGGGCTCCCGAGCCCGGCTCCTGGCCCCTGGAGCAGCAGGAAGGATCCCAAATTCCCGCATGGAGCAGGAGGGAGTTAGTTATCCATGAAAGGGTCTCTTCCCACCTGGGCCTGGAACCCCGCTTCCCTCAGGAAATGCTGCTCAAGGAGCAAGGGATGTAGGAGATTTTCCGTCTCCACCCCAGGGATTCAAAGCAAGTCCGGAGGAAATGAATCCGCAGAAGGGAGGCAGAGCTCTCCCTTCATGGGATGGATTAAGGATTTCTCAGTCTGGAAGAAACAGCCCTGTATAAAATCATCTGCGACAGCTCCGGTGCCTAACACACCTGGAGCAGTGTTTAAAACCGCCAGGCTTTGGAGTGTGGGATAACAAAAAATAAATAAGAAATTAAATTTAAAAATAAAATTAAAATAAAATTTAATTAAAATAAAATAAAATAAAATCCTTCTCCTGCAATCCCTGCATGGCCTGTGTGGACCCAACACAGGAGCCCTGAGCTGATCCGACTCTTTCGGGACACAACCTTGCCCAGCCCAGCCGATTTCTTGCCCTGTAAATTGAATTTGTGTCAGGTTTCTGCCCCATCCCGGTTCCTGCAGCTCCCGATTCCAACATTCCCAGACAGGAGACCCCTGGATCCGGCCCCTTCCTCCTGCACTTCCCCACAAAACCCTCTGCCCTCGCAGGGATGCCAGGATTAACAAATGGCTTTGTCTGCAAATGGAAATGTCCAAGTCTGGTAATTTATATCACTTCATTACCCCCAAATGTAAATGTTAATAAAAGCTGGGTTCATCCTTCAGCACAGCTCTGATGGGCTCGGGGTGATCCCCCCTGTCCTGCCCTCCCAGGGGGAGCCGGGAACGATGGGATTGGGAAAAAAGAAGGAATTCCTGATTGCTGTGTGTGAAAAACGAGCTTCACATCATTTTTATAGAATTTCAAAGTTTAATAAAAAAAAAACAATTAGGAGAAAAAAATAAAGTCTACAGATCTGTCTGTGTGTCTCTGCATTCACCTCACTGACAAAGGATTGTCCCTTATATTATATTAATATATATTAGAAAATATATTATTATAAAATAAAAAATAAAATAAATAGTAATAAATAAAATAAATAAATAAAATAAAGTAATAGATTAGGTAAGAGACAATAAAATTAAAAATGAAACGTAATATAGAATATATATTTTATATATATTTCTTATATATATTTTATAAATAAAATATATATTTTAAATATTATAAATAAGAATATATAATAATATATTAAATGATAAATATAATAAATATGATAAATATGATAAATATAATAAATATAATAAATATAATAAAATAAATAATAATTATATCTATATATAATATATAGATATATATTTAAATATATAGATATATATAATATATAATATAATGTAATGTATATTATATAAATATATAATATTTAATATTATATAATATTAGGGTTAACCTAATATTATAACCTAACCCTAACCCTAACCCTAAATATAATATATTTAAATATTTGTTTAAATATTTTAAATTTAAAAAGAAAATAAAATGAACTAAGGCAAAAAATGCAAAATGAAATTGAAAAAATAAGAAAATAAAAATTTTTAAAAAATTTAAAAATAAATTTAAGCAAATTTAAAAAATGAACAATAAAATAAATGAAATAACAAAATAAGCAATAAAATATAAACAAATATATAAACAGTAAATATAAACAATAAGTGAACAATAAAATAAACGCAAAAACATAAATTAATAAATAAAATTAAAAAGAAATTAAAAATAGAAAACTGAAATAAAATAAAGTAAAAATAAAATATAATCAAGCAAAGTAAAGATAGTAAATTAAAAATAAATGTGCTAAACTGAAGCTGCCAAATGGGGAATGGGCAGCAGCTCCAAATTCCGATTAAACTTCCCAGAGCCCGTGATGCGAGGTTGGAGCTGAAATCCAGGTACAGGGAGCAGAGTCAGGGATGTGGGAATGGGGCTGGAGAGGCGGAACAGGAGCAGCTCCGGCTCTGCAGTGACACCCAGAGAGATGCCAGGGCACAGGGAAACGTGTCCAGGAGGGATCAGCTGCGGCAGCAAAGGGGAACTGGAGATTTCATGGAATAACAGAATCCTGGAAAATCCCTCCCAGCCCAGCCAGTCCCAGCTGTGCCAGCCCAGAGCTCCGAGTGCCCCAGCAATTCCTGCGACACCTCCAGGGATGGGCACTCCCCCATAATCAGAATTTTGGGCGTTGGAAAGGAGCTCAGACCCCACGCAGTGCCAGCCCTGCCATGGCAGGGACACCTCCAGCCCCTGTCCAGCCTGCCTTGGGCTCGGGGACAGACAAAGGTACAAATTCCACTCCAGAAGCACCAAACTGCAGCTTCCCCTCTCCTCATTCTCCTCTGCTGACCCCCAAAGCCCCGAGCCAAACCCTGCCCTCCAAAACAGCAATCAAAGGAATTCCTTGAACTCCTCGATGGCTGTGGGGACCAGCAGGGGACAAGGATTGAGGGACAGGCTGTCCCCAGCCCGGCTGCTGGCACATCCCTGCAGGGCACTTGTGGCTCTGCTCACCTTCACAATCCCACATCTCCTGCATTTCCCAAACAAAAAAATTCCTGCTGCCTACTAAAGCTGAAATGAGGCATTTTGAGAGCTTTTAGATTTATACAGGCAATGCCTCAAAAGAAATGGATGGCTCCATTATAATGAGAAAGAAAGGAAAACCTTTCCCAAAGCCCATTACGAAATAAATAATAATAAAAAAAAAGAAAAGTCATTGATGTTGCCTGCTCGACAAAAAAATCTAATTTAAGCTTTATGACAAACATGACAAAACAAGCACGGGCTGCTCGGGATCATTCAGGAAACACAGCAATAGATGAATAAACAGCCATAAGTAATGCAGGGAGAATTTGTTAATTAAACATTCCATGTAACCGAGCTCGTGGGCCGGCTGGGGGTTTAACCCAGCTCTATTTTTAGTGCTCCCTGAGCCAAGCAGCTCCTGAACCCACAGGAATTACAGAGCCCGAGCTGATTGTGGGCTGGAAGTGGGGCTGGCCGGGTTATCCCTCCCTGCGAGCCAGGGATTGTTTGGGATTCACATCCCTGGGGTGTGCCAGCCCTGCTGCTCCTCACCCTGCCCAGGGACAGTTCCAGGGATGGGACACAGGAGTTACACAGGGACACAGCAGGGACAGGGATGGGGCACAGGGCCCTCCCTGCCCAGGGACAGTTCCAGGGATGGGGCACAGGAGTCACCCAGGGACAATTCCAGGGACAGGGATGGGGCACAGGAGTTACCCAGGGACAATTCCAGGGACAGGGATGGGGCACAGGAGTTACCCAGGGACAATTCCAGGGACAGGGATGGGGCACAGGAGTTACCCAGGGACAATTCCAGGGACAGGGATGGGGCACAGGAGTTACCCAGGGACAATTCCAGGGACAGGGATGGGACACAGGAGTTACCCAGGGACACAGCAGGGACAGGGATGGGGCACAGGGCTCAGCCCAGGGACAATTCCAGGGATGGGGCACAGGAATTACCCAGGGACAATTCCAGGGATGTGGCACAGGAGTCACCTAGGGACACAGCAGGGACAGGGATGGGGCACAGGAGCTGCCCAGGGACAATTCCAGGGACAGGGATGGGACACAGGAGTTACCCAGGGACACAGTGGGGACAGGGATGGGGCACAGCTGGGCTCAGCACCCCCGAGCCCTGTGCTGGAGCTCTGCTGTCCAGGGCATGGCTGAGTGGGAAATTGATGCCTTCGTTTTCTTCTCCTACCAAGCTGTCCATCTCTGGAGATGGAGGGAGATCCCCTCCATCATGGAGGAGTCTCCAGTTCCCACCACCTGCACAAGCTCCACATTTTGGGCCGAAGTCCATCCCCAGGTGTGTCAATAATAAATTTTATTTAATAAATTTTATTTAAAAGCCAGCAATGGCAGCGTGGCTGAGCCACCAGCTCATCCTCCTTCCAACAACCAAGGCACCTCCTAAAGCCACCCCCTGGCTGCAAAGGCTTTATTAAAGCTGTAAGGTTTTAATAAAGTCATTAAAACTTATAAGATATTGGGAAGGAATTGCTGTCTGGGCTGGAATTGCCAGAGCAGCTGTGGCTGCCCCTGGATCCCTGGCAGTGCCCACGGCCAGGCTGGACATTGGGGCTGGACATTGGGACAGTGGGAGCTGTCCCTGCCATGGCAGGGTGGGATGGGTGGGATTTAATCCCCTTCCAACCCAAACAATCCCAGATTTCTATCTGATTCTGTACAGTCTAAGATGGACAAACCCATAAATACCCATAAATAAGATTTCCTTGAGGCTCTCAGGGGCTGTGCCCACTCCAGAGACCACAGGAATGGCCCCAACCTCCTACTCCCAGCAGCAGCAGCAGAGGATCACCCACCACAGCCCAAAACCGAGGGCCAGGCCAACAACAAATCCAGCTCTGATCACAGAGAATTCACCCAGGAGCCTTTAGCACATTAAGTGCCTGGTGACAACACGCTGACACACAGTTTATTACTTGCCAAACCCTTGGATGTGCTGTTAATAAAACCCATCATGTAACAGCCCTTCATTTTTAAGGAGCTCAATCCTCTTGCAGCAGAAACCAGACCCATTTATTCATGTTCAGAATGCTCTGAAAGGCATTCAGACCGTGTGGAACGGGCTGCTTGTGCCTGATCTCCTGCAGAAATGCTGAGGATGATGTTTTATCCCCGTGGAAAGATGTCCCTGAGTGCTGAGGTGGCAGCAGGGCCGGGGTTATCTCTGCCTGCTCCACGGGCAGCACAAAGGAGGCTGCAGCAGAGCATTCAGAAAGTTGGGAATTTCATTGGGAATGCTCAGTAAAGGCTTTTTTCCCTCTGGGAAGCCTTCCCCAGCCTTGCAGCCCCGCTCCCTGCTCCTGCCCAGGCTGGCATCCCTGGAAGGGCTCCTCGGAGCTGGGAGCTGCTGTTTGTGGCTGTGCTCAGCAGTGACCTGGAGGTGCCTGAGCAAAGCTGGCCCAGCTCTCCAGCGTTCCCTCACTCCATAAACACCACCAGAATCCCTCCCCTGGGGGATCCCTTTGGTGCCAGCTCACCCCATGGAGCTGGGGATGGCCTCCTGGGGCAGGACACCGCTCCTGGCACGTCCCCACACTGAGCTCCTGCTTCCAGGAGGCTTTGGGACATCTCCCTGTGCCCCCAGGAGCCCTGGGCTCACCCCACAGCCTCCAGGAGGCTTTGGGACATCTCCCTGTGCCCCCAGGAGCCCTGGGCTCACCCCACAGCCTCCAGGAGGCTTTGGGACATCTCCCTGTGTCCCCAGGAGCCCTGGGCTCACCCCACAGCCTCCAGGAGGCTTTGGGACATCTCCCTGTGCCCCCAGGAGCCCTGGGCTCACCCCACAGCCTCCACAACAGGTCAGACCCTGCCAGGAAGGGATTGTCAGTTGTCTCTTGACAATTCCCTGCAGGGAGCTGCAGGTGGGATCTGCTCCATGCTTTAATTCCTCGTTCTAATGGCACAGGTAAATACCCTGGAAGTGTTTAACAAATAGAGAAGATTTCTGATGGCCAGATGCCACTTGGGTGAGTTCAGGAGCAGCAGAAAGAGAAGGATTTCTATCTGCAGAGTGAAAGGGGCAGGATGCCAGGGACGGCTCCAAGACCTGCCCTAAAAGCACAGCAAAGGAGGGGAGGTTTAGATTGGGAATTGGGGAGAAACTCTTCCCTGGGAGGGTGGGCAGGCCCAGCTGGGGATCCCTGGCAGTGCCCAAGGCCAGGCAGGAGCAGCCTGGGACAGTGGGAGGTGTCCCTGCTGTCAGGAAAATTAACCCACAAACACCAGAGGAGCCCTTTTACTTTATTTAAATAAAGGGAGAGGCCATGGGCCATTCCCCTCTATTTTTTGCCTCCTTTTTATCCCAATTTCCCGGCTCCATGTGCCTCTCTTTCCCCACTCACTGAGATACTTGAGAGGCACAGACTTCCCTGAATGCCTGATACCTGAGATTCCCCTCTAATGTAAAACCCTCCCTCTTAATTTTTAATTCTTACGGAATTTATGGTGTTTCCCACTGTCTCTTTCATCTTTCAACACCCAGTTTCATTTATCAGTTTGTTTGTGAAGGCAAATGTATTTTTTCCATTCATCATCAGTCAGTGGAATCCTTCCCATTGTTTCTTGTTTCTCTCAGTGCTGGTTTTATTTAGCAGCAGACCCACGGCTTGTTTGGAAAGACAAACCCATCCTTCGTGTCAGGGGGAACACAGGGACTGGAAATGGGGAGGGTGGGCCCTGAGCGAGGCAGGAACCGTTTCTTTGGCAGCACAGAAAATTCACGTATTAAAAACAGACTTGGGAAGAGCTGGGCACCCACCCCGTGCTTTTTGTTAATCCTGACACCTTCCAGGGGCAGGGATTGAGAGCAGGGCTGGGGAGAGCCCCAGTTTTCAGCAGCTCAGGGGCTTTCTCTGAACCCCCCAGGCTCCAGGAGAAATTGTCTGGTGCATGGCCAGAAACCAGGGCAGGGAGATGAGAAATCAAGGAAAGACAACGAACCACAAAGTGAAATAAATCTGCCTAAATTATTCAGCAGCCTTGATGAGGGCAGCACTTGAGAGCACTGCAGGGAGGCTGGGCCAGCTTCCCTCAGAGCCTGCTGAGGAATCACAGCATCCTTCAGGCTGGGAAGGAAATCAGCTCCCTGGTCCAGGATGGGAGAGCTGAGCAGAGCAAAGGAGAAGGGCAGGAAGGGCAGTGCAGCCTCAGAAAAACATCCAGGAGAGGTTTGTGGTAAACTGCAGTGGATTCTGGTCCCATCCCCTAAGAATCCCAGGATCCCTGAGGTTGGAGAAGCCCTCCCAGCCCATGGAGCCCGAGCCCTGAGTGCCACATCCAGGAATTCCTGAACCCCTTCCCAGAGACCATTTCCATGTCCCTGCTGCTGGCAGAGGAGCTGAGCCCGTTCCCTCTGGGCTCTTCCAGCGCTGATTTAGGATGTGCAGGTGCATTTGGGATTTTGCATTCGGGCTGAGTTCAGAAATAGGAGCAGGAAAAACACAAACCCTTCCCATCCTCAGTGCTGGAGCACTGTCTGGAATCCTGACAAGCAAACAAAGCTCCTTTCCCAGCTCGGTGGAAGGTTCAGGGGGAGCCAATGAAGGTTCCACGGCTCCTGCTGGCAATCAGCTCCCGGGAGAAACCTGCGGGAGCCCCAGAAATTGGCAAAAGCTCAGAGCCTCTGCTGCATCCTCAACCACAAACATCAGCTCCAGAGCCTGCTCTGCAAACAAATCCTTTGGTGCTCGCTGCCGATCTGGAGAGGTTTGGGTGGTTCTGGAGAGGTTTGGGGTGGATCTGGAGAGGTTTGGGTGGTTCTGGAGAGGTTTGGGGTGGATCTGGAGAGGTTTGGGGTGGATCTGGAGAGGTTTGGGTGGTTCTGGAGAGGTTTGGGGTGGATCTGGAGAGGTTTGGGGTGGATCTGGAGAGGTTTGGGTGGTTCTGGAGAGGTCTGGGTGGATCTGGAGAGGTTTGATGCGGTTCTGGAGAGGTTTGGGGTGCTTCTGGAGAGGTTTGGGGTGGATGTGGAGAGGTTTGGGGTGGATGTGGAGAGGTTTGGGGTGGTTCTGGATAGGTTTGGGGTGGTTCTGGAGAGTTTTGATGTGGTTCTGGAGAGTTTTGGGGTGGTTCTGGAGGGTTTTGATGTGGTTCTGGAGAGTTTTGATGTGGTTCTGGATAGGTTTGGGGTGGATCTGGAGAGGTTTGATGCGGTTCTGGAGAGGTTTGGGGTGGTTCTGGATGGGTTTGGAGTGGTTCTGGAGAGGTTTGGGGTGGATCTGGAGCGGTTTGGGGTGGTTCTGGAGAGGTTTGGGGTGGTTCTGGAGCGGTTTGGGGTGGTTCTGGAGAGTTTTGGGGTGGTTCTGGAGAGTTTTGATGTGGATCTGGATGAACACTGCTTTCCAAGGAAGCGGGGAGGGATCGTTCCCATCCCTTTCACTTCCTGCAAGGGTAACGAGGAAAATGTGGCTGCCTCACTAAAACAGAGCTGAATTCCTGGTTTTCATTTAAATAATTTAATAAAATAATTAAATTTAAATCATTTCAATCTCATTTAAATAAATGCAGCAGATCAGTAAGTCACCAACCTTGACTTGGTGGCACCTGAGGAATTAAGGAATAAGTAGAAATGATTTACACAAACAAACAAAACCCACAGACTGGAACAGCCCTTTCCACAGGGACCTCAATTCCTCCTCATCCCTGACCCACAGGGCATTCCCACACCGCATTCCTGCCCTGTTCCTGCTCCAGAGCAGGAGCCCTGAGGGGAGGAGAGCTTCACTCCCCCTCTGTTCCTCACTCTGGTGTCTCTGGATGATTCCTCCCCAGCAGCTGCAGGTTAAACTCCCACCACATGTCCTGCACATGGATTTATCCCCAGCCCACAGCCAAGCTCCCTTCCCATGGATCCTGCTCCCAGCTGTGTCCAGGGAAACCTGTTCTCCTCACTCTGCCTCTTGGTGCTCTGGCTTCCTCAGGGTCCCTCCAGAAACCTCCCCCTGAGCTCACAGGGAGGAGGAGGAACACAAAACTCCTGCTCTAGGTGTTAACAAGTGATTTCATTTTTGCTTGCCTTCTTTAAACCTTTGGCCCTTGTGGCAGACGGATTTAATAAAAGGAGGCACCCTCCAGATTCAGGTACTCAGGGCATTTTTGGAAAAAACAGATTTTTTAAAGCTGTTCCAGAGGGAAAATACTGAATCATTCCAAGCATTTAAAATCACATGACCTCCACCCTCATCCCTGGGCTGAGGGGTTGCTGAGGTACAGCTCTGAGGTCTGAACAGGAATTTCTTTTCATCCAGCCCAGCACGAGCACTCAGCTCAGGCTCACCAGGCAATTCCTCCTGCACAGAGCTCCTGCTGGACATCACCTGGGGACTGCACGAGGAACCTCTCCTGCTCTTCAGCACATCAGGTGCTCAGAAAAGCCAGGCAGTTTCCAAGGCTGCTTGGAGGAGCAGAAGGGATTTGCCATCCTGGGTGTTTTACCCTGGCACAGCCCACGCTTCTCTCCCCTGCAGATCTCTCCTTTTCCCGTTTCCACTCCAGCTGGAGAAGCTGTGGGCTGTTCCAGCTGGAGAGGCTCCTCCAGGTCCCAGGGAATGTGCTTCAGGGAACCCCCATGGGTGCTGGGACCCATCCCTCCTCGTTTGGCTCAGCCTCAATTCCTTGCTTTGAAAGCAAATCACCAGGAACTATCCCAGCACACATCATCCCACGGAAAATGCAGGGGATTTTTCCCAAGTGCTCGGCTCCCTTTGCTGGTTTGGAGCTGCTTTGTGTATTTTGAGCGTGTGGCCAATGGACACTGATTTTCCTTGAGGTTTCTCTGTCCAGCAATGGCTTGGGGAGGAAAAAAGCGAAGGAGAAGTGTCAGGGAAGGGGTGAGCAGGCTGTGTCCTCACCTGTCACCTCCCCTGCCAGGTGAAGGTGGCAGTGTCCTTATCTGCCAGCAGAGTGTGGTACCTGTGAGCCTCCAGGGAAAAAGTGAGAGGCTTCTTTTCAAAGAGGAACCTCAGCTTTGAAGTTCCACTGTTATCTCCAAAACAAATGTTCCAGTTGTTTCGGAAGCAGGAGATGCTGGTTTTATCCAAGCCTCCCCTCCTGGATCTGCTGGGCTGATGTGATGTGCTGCCACCAGGGACACAGCCCCACACAAAGGGGACAGAAAAAGGAGCAGGGGACAAAGGAAGATGGAAGCACCAGGATGATGCTGCCGTGGGGAGGGCTGGGCAGACACGGTCCCATCCCCCCTGAAATCCCTGCACAGATTTTGGGCCACACAGGAAAATAAAAATGGGAAATAAAAATGGGAAAACAGAACCAAGGGATAAATGGCAGTAATACAGAATGCAGGGATAAATACAAAATGCAGGGATAAATACAGAATGCAGGGATAAATACAGAATGTAGGGATAAATACAGAATACAGGGATAAATACAGACCTTGGCTTATCACAGAATCCCAGGGTGGTTTGGGTCAGAAGGGACCTCAGATCCCACCCAGTGCCACCCCTGCCATGGGCAGGACACCTTTCCATGGATGAGTTTGCTCCAAATCCCATCCAACCTGAACCTCTGGAGTCTGGGGCCTGCACCCTTTTCCACCTTTGCAGCTGGAAGAGCCTTGGTGGAGGAGCTGCTGGTTTCCCTAAGCCCTGTGCTGTCTGTGCAGGTGGAGTGGTGCTTCCCAGCCCAGATGAAGGGCCAGGAGAGCAGGAGAGGCTGGGAAATGGCAGAAATTCCAGCAGAAAACCACTTGGATGAACACCAAGCCTCTGCACTGACAGCCTGGAATCCCACAGGGCTCTCTTTGACACCAAGGGTTGGGGAAGGAAGGTCCCAGGGGGTGCTGGGGCACTGCTCGTTTGAAAAGGAGGTGAATTTTGGGGGGAAGGTTGGAAGTACTGGCTTCCACCTGGGGCCCACTGAGAACTGGGCAGTAACTGGTCAAAACTGGTCAGGAACTGGTCAGTAACTGGTCAGAACTGGTCAGTAACTGGTCAGAACTGGTCAGAACTGGTCAGTAACTGGTCAGTAACTGGTCAAGAACTGGTCAGAACTGGTCAGTAACTGGTCAAGAACTGGTCAAGAACTGGTCAGAACTGGTCAGAACTGGTCAGTAACTGGTCAGAACTGGTCAGAACTGGTCAGTAACTGGTCAGTAACTGGTCAAGAACTGGTCAGAACTGGTCAGTAACTGGTCAAGAACTGGTCAGAACTGGTCAGTAACTGGGCAGTAACTGGGCAGAACTGGTCAGTAACTGGTCAGAACTGGGCAGAACTGGGCAGAACTGGTCAATAACTGGTCAGAACTGGTCAGAACTGGACAGAAATGGTCAGAACTGGACAGAAATGGTCAGAACTGGTCAGAACTGGAGCTGGCTGCCGTGGGCAGGCAGAGCTCAGGCGGGAGCTGCAGGATCAGGGCTGCCCTGGGAGCTCCTGGTGGAGCTGGAGGTTTGTGGTGACCCCTGGAGCCACCAGCCCTCCTTAGGAAATCCTTTTGGAAATCCTTTTGTCTTTTATTGTGCAATTTCCAGTTCACGTTGGCAAATCTGCCCGGTTGCTTTCATCTCCTGCTGCAAGTTTTGAACATTTTGTCTTTTGTAGCACTTCAGAACATCAAATGGACTTGCACTGGAGAGGAGGATGCAGATTTCCAGCACAAACCACACTTTTATGCTCACTTCTCCCTGAATCCCCTGCTTCAAAAAGCAATGCCTTAGTGCTGCTGTAAATTTCCTTTAAAATCCATAAAAACATAAAACTCCAGGTTCAAGGGAAGAAACCAAAAGCACTGTGTAGCCCTTCAGCAATAAATCAGACATAAAGCCACAACTAAGTGTCTGAAATGAAGTCAGAAGGCTGCCAATGTTCCTGAAATTGGCTTGAAGTCGTGGGATCTAAAATCCTACTGGAACTCTTGGGGCTTCCTGTTTTCTTTCCGGAATGTGAATCTTTAGGATTTGTGTTTTCAGGCGTGATGGGTTTGCTTTGGATCCAGAGGCAGCTGTGAAGGGCGGTGGAGCAGGGTGGAAACTCCCAGCACCTCGGGAATCGGTGCCCTGGGAAAGGAGAAATTCCTGCAGGATCACAGAGAGAGGTGGGGGGAACCAGAGCAAGGGAGAGGAGGTTTTATGGAATAAAGGGTGGATTTAATTCAGATAGAAGGAGGAGGTTTTTACAATGAGGGTGAGGAAGAGCTGGGCTGGAATTGCCAGAGCAGCTGTGGCTGCCCCTGGATCCCTGGCAGTGCCCAAGGCCAGGCACTGGAGCAGCCTGGGACAGTGGGAGCTGTCCCTGCACATCCAGGGGTGGGATGGGAGGGATTTGAGGTCCCTTTAACCCAAACCAGTCTGGTGATTTTATATGGGATGGGATGGGATGGGATGGGATGGGATGGGATGGGATGGGATGGAATGGAATGGAATGGAATGGAATGGAATGGAATGGAATGGAATGGAATGGAATGGAATGGAATGGAATATTTCTTGATGCCCAGCTCAAGTCTCACTGCTTTCCTGGATGCCCCCAGTGCCCTCCATGCCCAGGGCCCCCATCCCATTCCCTGATCACCGCCCCCAACCTTCCCCTCCCTGCTCCCAGCACACAGCATCCCCAGAACCCCCATTAATGAACAATTGCCTTTCTCTCCTCATTTCATAGCTCCAAAATTAACTCAGCTCCTAAAAACCTCGCTTTTCGCCTGGCTTTGTTTTGCTCAGCTCATTCCAGCACAACCTCTTCTCCAGGATTCCAGCAGGGTTGGCTTCTCCCAGCCTGCAGCTGAGGGGGAACTGTAATTCCTGAGCCAATAACCATCTCACACTCGTACGTGCATAATTTCAAATAAAAATATTGAGCACCCCGTGGCTGCCTACAAAGACGTAGATGAACTGTGAGCCTCATTTGTGCTGTGTGGATGCCCGAAAATCCCTTTTTAATTTGCTCTGTCACAGTTAAATATGATTGCTCAGACAGCACAGAGCATCTTTTACGGCGGGGAGACAAAGAAATCATTTGGATGAAAGAAGTGGGGAAACAAATTTCCAGCCAGATCTCAGCGCAAACGAAATCCCACTCCTGGTTCATGGTACATAATCAAGGTTTTATTAGTTCTAAATCAGCTCGTATGAATAGAGGGATAATGCAACTGCTGGGTAAAAATAGATTTTTAGGGAATTAACAGCACAAGAACACGGAGCTGCTGAAAGGAAAAGAGCCCAAGGAAGGAAATGAAATCTCATGGAGGTGAAAGCTGCGGGCTGTGGCTGTTGTGATTTGCACCAACAGGAACTGGAGCTCTCCAGGAGCCGGGATGAAATTCCCTGGAATTCCCAGCAGCAGGATCAGGAGGGGCTGCTCTACCCTCACCCTTCCCAGGGAGCTGCAGAAACAGGGAATGGCTTTAAAGCACAGAGGGCAGGGATGGATGGGAGATTGGGAATTGGGAATTGCTGGCTGGGCTGGAATTGCCAGAGCAGCTGTGGCTGCCCCTGGATCCCTGGCAGTGCCCAAGGCCAGGCTGGACACTGGGGCTGGACACTGGGACAGTGGGAGCTGTCCCTGCCATGGCATGGCAGGGCTGGGATTTGAGGTCCCTCCCACCCAAACAATCCCATAATTTTCTGGGAATAAACCATTTCGTTCCTCCTCTGTCCCTGTTTCCATCCAGCTGTGACCATTTTGTCCTGGAGCCATAAATGTCACTGAGATTCAGCCTGAGAGCAGCCAGGTTCTCTCCTGTCAGAATCCTCTGGAGCCCCTCTCTCCACACTTTTCCCAGGGACACTTTTCCAGGAGCCACCGGGGCTGCCGAGCACCCGACACAGCAGCAAACCAGGGAAGGTGAGGTTTGCCATCAGCGCTCTCCTTCCAAACCTCCCCAGGACCTCTCTGCTCGAATTGCCCTGTAACAAACAATCCAAGATTTTGGATTCCAGGTGCAATTTGGCCCTGCAGGAGGCAGGGGAGGAACCTGGGACATGGGGCTGGGCTGGGCTGGGTTTGGTCTTAGGGATCAATCCCGAGCAATTCCATGATTCTCTAACCCCAGCAGCGTTAGGTTACAGTTACATTTCTGTGTATGCATTTATCTGGATAATCTATATATAAAAATTATATATATGTATAAATATAGAAAAGTATTTATGTATAAATATATAACTATATGAATAAATAAATATAAATATATTGATATAGTAGAGAAGTATAAATAAATATAAATATAAATATAAATATAAATATAAATATAAATATAAATATAAATATAAATATAAATATAAATATAAATATAAATATAAATACAAATACAAATACAAATACAAATATAAATATAAATATAAGATAAATAGAAATATAAATGTAAATGTAAATGTAAATATAAATATAAATAAAAATATAATATAAATATAAATACAAATATAATATAAATATAAATACAAATACAAATATAAATGAATATATAAATAAATATATAAATAAATATATATAAAGTATAAATATATAATAGATACATTATAAATATAACATTTAAATATATTTTTATATACAAAAATGTAAATATTACATTTTAAAATATAGAAATATATATAAAGATGTAATAGATACATTATAAATATATAAATATAATTTTGTATAGATAAAAATGTAAATATTACATTATAAAATATAGAAATATATATAAATATATAATAGATACATTATAAATATAATATATAAATATAATTTTATATATATAATGTAAATATTACATTTTAAAATATAGAAATACATATAAATATAATAGATACATTATAAATACAATATATAAATATAATTTTTATATATAAAATGCAAATATTACATTATAAAATATAAAAATATATAAATATATAAAAGATACATTATAAATATAATATATAAATATATTTTTCTATATAAAGATGTAAATATTACATTATAAAAGATAGAAATATATATAAATATATAATAGATACATTATAAATATAATATATAAATATAATTTTATATATAAAATGTAAATATTACATTTTAAAATGCAGAAATATATATAAATATCTATCAATCACACTGAAATGTTGTTCTTGGAATCCAGGCCAACAATAATACCAATTTTTCTGCTCTCCTTATGAAAAAAACTCCAAGGTAAAAGTTCTCCAAATTGCAAGAATTCCCTGCCAAGGAAGTTAAATTGAACATTTGCAGCAGCCCCTTGGGCTCTCCCAGGGGAGAAATCCACACCTGCCTGGATTGGACAGGGATTTTTGGGGCTGTTTGGATGGTTGGGTTCGGGATTTTTGCAGAGAATATTTTGTAAAATCATCTGGAAAGGCTGTCAGGTTTGCACAGGATGATGAATAAAGATCAGCCTCCGCTCTGTTCCGTGGGAGCAGAAGAAGATTCCGATATTTCTATTGATGAAAGAGAACAGCCCCACATCTGTTTGCTTCTCCAGCCCTTTCCCGTGGGACTGAGGCTCCAAAACTCGATCTGTTCCAACCCAGCCGTTGCTCAAAGACAGAATCCCTGAATTTCCACCAGGAATTCCCATTTTTACAACCCAGAGATTTTCAGTGATGTTCTGGGCAGTGCTGGGTTGCTCTGGAGCTCCAGAAAGGAGGAAAACGGAGCAAAGGCCTGGAAAGCCCAGGCTGGAAAAGAAACCCTCAGGAAATGGGATGAGACAGGACAGGGATGCACAGAGAGGGAAAAAATTCCTCCTCCCTCAGCTTAGAGGTGATCCCGTGGAATTGTCAGGCACGGAGCTGAAAATAAAGCTTAAGGGGGAGTTAATCACAAGGTACATCATTAACTCATGGAATTCACTCCTCCAGAGTACTGGAGAAACCAAACCATGAGGAGTTTCCACAGGTCTGGACAAAGCAGGAAAAGCAGATCTGTTGGTGAGTATTAAATGATGTCATTGCCTTTGAACTCCAGGCAGCTGGGATGAAATACTGGAGGAAAAATCTCTGGATTATTCTGTCCTCTCCCAATTTTCCTGGATTTTTATTCTGTGCAGGATCCCTGCTGGAAATGTCCCTCAAGGGCTGTTTTCTCACAGGGATCACGCTCCTCTCTCCCAGGGGGGATCATTCCAGCCCGAGCACAGGGATGGGATCGGGCTTGGAGCAGCACAGGAGCTGCAGGATCCCAGAAAATCAGAGCTGTGGTTTGGTGATCCCTGTGGAAAACACTGCTGGTGCTCACACATCCCTCTGTCTCCTCTGTAAATGAAACTTGTCAGTTTAAAAAAATGGAAATTAATTATTTTCTTTAGTTGATGACTTGTTCCAGTCCAGAGTGTATTTTATTTTTTCCAGCATTAGAAATGGCAGATTTTTGAGGGGAAAATTGTGAATGCAAAAAAGATCACAACCCATTTTTCCAGCATGTAAACACAGAACCATTAAAGCTGGAAAATCCCTCCCAGCCCAGCCAGTCCCAGCTGTGCCCAGAGCTCCGAGTGCCACCTGCAGCAATTCCTGGGACACCTCCAGGGATGGACAAACCTCCCTGGGCAGCCCCTCCAAAGCTGAGGAGTCTCCTAAAATTAAGGAAGCTTCTTTTTTATTTCCAGGCAGGCTGATATTTTCAATGAATAAATGGAATTATGTGGGAAATTGCAACGAGTTCTTCGGGACCCACATCAGTCAGTGATGGACAATTCACTTCCTCCCCCTGAGGGAACGCAGTGCCTGAATTTTTAGGAGCAGATGGAGGACAAATAACATTAAAAAGAGGGAATTTTCCTAACCCAGAATGATTGTTCAGTACAAAAGGAAATCCTTTGACAAGCCAGGCCCGGCTCAAACAAGTGGAAATCAGGTGGAGATGCAGAACTTTGATTTCCACCTCCATGTTGGGATGTGCTAATTGTGCCCTCTGGGAGCTGAGCCCTTTGAAAGCAGCATTTCTTCATCCATACATGAAATAATTCCTGGCTGTTTCAAACACAGCCTTTATGTCTGAAGTAAACATATGTTGATCAGTTATTTCTAGAATAATGCACCATCTGCTATTTGACAACATGTTCCTCTGAGTGTGGTGATTAGTGACGGGTGAAAGGGAACAAACATTTTCTGTGAAATTCTCCTCGCTCGCAGACATCTCTGGGGAAAGTTGGAATCTGGAAATATTAATCTTCCAAAAGGATCAAGAGGTTGTTTAATCCAGCCCATGGCACCGAGGCAGGTGATTTTAACCTTCTCTTGCAAACACACCCAGGAGGACACACCGGAGCCCCCCAGAACGCTCCCAGCCCCAAAATCTGAGAAGCTTTATCTTTTCTGGACAATTTATGTTGAAAAATAAATTGGCAATTTTCTTTCCAGGTTATTATATTGAAATATTCCTGCAGTGAACATCAGCTGGGAGAGGAAAACACATTTTCTTGATCCTCCTAAAGCCCTGCCCTGAGACCTCACTTGGGCTTGGACACACCACAAAGTTCTCTTCACCCTCCTGGTGTGTGGGACGTATTCCTAAAACAAAAAACCCTTAAACTGGGGGTTTTATTTGACATAATTTGGGGGTTTAATTTGACATAATTTCATCCATCAGTGTTAACCAGAGCAGCTGTGGCTGCCCCTGGATCCCTGGCAGTGCCCAAGGCCAGGCTGGACATTGGGGCTGGAGCAGCCTGGGACAGTGGGAGGTGTCCCTGCCATGGCAGGGTGGGATGGGGGGGATTTTAGGTCCCTTCCAATCTAAACCATCCCATGGTTTTGTGCAAAGCCCACAGCTGCAAAGCCCACAGTGGCTGGAAAAACTCTCCCTGCAGGAAAAATCCCCAAATCACCTTTCCATGTCTCTGGAAGCTGTGATGGAAAAAGCTGCTCCAGGAGCGACGCTGGAAAAGCTGTCAGGGTTTTTTTTTTTGTAAGTCAAGACGTTTGAACATTATTTCAGATTAATCTGATGCCTGATTTGGGCAAAATCAAATCATTCTGTGAAAGGGAAGAAAGATTAAATTATAACTACAAAAAATGTTCCAACAAAATCCCATTCAAACTGTAAAGAATCAATGATTTAATTTCACAAACACTGGAGCCCAGGATCACCAGCCCCTGTCTGGAAAGCAAAGGCTGGTTTTGAAAGCATCAGGTAAATATTCACTTCAGTTTTCACCGGGGTAAGTTGCAGACAGCTCTTCCCCAGCAAGAAATGCCAGAGCTTTCAGAGCAGAGTGAGAAAACGGGAGATAAAACACCACAAAGCTGCACAAAGACACGACCCAGCACGCTGGTGGATCATGAAAAGTGGAGTGAAGACCTGCAGCAGACCTGCTGGGGAACACTCTCCCCTTTGTTCAGCTACAGAAGCGCCAGAGCAGGGCCCCAGAGCTGCTCTGCTCCCATCACCCTCAGCAGAGCAGAGCGGGAAGGGCCCTGAGCCCTGAGCCCAGAGCGGGATCAAAGCGTTCCTCTGGTCCTCTCAGAGTTCCTCTGATCCTCTCAGAGCATTCCTCTGGTCCTCTCAAACCATTCCTCTGGTCCTCTCAGAGCGTTCCTCTGGTCCTCTCAGAGTTCCTCTGATCCTCTCAGAGCATTCCTCTGGTCCTCTCAAACCATTCCTCTGGTCCTCTCAGAGCGTTCCTCTGGTCCTCTCAGAGCGTTCCTCTGGTCCTCTCAAAGTGTTCCTCTGATCCTCTCAAACCATTCCTCTGATCCTCTCAAACCATTCCTCTGGTCCTCTCAAACCATTCCTCTGGTCCTCTCAGAGTGTTCCTCTGGCCCAGCTCGGGCCTTGCAGCACAGGCAGGGTGAATGAGAGGTTTGGGAGCTCGTGGCAGCTCTCCCAAGGATGGAGTGAGGGCAGCTGGGCCCCGCTCCCAGCCGGGGCTGTGGGAACCCAGGGCAGATCCATCTCTGTGCCCCTCTCCGTGGGGCTGGGGCTGGCTCCAGGGATCCCTCGGTTGGAGCTTTGCTGTTTGCAGAGTGTGTCATTGTGCAGAACTCTGAAGTGCACACAAAGTGTCAGCAGGGTCTCCTCACAGCTCAGCACACACAACAATCCTTTTTTTACCCTAATTTTTACCCAATTAACAACAGACACGTATATTATTTTTCTCAATGAGCCAATGACCCATCACCTCTGTGCTGCCCTGTGGCATTCTCTGTCCAGTCACTCACTGTCACCCAAAAACCTCCAGGAGAAGAACATGAAGGAGAAAGAAGAAGGACAAGAGACAACACCCCAAATCCTCCACCTTGTCTCTGTTCTCTAAACTGACCTTTTCCACACAGGGATTCAAGAAAACTCTCTAATCTACACACTCACACTTTTAGCTTTTCCTATCTGACTTTAACATTTGTTCTCATGTATCACCATGAAAACACGCCCATGAATTCCACATTCTATGAAATTCAGTGTTTTTCTGGATCTCATAAGTAAGGATCAGAAAGAAGGGCACACACTCTGGATTGCAGACTCCGAGAGCCAGCCCCAGCAGCAAGGGCAGCGCTGCAGCCTCAGCCCCAACAAGTGCAAGCAGCAGGGAATTGAGGAGAGAATCTGGGAGGATGGGCCTTCATCACCTGAGGCTGCAATTGCACAATGAACCCAAGGTGGGAATGGAGCAAAACTGATCCCAGTGTCCAACTCCTGACCCATCTTGGCTGGAGCCAGGGCCGGGCTCTTGCACTGCCCAAGGTGATCCTTGGAAGGGCTTTTAATGAATCCCTGCTTTATTCCTTTATCTCTGCCCAGCCCCTGCTCCAGGAGCCTCTCAGGCCTCAGCAGAGCCTGCAGGAGCCCAAGGGGCCACAGAAGCTTTTTGTGCCACCTGGGGCATAAAGGCCCTGAGCTTGCCAGTCCTCCTCCCCTCACCTTGCCCCTTGCCATCAGTCAGAACACAAATATCACACTGGAGGCACTGCCTTCTTTCCCTGGCTCCTTTTCCAACATATTAACGCATTCTGGAAAATATCCTGACAAATATCTCAGGCCCATATCCATGAATCGGCAACAAAATTCATGAAACGGAATGAAGTCATTTAAATGAGCAAATGTTTCTCACAGAACGGGTTGGGTTGAAGAGATTTTAAAGCTCAGATCATTCTTACCCCTCGATGCCCCTTCAGCATCCAGCTGGGATTTTCCACATCTTCCAGGGATTTACCACCTCTTCCAGGGATTTTGCACCCCTTCCAGCTGGGATTTACCACCCCACTCACAAGGAACTCGCTGGGAGTTTTGCTGTGAGTGAAAGCAGAGCGTGCAGGGGTTGGAAAAAGCAGCAAAGCAGAAACAAAAAAGGTATTTTCTGGTTGTTTTTCCAGCTGGTTACACACAGAGCTGCGGAGAGCGCTGACCCAGGAGGGTTCAGGCAGGAGACATTTCCAGGAATAATGCACCTTTCCCTCTTGGATGGATGGGAAGGTTTCCTGCACTCCGTGCTGAGGGCAGTGCTCCATCCCACAGCTTCCCTTTGAAATGGGAAATACCAGATAGGGATCCCCATTGGATAAACTGCACCTAGGCCCAGTTTTTGTAGGTAAAATCAGGATGTGCTGAAAGCACATTTTACATAGACTAGAAAGGCAGAAAACTACCCCAAATATACATAATATATCGTGTCTATGTGAATATATTTAATTTATTTTTATGTATGTATTTTATATTTGATGTATTTAATGTTTAATAGAATATTTCAGCTGGAAAGGACCTGGCCACAGCTGGACAGGGCTGGGAGCAGCCTGGGACAGCGGGAGGTGTCCCTGCCATGGCAGGGGTGGGATGGCTGGGATTTAAAGTCTCTTCCACCCTAAACCATTCTGGGATTCTGGGATGCTACACTGCTCATCTGCTCCGAGCTCTCTGATCCCCCCAGGGCTGCCCAAAGCTGCTGAGGCCTCACAGGGGCTGTTGGGGGGTCTGGGCAGGGCAGGGGCTGGGCTGGACCATCCCTGGGGTCCCTCCCAGCTCCCATTCCCTGGCTGTCCCCGTGTCCCCTCAGCTGTGCCAGCCTGGGGACACCAGCCCCTGCCCAGGAGCTGCTCCACCCTCTCCCAGCCTAAAAGCGGGGCTGGAGGGAGGAAATGTGCAGCTCCTGGGTCTCCCCGAGGACAGCAGCAGTGGGGCAGAGCGCCCTGGGAGCCAGCAGGGATTCAGGATGCCGTGGAATCACCGAGCCCTTCCCGTTGGAATGGGCCATAAACTCCCCAGGAAAAGACAAAACTCCAGGGGTGTCTCATGGCAAAACCAGGAGCAAAGTGTATCAAGGCTTTAGATGTTCCAAGAGTGGGCAGAGCATCCATTAATTAATTCATCCCAAAAGGTTCCTGGGAGCTCCTCAGATGACTGAGTAAAGTGTTAGTAACTCCTCAGTTATTATTTCCCTCAGTTTATTTGTTTCCACGACACATAAATGTTCTGATTGAACACTTAATGACCACAAAATACCTGAGCAGCACTTTTCCCCTAATAATGACACTTCCCATGTTCCTTATGGCCATCAGCCTGGAGCTGAAAAAGGCTGGAATAATCCCATTATCTATTGCAGCCATTTAGTCGTAGAAATGGAGCATGAAATAAACACTTTAGATCATTAGCCCTGGAACAGCAGCACAGCAGGAGCTGGAATCACCCCTAACCCACCTTAACTCGGGACACACCTCACAACAAACCCCTGGGATCCGTCCTGGGAATGCTCCTGGAAAAGGCTTTGGGAGCAAAGAGGCTGAACTTAACTCCAGGAGTCCTTAGGGAACAGGGACAGGAGGAGAGGGAACG
The DNA here is from genome assembly GCF_971803275.1 of Cyanistes caeruleus. NCBI lineage: Eukaryota > Metazoa > Chordata > Aves > Passeriformes > Paridae > Cyanistes > Cyanistes caeruleus. The sequence continues at coordinate 67,875,063 of NC_141706.1, read as the reverse complement.
GCCTCAGGCTGGGCCAGGGGAGGCTCAGGGGGGACAGCAGCAGGAATTTCCCCATGGAAAGGGCGCTCAGGCCTTGGAAGTGCCCAGGGAGGTTTGCAGTGCCCATCCCTGGAGGTGTCCCAGGAATTGCTGGAGCTCTGGGGACAGGGTGGGCACCGGGCACTCAGAGCTTGGTCTGGGAGGGCTTCTCCAACCTCAGGGATTCTGGGATTCTTTTCCATGTTTTTATTGTCTGTCCCCCCAGCTCACAGCCTTCCCCGGGAGAAGGTGATGCCAGCACCGTGAGGGAAAGTCGAATTTATTGATGGAAGGGGCACGAAAGAGCCTCAGTTCATTAAAGCAAAGGGAGGAAAATCAAGCTGTGACAAACAAGAAGTGATTCCCTCCAGGAGCTGCTCCTCCCTGGCTGCGGTGGCAGATTTCGGGGGGTGGCACAGGAGCTCCCTGTGGTGCCAGGTTTGGTGTCCCTGGCAGAGAGCAGCTCCCTGTTGTGTCATACCCACCTTTATTTCTCCTTTTGCTGCTGCTGTGGACCCTGCGTGTCCGTGGTGGCTGTCAGAGCACCGCACGCTCCCCACGGGAGAGGAGCTGCCAAAACACCCAGAGCAGCCTGGAGCAGGGGCTAATCCAAGCTGAAAGCTTCGTCTCCCTCTTTTATCATCACTTTTTAACAATAACCAGAAAATGATATTTGCCACAGAGGCTGTTGGAGGCACTCCAGGACGAGGGAATATTTCAAAATGTGTTGGGTGAAATAGATGCAAATGAGCCGCAGACAAAACTCGGATTGTTGTGTGTTGTTGGGTGGAAAATGTGACTGGGAAATGTGACAGCCTCCAGGGAGGGTGGCAGGGATGCACTTGGGAGGGGGAAATCGGGATGAGCTCATGGCCAGGCTGGAGAAAAGGAGGCTCAGGGGGACCCTGTGGCTCCACACAATCCCTGGTGGGACGGAGGATTCCTTCTCTGGAGCAGGGCCAGAGAGGGAACAGCCTCAGCTTGATGTGGGATATTGGGAAAATTCCTTCCCAAAAGGAGCTGTCCAGGCCTGGCACAGCTGCCCAGGGCAGGGCTGGGGTGCCCATCCCCAAAGGGATTTAAAGCCCTGGGTGGGCTGGGAATGTTTGGGCTGATGGGCTCCGAGGGCTTTTCCAGCCTGAACAATTCCATGATTCCCTAAAGCTGTGGTGTTGTCCCAAACTCAGCGTGAGCCAGACCTTCCCCAGTGCTGGGGTTTAGGTGGGAGCCCAGATGTGGCTGCTCAGATCAGCCCTTGGATGTTTAATTGTCACCTCTTCCCCCTCCGGGCTGGGTCCCCCAGCCACCAAAGCCGCGCTGGAATTGGGGAATAAAGGCTGGACCAGGGGCAGCCTGTCCCAGGAATCTCCTGCCATGATTCCGTGCCAAAACATGGAAAATTCAACTCCTCTTCCTGTGGTCCTTCCAACCCCATCCCCGCTAGGGGATGACCAAAAAAAGGGGTTTGGAAGCCGTTTTTGTGCCCGGCAGGCTCTACCCGTGTCCCCAAAAGCCGAGGCTGATGTGTCCCGTGCCAAATGAAGCAGGAGCTGTATCCAGCAGTGGAAGGGCAGCATTCCATGGAAATTCCCCCTCTGGAGAGGAAGGGACCAGGGTTTGCCAGCTGGGCAAAAATGGCAATGTTGGGGTAACTGCAGGGGCAGCTTTTCTCTCTGAATCCTCGAGTGTCTCACTGGAAGGAAGGCACTGCCTCGAGATTTGCGTGTTTCATTACCTGGATATTCCATTTCCATTAAAAATACCTCTAACAGGATTAATAATTACACTTAAAACAGGCAGGAAGGGGGAGGGGATGGAGCAGGGTGGGATCCCAACAGCAGCAACCCCAAAAACACACCAGAATTACCCAGAACATTCCATGGTGAGGCACCAGCAAACCCTACCATGCCCTTCAGAGGATTTTATATCCCAGAGTAAAGGATCTTCCAGGAGTGCCTGTGGTGTCCAGCCTCTCTCCATCAGTTTCCTGGCTGCAAGCAGAGCAGGATCTCGTTCCCAAAGTGCTTCTCCCAGTGAGTGCCCAGGGGAGGGCAGAGGAAAACAGCCCAGGCCAGGGAAGCAGGGACTAAATGCAGGTTTTGGGGTGAATCCCACGGGGCTGGGTGTGATTCCAGTCCCTGCCAGCTGAGAGGAAAAGGGTCAATGAGATTATACTGCATTTTTAAAGTGAAACTCTTCACTTTAAAGTGGAGGGAGCAGAAAAAGGAGCAGAACCCAGCTCCTGGCAAACCACAATAAGCTGTGGAGGACATTTAGTGGTGATTTCCCTTCTGAAGGGAAAACAATATTAGAGATCTGCAGGGCCTGAGATTTGCATCTTTCCCTTCCTCATCTCCGTTCCCCCTAAATCTTTTATGGGGCTCATTAAGAAGCGCTGTGCACCACCAGCGTCATCAGAAATAAACTCCTGCCCATTTCCCAGTGCCTGGGGCACTGCAGGGGCTCAGGGAGATCCACCAGGGCCCTGCTGCTGCTCCAGGGAGGGAGCAGGGGGAAATTCAGCCTTTCCCCCCGAAATTTCCACCTTCTCCCTGCTGAGCTGTGCTGCCCCCGGACCTCAGCAGCATCAGCTCCTTCTCAATTTCTGCGTGAAGAGCTGATTAGAGCTGAGTGCAGCTGGGAGGAAAGACAGAGTGCTGGATGGGTTGGAAGGAGCCCAAATCCCAGGCAGTGCCGTGGGCAGGGACACCTCCCGCTGCTCCCAGCCCATCCAGCCCAGCTCTCCTGGCCACACTGGGAGCGTGGGACCCTTCCAGGAGCAGTTTGGGGAGCTGCAGGTTGCTGTAACCCCTGGGTGCTCTCTCACACCCCCCCCAAAGCCCAGCTGGGGTTTTGTGCTGGCTTTGATGAGCTCTGCCCCAGCTCAGGGGGGGAAGCAGCACCAGGATTTATTCAGATCCTTGCAAACAAATCTTCATTAACCTGCCCGTGGAAAAGCTCGTTCTGTCAAGTGCTGGGTGCTGCTAATGAAGAGAAATGAGCTGGGGCAGACGGGGCTGGGGCTGGGTGACCTTCCCTGGGCTCTGCTCCCGCCTCACTGCTCTGTGCTTGCAGACTCCTGCAAGCTGGAGTCATGGAATCATGGAATATCCTGAGCGGGAAGGGACCCACAGGGATCATGGATCCAGCTCCAGACCCCCCAGCAATCCCAGCTGGGCATCCCTGGCAGCTCCTGGAGCTCTGACAGCCTCAGGGCTGTGCCCATTCCCTGGGGAGCTGGGCAGTGCCAGCACCTCTGGGGAAGAAGAGCCCTCTCCTGATAAAAGATGCTCCCAGAATTCGGATCAGGGCTCGCCCAGGTGGTCCCAGCAGCTGCAGGAGCTCGGTGCTGTTCCCAGAAATCCACGAATTCCCCGTGCCCAGACAGCTCTCGGGGCAGTTTGGAGCCCTGGCTCGGCTCCTGAGGACAGGGAAGCCACAAGTTTGTAGCCAGTTTAGCATCCATCATCCAGAATAAAGGAAAAAATCATGGCATTATCTTTGCCTCATTTTCAATGCAGTCGACAAGAGCGATTTCACTGCTCCAGGCCAAGCAAATTACACACGATACAGGATTGCAGATAAAATATTGGGCTGCATTCAAAATTCGCTTTCGAGTTTAATGCATTTGAGCTTGAGCTGGCAATTCATGGGGAAGGAAATAATAGAGCTGAGCACCATGGCTGGATGTGCTCAGTGCAGAGCCTGAAGGGCAAAGAGCTCTGCTTGGAGCTGCTTCTGCTCCCTCAGCTTCCCCTGGAACACAGGAACACTCCCAGGGCTGGAGCCAGGCTGGGAGAGCTGGGAATGTTCCCCTGGAGAAGGGAAAGGATCCAGGGAGAGCTCAGAGCCCCTGGCAGGGCCTGAAGGGGCTCCAGGAGAGCTGGAGAGGGACTGGGGACAAGGGATGGAGGGACAGGAGCCAGGGAATGGCTCCCAGTGCCAGAGGGCAGGGATGGGTGGGAGATTGGGAATTGGGAATTGCTGGCTGGGCTGGAATTGCCAGAGCAGCTGTGGCTGCCCCTGGATCCCTGGCAGTGCCCAAGGCCAGGCTGGACATTGGGGCTGGACATTGGGACAGTGGGAGCTGTCCCTGCCGTGGCAGGGTGGGATTGGGGGGAATTTGAGGTCCCTTTAACCCAAACCATCCTGGGACGATGGCTCTGTGATGGGGACCCTGCATGGACAGGGGGGTACAAGAACCCCACCCTGGTGAAGATGAGGTAAGAAGCAGAATTTTTGGTTTAAAATATTCAGGTTATTTGAGCTCAGGCCAGTTTGGGATGTTTCTTCATGGAGAAGATGAACTGGTTCAACCCAAAATGATTCAGATTGGAAGGAACTTAAAACCCCATTTAACTCCAGCCCTGCCATGGCAGGGACAGCTCCCACTGTCCCAGGCTGCTCCAGCCCTGTCCAAGCTGCCCTTGGGCCCTGCCAGGGCTGGAATCATGCTGGAATGATGGAACATCCACGGCACCACCACAGCTGGGAGGATCTGCCAGGCTGTCCCCAGCGGCTGGGAGCCGGGATCCGAGCAGCCTCCCTCCCCTGCACACAGCCAGCCCCTGCCAGCCCTTTGATGAAGCTTTCCATTTTTTAAATTGAAGTATTTCTCATGCCTGCTCACACACCTCTTCCAGAGCCCTGATATTTATCTAACATATTGAAAAATTATTTTAATTTTCAGGATTTTTTCCCCTCTCCCTCCCTCCCTGGCAACCTGGCAGAGATAACAAAGCCATGAACAAGCCTCATTCATTTCATGCATTTCTGAACATCATGGCAACCACTGTCAGAAAATTTAATCATGTTGCTTTCCTAAGGTTTATTTTGCATATTTCCTCCATCGCTCCGTGGAGCGTGGCCGTGGCAAACACGACTTGCTTGAAGTCCTGTGCAAGAGAGAGTCCAGGATTCCATCCCAGAGTGGGACTGGGGGACCTGCAGGGATGAAAAAGCCGGGATGTGAACGAGGAATGTTCACTGCACCCTCCTCTTGCTCTGCCCTGCGCCTCCTTTAAAGCTTCCTGATGCCAAAGAGGTCAGGATCTGCTTTTCCTGCTGGGGTGGGGAGAGGGGGAGTGGATCCCAAAATATTCTGGAACCATGGAATGGTTTGGGTGGGAAAGGACCTCAGATCCCACCCATCCCTCCCCTGGATGTGCAGGGACAGCTCCCACTGTCCCAGTGTCCAGCCCCAGTGTCCAGCCTGGCCTTGGGCACTGCCAGGGATCCAGGGGCAGCCACAGCTGCTCTGGCAATTCCAGCCCAGCCAGCAATTCCCAATTCCCAATCTCCCACCCATCCCTGCCCTCTGGCACTGGGAGCCATTCCCTGGCTCCTGTCCCTCCATCCCTTGGGAGCAGTCTCTGCTCCTCTGAGATAAAACTCTTGGAGCTGATGGCTCAGAAGTGAAGCTGCCTCGGGTTCCCAATCAGCTTCACTCACCTGCAGTGAGCAGATAATAATAAAGGAAATATTCTGTGCCTGCAGCACCATCTGTGCACTTTCCCTGCTCAGCACCAATTAATTCCAGCGTGAGGAGCCTTCTGGAGCCGCCAGGAGGAGAAGCAGGTACCAGCCCCAGCTCCCAGACCCCTTTCCCTCCCAGGCAATTCATTTGCGTTTGACATTTCCGAGCTCTCCAGCTCCATAAAATTCATTTCTGACTGGTCTCATGTAAATCAAATTGCTTGAGATTTCTGCCTTCAGATTATAAGTGATCACATTAAACCACAAGATGCTCTTGGCCACAGCAAGAATAAAAATGAGATTTTCCTCAGTTGTTCTTTTTCGTTAAAATCTCTCTCTTTTTTTTTTTTTTTTTTTCCTGAGGGCAACTTTGTCATTCCCAAATCATTTGTCCACGTGGTGTTTTGGTGAGATCCAGCTTGGAATATGGCATCCAGCTCTGGAGAAACCAACGCCAAAAGGACCTGGAGCTGCTGGAGAGAGCCCAGAGGAGCCACGGAGCTGCTCCAGGGCTGGGAGAGCTGGGAATGCTCCCCTGGAGAAGGGAAGGATCCAGGGAGAGCTCAGAGCCCCTTGCAGGGCCTGAAGGGGCTCCAGGAGAGCTGGAGAGGGACTGGGGACAAGGGATGGAGGGACAGGAGCCAGGGAATGGCTCCCAGTGCCAGAGGGCAGGGATGGATGGGAGATTGGGAATTGGGAATTGCTGGCTGGGCTGGAATTGCCAGAGCAGCTGTGGCTGCCCCTGGATCCCTGGCAGTGCCCAAGGCCAGGCTGGACACTGGGGCTGGACATTGGGACAGTGGGAGCTGTCCCTGCCATGGCTGGGGGGGATGAGGGGATATTTGGGGTCCTTTCCCACCCAGCCCATCCCGGGGTTCTCTCCTGAGTTTGGCACAGGGTGTCCCTGGTCAGTGCGAGGCTGCTGCACCCCAGGGGTGTTCCCAGCACCAGGGAAGGGCTTTGGGAGCTGGAGCTGTGGGGACAGTTCTGGATGGGAAACTCCTCTGCTCGGGCCCAGGAACAGCGGGATCCTTTCCAGGTGGGATCAGGGATCAGCCAGGCTCCCCAGCCCCAGTGACACCAGGGACACCAGGGACACCAGTGACACCAGGGACACCAGGGACACCAGTGACACCAGCACAGCCCCAGTGACACCAGGGACACCAGTGACACCAGCACAGCCCCAGTGACACCAGTGACACCAGCACAGCCCCAGTGACACCAGCACAGCCCCAGTGACACCAGTGACACCAGTGACACCAGTGACACCAGCACAGCCCCAGTGACACCAGTGCTGCCCCAGTTCCCCTCCCACCGCTCCAGTCCCGGCTGCCCGAGGCTGCTTTGTTGTTGTTTCCTTTAATTAGGCAGGAAACATCTCCCCGGGCTGCAGGTAATTGCAGGAGCAGCCTGGGCACTCGGGAACTTGGGGAAAATAAATGCAGGAGGCTAAATTAGCTCCAGCATTTTTGAGTTGCAGAAGTGCAAAGGCAAAAAATAAAAAATAAAAAATAAAATAAACCCAACAGCAGCAGCAACAAATATTCCCAGAGAGCCCCGTTTGCTGGAGGCAGAGAGGGAGGAGGGAGGGAATTCTGGATTTCCAGCTCCCAGCCAGGTCAGAGCCTGGAATCCAGGATCTCCCCTGCCTGGGGACATCTCCAGGTTCTCCTGCCCTCTGGCCACGTCCAGTGTGTCCCGAGCCACGCCTGGGAACCGAAGCAATCGCTGGGATGGGTTTGGATGAGTCCAGGGAATGCCTGGATGTGGCACTGGGGGCTGGGGACAGGGTGGGCATCGGGCACAGCCGGGACTCGGTGACCCCAGAGGGCTTTTCCAGCCTCGGGGATCCCGGGATTCTGTGGCTGACCCTCGGGCAGGAGGCTCCAGGGGGCTGAGGAGGGTCAGAGGGTTCTGGGAGGGCTTTTCCAGCCCCGGGGATCCTGGGATTCTGCCTTGGTGCCTCCTCTCCCACAGCTCCTGGGGAGAATTCCAAGCTGACGCTGCTCCTGTGGGTTTGCCATGGAGAACTGGGGTTCCAGGGGGATGTTGGAGCATCTCCCCTGGACCAGCAGTGGCTGCAGCTGAGCTGGGGGTGAGATCCCAGCAGCCCTGCCCTTCCCAGGGCCGTTCCAGGCAGGAGGAGAAGAGCACTGGGAACCATCTGGAACCTTCTGAGCTGAGCAACCAGAGCTGGGAAAATGTGCATGAAAGGGTTGGACACCACTAGGATCACACAAAGGCACAGTTTTACTGACTCTCATTAATATTTGGGGAAAAAAAACGCTGAGCAGGGACTGTGAGTGTCAGATCTCAGTCCTGGCAGGCAGAGCCTCCCCACAGGTCCTGGCAGGGTGGGGGCTCCGGGGGCAGGGGGACACCCCCAAACCATGTGGGGGTCACAGGGAGGAGCTGCTGCCCTTCCCTGGAACCATTTCATGGTGTTTTCAGTGGGGCTGAGCTCACAGAGTCCAGCCTGGCTCCGTTTGTCAAAGATCACAGTGGGGTGTTCCCTTAATCCGGTTCTTGCAGCAGCACAGTTTGATTATTCCCATGGCTGCTTTTCCCTGCAGGGAAAGGGAATCCCAGGATCCCAGACTGGTTTGGGATGGAAAGGGCCTCAAATCCCACCCTGCCATGGCAGGGACACCTCCCACTGTCCCAGTGTCCAGCCTGGCCTCGGGCACTGCCAGGGATCCAGGGGTTCTGCTCTGGGAATTCCAGCCCAGACAGGAATTCCTTCCCAAAATCCCACCTAAATCTCCCTTCTTTCAACTTTAACCCATTCCCCTGTGCTTTCCCTCACAGAAATTCCCTCTCCAGCCACAGCAAGATGCTTTCATGACTTCCAAACCCACCAAGAACCTTTGGTTCCCGAGCTGAGCCACGAAGAACCATCAGACCCAGCAGGCAGATTGCTTTTGTTCTCCTTTCCTGCAGATTTCCCCCAGAACAGACAGAAGCAGTGACACTGATTACTTGTTACATCATTAATATTTAACAGCTTGCCATAATAAAATATTTAAACTCAAATATATTGATTTTCAGCACGTTAATACAGTTGCAGCACAAACAGGATTAGCAAGGTCTCATATGCAGAACTTTAATTAAATCCATAAACCACACTTTTTTAATAAGCTCTCACACAAAACTTAACTTCAAATAAATGCTTTCTAATGGGCAGGGAGGCTCTGCAGGACCCAGAGAGGATTTTTGGACCTGAGCATGTCACACATTTCCTGGTGGGAATTCCTGCCCTCCTGGGAACCTCAGCTGGCGTTTCACCTGCTCCCAGCAGCCCCAATGCTGCCTTCAGACAAGAAATCAGAGTTTTATCGATAAATGGTAACAGTTGGGCAGGGGGAGGAAGGAGATGAGCTTTAAGGTGCTTCCAGCCCAAGCCAATCTGGGATTTTGTGGTTCTCCAGCACAAGGAGTGGGGCTGGAGAGCTGGGAACACACTCAGGGATCACCTGCCATGGGCCAGGCCGAGGCAGGACCTTGCATGGGGTCACCTGCCAGGACCTGTGGGGGATTTTATCCTGCACCACCTCCAGGGATGCTCCAGCTCCCATCCCACCACTGCTCTGGCATCATTTCCTACCTTTTCTGGAAGTTTCTCTGTGCTGCTGCCACCAGTGGATGCCCAAAGGCAGCAGCTCAAATGAAATCATGGTGCTTTGGGGGAAAAAAGGCAATTTTAGCACCCTGCATCTCCCCTGGGCAGCACCTGTGGCCTCACAGCTCACAGAGAAAGGCCAGGACCTTCCTCCTCATCCTGCTCCATCAATCCAAGCTGCTGAGGGACTTTCCTGAGGAGCTTCCCACCAAACCTCACCCCCTGAGCAGTGCTGGGCACCTCCTGGGCACAGCCCGAGCTCAGATGATCCTGCAGGAGCCGAATCCCAGCCGGGAGCTGCGATCACATCACCAGAGGTCCTTCATGGACCTCATCCTGGAAAGCCTGGAATGGCTGGGAAGGGCCAGTTTGCCATCAAATCCTGATTCCAGAGCCAGCCAATGTCCCCCCCTGTCCTGCCCCCTCGCAGGGAGCTCCTGGAGAGGGGATTCCTGCCTGGGACCTGGGGGTGCTGGTGTTCCCAGAGTTTTGGGAGAAGGAACAGCCCAGCCAGGCCCCACCACCCTTTGGAGCTCTTCCCACTGTGATCCCTGGTTTTGGAAAGTGCCTCCTGAGCATTGCCCCAGCTTTTTACAGCAGGGAGGATCCGGGTGGGGGTCGGGCTCTGCTCCCATGGAACAAGGGACAGGACAAGAGGGAAAAGCCTCAAGTTGGCCCAGGGGATGTTTAGATGGGATATTGGGAAGATTCCTTCATGGAAACGTTGGCCATGGTGTCTGTGATGGGTGAGGTGAGCAGCGCCCTCAGATCCCTGAATTCCTGCCTCACTTCTCACCAGCACCATACCAGAAATATTGTTTCTACACTTCAGTTTGACTTTTCCATGTTTTTTTGGTTTTTTTCCTAATAAAACAAAACAGTGGGGGGAGGAAAAATGACCTTTTCAGGTTTTAGATATTCTGGAAAGGGGAAGGAAAAAAAACCAACCCAACTAAGTGATTCTGCTTTAAAAGCCATTAAAATGTTCCAATGGAGGAAGCTCAGGGATCCGTAATTATTACCAGTGGCAGGGGTTATTTTTCCTGCTCTTGTTAGAACCTTCTTCACAACTAACAGCCAAATGAGATCCTCTGCCGCTGCCTCCGGGGCTTGCTGTGAGAATTGAATCCCTGCAGTGGAAAGGGGATGGAATTCCTGAGGGGCACAGCCCCCTGCAGCCCTGGGTGCCCCGCAGAGGAGCGTGGAGGGCTCGGCTGGGGGCACCCCAATCACCCAGCCCCGGCCTGGGTGGGCATTTCAGCCTTTTCCCCATGGTTTTCATGGTTTCTCCTGTAGTTTTCCCACAGTTTTCCTCCGGGATAGCAGGAATCCCTGCTGAGCCAGGAGAGCCCTGCCTGGCCGGACCTGCTGGTGGCCACTGCAAATCCCAATCCCTGCTGCAGCTCCCTGCCAGCACTGGGAGCAAATCCCAAATTACCTCTTCCCTCCAAGTGCTGAGGACACACAGGGACAGCCGGCTGTGCTGAAAATGCCTTTTCATCTGCCAGCACTTCTGGCTGTGGAAATCCCTTCCCAGTGCTCAGCTGGGAAATTGTAAATCTGCTTGGGATGGGTTCAGGGGATCAGGATTGGTACTGAACACCCCTGGGAGACCCTTCCAGGTAAATCCTGGATCCTCTTCAGCCAGCGTCATCAATCCTGGATCCAGGATCCAGGCCATGGATCTGCTACATCAATCCTGGATCATGGATCTAGGCCATGGATCTGCTCCTTCAATCCTAGATCCAGGCCATGGATCTGCTCCTTCAATCCCAGATCCAGGCCATGGATCTGCTCCTTCAATCCTGGATCCAGGCCATGGATCTGCTCCCTCAGTCTGGGATTCAAGCCATGGATCTCCTTCCCTGGTTCTGCTCCATCCATCTGGGTTCCATACCATGGACCTTTTTACCTCAGTCCTGCTCCATCAATCCCAGACCCATGGTCATGGAACTCCTTCCCTGGTTCCCGTCCACCGATCCCAGTCCCATCCCGTGGATCCCATTCCCGGTCCATCCCATGGATCCCATTCCCGGTCCCATCCCATGGATCCCATTCCCGGTCCATCCCATGGATCCCATTCCCGGTCCATCCCACGGATCCCATTCCCGGTCCATCCCATGGATCCCATTCCCGGTCCATCCCATGGATCCCGTTCCCGGTCCCATCCCATGGATCCCATTCCCGGTCCATCCCATGGATCCCATTCCCGGTCCCATCCCATGGATCCCATTCCCGGTCCGTCCCATGGATCCCATTCCCGGTCCATCCCATGGATCCCGTTCCCGGTCCCACTCGCGAGTGCAGCGTTGCTGAGCCCGGCTCCGGGCTCCTTTTCCCTTCTGGAGAGATGCGGGATGACTCTGGGCTGGGATTGCAGCGGTGGCTGCAGTGGAGCTCTACCACCACCTGCAGGGCTCCTGCCGGGCTGCTCGGGCTTTGGCTGCCCCTCGCTTCTGCTCCCGAGGGTTTTCCAGCCCGGGGACATCCCGGGCAGCTCCCGCTCCCGGCAATCCCGGGAAATGTTATTTATCGATGCCCAACAAAGCAAACACGCTGTGGAATAACAAACCCCGCTCCCGCTCCCGGTCCTGCTCCGCTCCGGGACCATCCCCAGGGATCTGGAGCTCCTCACGGCTGGGACTGCCCGGCTCCCTTGGGAAGGAGGTGGGGGCTCGGTATTCCCTGATTTCCAGCACATCCCCCGCAGGGACAGCCGGAGCAGCCCTGCCCTGCCCGGGGCCGTTCCCAGGACATTCCCTGCTGGAAGCCAGCCCGGTGCCTGCCGGTGCTGCCCCCTGTCCCGTGGAGCCCGGGGGGCGAGCACTTCCCGGCAGGAAGGGTTCCCGGTGCTGGGAGCAGCTCCACAGGGCGCTGGAGGCTCCCCGGCCGGCCCCGGGCCCCCCGGGCCCACCCTGCCCGCAGGAGGAATTCCCATGGCACAAACCGGGGTAAGCTGTGGGGCTGAGAGAGCCCGGCTGTGGGGCTGAGAGAGACCGTCTGTGGGGCTGAGAGAGCCCGGCTGTGGGGCTGAGAGAGCCCGGCTGTGGGGCTGATGGGGCCCGGCTGTGGGGCTGAGAGAGCCCGGCTGTGGGGCTGATGGGGCCCGGCTGTGGGGCTGAGAGAGCCCGGCTGTGGGGCTGTGGGGCTGTGGGGCAGAGAGAGCCCGGCTGTGGGGCTGAGAGAGCCCGGCTGTGGGGCTGATGGGGCCCGGCTGTGGGGCTGAGAGAGGCCGGCTGTGGGGCTGTGGGGCTGAGAGAGGCCGGCTGTGGGGCTGATGGGGCCCGGCTGTGGGGCAGAGAGAGGCCGGCTGTGGGGCTGATGGGGCCCGGCTGTGGGGCTGAGGGGCTGAGGGGTCCGTGCTGCTCCTCCGGGCGAGCCCCGGCCGCTCCCGGCCCCTCGCCAGGGCTCCTGGAGCAGCTCGGACCCCTCAGCCCCACGGCCGGGCCCCCTCTGCCCCTCAGCCCCACAGCCGGGCCTCCTCTGCCCCACGGCCGGGCCCCCTCTGCCCCACAGCCCCACAGCCGGGCTCCCTCTGCCCTACAGCCCCACAGCCAGGCTCTCAGCCCCACAGCCCCACAGCCGGGCCCCCTCTGCCCCACAGCCCCACAGCCGGGCCCCGTCTGCCCCTCAGCCCCACAGCCGGGCCCCCTCTGCCCCTCAGCCCCACAGCCGGGCCTCCTCTGCCCCACGGCCGGGCCCCCTCTGCCCCACAGCCCCACAGCCGGCCTCTCTCAGCCCCACAGCCCCACAGCCGGGCCCCCTCTGCCGCTCAGCCCCACGGCCGGGCTCTCTCAGCCCTACAGCCGGGCCCTGAGCCGGGCTCTGGGCTGCAGAACCCGGGCCGAGTTGTTGTTATTCAGCTCAATCCCATCAGCTTTTATCCCTCAGCAGTGACCTTACGCTGCTGCGTTAAGCCTACAGAAACAGCATTTGTAATTAATCCATTTCCATACGATTAGCGTGTCAAATGTCACAGGGATGCGTGTAGGATCCCTCCGGAGCCTCAGATCCTTTTGTCCGCTTGGCTTTGAACCCTCGGCGGTGTCAGCAGCGAGCGAACAGCGCGGGGGCCCGGGGGCTCCCCACGGAGCCCTCCCTGCCACGGAACCCCCGGCTCGGCTCCCGAAATCCCGGTGCTGCTCCATCCCCGGCGGGGGCGAGCCCAAAGCGCGGCTGAGGTGGCCCTGGGAGAGGGGACAGGCCCGGCATGGCCGAGGTGGGGCTTGGACACTCCCCATTCCTCTGCTCCCAGCTCCCCATCCCATTGATCCCATCCCATGGATCCCGTCCCATCCCATCCCATGGATCCCATCCCATCCCATCCCATGGATCCCATCCCATCCCATCCCATGGATCCCATCCCATCCCATCCCATCCCATGGATCCCATCCCATCCCATGGATCCCATCCCATGGATCCCGTCCCGTCCCATCCCATCCCATCCCATGGATCCCATCCCATCCCATCCCATCCCATCCCATCCCATGGATCCCATCCCATCCCATCCCATGGATCCCATCCCATGGATCCCATCCCATCCCATCCCATCCCATCCCATCCCATCCCATCCCATCCCATCCCATGGATCCCATCCCAGTTCCAGCAGCACTGTTTCAGGATGAATCGATGCCATTCCGACCTCTCCCACCTCACCGCTGCTGCATCGTTTATAAACAGCAGGAAAATAATGCTGGGAGAATCAGAGGGATTTGTTTTATCTTCCTCTGGCATGAAAACATCTTGTACCGAGTGCCTCTTACCTGTGAGGGAAATCCCCCTCATTTCCTGCTCATTTTTGAGTTTCATTCCATGTATTCTCCCAGAGCTTGGTGGGAAATGCCCCAGCTCCCACCAGGGCTCTGCTGCCATTCCCAGGAATTCTCTGCTCATCCCAACATTTATATTTCAGCTCAGCCACAGCTGCTCTGGCGATTCCAGCCCAGCCAGCAATTCCCAATTCCCAATCTCCCATCCATCCCTGCCCTCTGGCACTGGGAGCCATTCCCTGGCTCCTGTCCCTCCATCCCTTGTCCCCAGTCCCCCTCCAGCTCTCCTGGAGCCCCTTCAGGCCCTGCCAGGGGCTCTGAGCTCTCCCTGGATCCTTCCCTTCTCCAGGAGAGCATTCCCAGCTCTCCCAGCCCTGGAGCAGCTCCGTGGCTCCTCTGGAGGAGGAGATGGAAGTTTTCATTTGGACTTTCACACTTTTGTGGAAAGAGGAAACATCTCCTATTGTTTAGGCACAATCTTCCTCAAGAACTCCCCCCTGTAATTGGGTTCTCTGCTGAGTCTGGCTCTTCCTTCTGAGTAATTAAAAACTATGACCTTTCCTAATTGAATTTAATAATTAAAAAGTCATTTTGAAAGCAGGTTCTTCAAATAAGTTTATTTATTCCTTTTCTTTCTGCAGAAGAAAAGAATTTTTCTATCCTCAAACCCTCACTGAAGGTGATTCAGGGGGGGAAATTCCCCCCTCTCATTCCAAGAGGGGAATTATCCCTGATCCTGGTTTTTGTCTCTGTATCCAGCCCCAGGCCAAGCCATGGGCAGCCACGAGCCACCTCTGCACCCCTGCTGTTCCCTGTCCTGCCACATCCCCATCCCAAATCCCCCCTTTCCATCCCTTTGCTTCCTCCTGGAACATCCAGGAGTAAATTCCTGCAATCCCACAGGGTGTCCATGGCCCAGGGCTGTCCCAGAGCTGCTCTGGTGTCCTGCAGACCCCCCCAGCTCCCTCCCAGGGGTGTCCCCACGTCTCAGGGACACTGAGTTCAGTCCCCCTTGCTGTCATTCCCCAGGGACCCCTGGGGCAGCTCTGGGCACTGCCCTGGCACCGCCACAGCCCTTGGAATTATCCCTGCCACCATCCCCTGGCATTCTCCCTGCCACCATCCCCTGGCATTCTCCCTGCCACCATCCCCTGGCATTCTCCCTGCCACCATCCCCTGGAATTATCCCTGCCACCATCCCCTGGGATTATCCCTGCCACCATCCCCTGGCATTCTCCCTGCCACCATCCCCTGGCATTCTGCCTGCCACCATCCCCAGTGCTCCCAGAGCTTTCCCAGCCCAAGTTTCCCTGGAGCTGCTGGCACAGTGAGGCTGGCACGGAGCAGGGCCTGGTGTGTCCCAAATTCCTCCCTGCCACCACTGCATCTCCAGGCAGTATTGAAATGCTTTTCCCCCCTCCATTTTCTCCCTCTCCTTCTCTTCCTCCTGCTGGAAATTCAGGATGACACAGTGCGATAAGCTCTGTCACTTTGAATTAAAGCAGCGGTGCCGGGCTGGATCGGCGGCGACGTGAATGCAGATAAAATGTGAGATCCCAACAAGGAAGGAGCCGTGGGGAAGAGGAGGGACATGGAGCCGGACACTTCCCAGGATTAACTGGGGCCTCTCCACCTGCAGCCTGCCAGCAGCTGGTTGGGAACCACAAAAATCAGATTTTGTTGGTTTCAAATGCTGCCAGACTCCTCTGGGGTCGGTGTTTGGGGGGCCCCAGAGGGTGAAATGTTTGGATCCCTAGGGAGCCTCAGCCTTGCTGAGGATTTGGGAAGATCATGGGAATGGGAATGGGGCATCTAAACTTCTCCCATGCACCCAGGGAGCTGCTCAGGCAGATCTTGAAATGGATTTGGAAAAATCAGCTTGGAGCCATAACTTAAATCTCCCACTGTCCCAGGCTGCTCCAGGGGCTGTCCAGCCTGGCCTTGGGCACTTCCAGGGATGGGCACTTCCAGGGATGGGCACTTCCAGGATGGATTCACCCTGTCAAAGGATGAGGATTTTAAACACAGCACTGATTCCTGGCCATGAGAGTAACTCTGAAAATGCTCATCCCCATCCCAAATCCCCATCCCCTTCCCAAATACCCATCCCCTTCCCAAACATCCATCCCCTTCCCAAATACCCATCCCCTTCCCAAATACCCATCCCCTTCCCAAACATCTATCCCCTTCCCAAACATCCATCCCCTTCCCAAATATCCATCCCCTTCCCAAATCCCCATCCCCTTCCCAAACATCCATCCCCTTCCCAAATACCCATCCCCTTCCCAAATACCCATCCCCTTCCCAAACATCCATCCCCTTCCCAAATATCCATCCCCTTCCCAAATACCCATCCCCTTCCCAAATATCCATCCCCTTCCCAAATACCCATCCCCTTCCCAAATCCCCATCCCCTTCCCAAACATCCATCCCCTTCCCAAATCCCCATCCCCTTCCCAAATACCCATCCCCTTCCCAAACATCCATCCCCTTCCCAAATACCCATCCCCTTCCCAAATATCCATCCCCTTCCCAAATACCCATCCCCTTCCCAAATATCCATCCCCTTCCCAAATCCCCATCCCCTTCCCAGTGTCTCCGTGCTCCCCGTGCTGATGCAGGAATTCAAAGTGTTCCCTGTTTGGGATGATGAGAATCCCAATGGAATCATTCCCAGTTTGGGATGATGGGATTCCCAATGGAATCATTCCCAGTTTGGGATGATGGGATTCCCAATGGAATCATTTCCAGTTTGGGATGATGGGATTCCCAATGGAATCATTCCCAGTTTGGGATGATGGGATTCCCAATGGAATCATTCCCAGTTTGGGATGATGGGATTCCCAATGGAAGCGTTCCCAGTTTGGGATGATGGGATTCCCAATGGAAGCGTTCCCAGTTTGGGATGATGGGATTCCCAATGGAAGCATTCCCAGTTTGGGATGATGGGATTCCCAATGGAATCATTCCCAGTTTGGGATGATGGGATTCCCAATGGAAGCATTCCCAGTTTGGGATGATGGGATTCCCAATGGAAGCGTTCCCAGTTTGGGATGATGGGATTCCCAATGGAAGCATTCCCAGTTTGGGATGATGGGATTCCCCTCCCACCCCAGCCGAGGGGGGCGCGGGGCTGGGGCTGCTGCTGAGGCTCCGAGGTCTCCAGTGGAGCATCCCAGATCCATCCCAGCCCCCCTGGAGTGCAGGGGCACCTCTGGCCTGGCACAGCAGAGCGGGGTCCTCCCAGTGCCTCCCAGTGCTCCCAGTGCCCCCCAGTGCTTCCCAGTGCCTCCCAGTGCTCCCAGTGCTTCCCAGTAACTCCCAGTGCCTCCCAGTGCTCCCAGTGCTCCCAGTGCCTCCCAGTAACTCCCAGTGCCTCCCAGTAACTCCCAGTGCCTCCCAGTGCTCCCAGTGCCCCCCAGTGCCTCCCAGTGCTCCCAGTGCCTCCCAGTGCTCCCAGTGCCTCCCAGTGCTCCCAGTGCCTCCCAGTAACTCCCAGTGCCTCCCAGTGCTCCCAGTGCCCATCCCAGTAACTCCCAGTGCTTCCCAGTGCCTCCCAGTGCCTCCCAGTGCCCCCCAGTAACTCCCAGTGACTCCCAGTAACTCCCAGTGCTTCCCAGTGCCTCCCAGTAACTCCCAGTGCTTTCCAATGCCCTTCCAGTGTCCCCCAGTAACTCCCAGTGACTCCCAGTGCCTCCCAGTGCTTCCCAGTGTTTCCCAGTGCTCCCAGTGCCTCCCAGTGTTTCCCAGTAACTCCCAGTGCTTTCCAATGCCCTTCCAGTGCCCCCCAGTAACTCCCAGTGTCCTCCCAGTGCCTCCCAGTGTCCTCCCAGTGCCTGAGGGATGGTACAGGACAGGAGGAAACAGCCTCAGGTTGCACCAGGGTGAGTTTAGATTGGATATTAGAAAATTCCCTCCTGGAAAGGGCTGTCCAGCCCTGGCACAGCTGCCCAAAAAACCTGAGTTTTCCGTGGGTTTAAAACACAGCAGACCACAAAAGGCCAAAAATAAAAAATAATAAAAATAGGAATTCCCATGCAGTGCTTTGTGCTTCAGGTGAATGGAAAGAATTGAAGGCATTTTGGGATGTTTTGCATTGTTTCATACAGGGAACGGGGATTTCCAGATGGGAAGTTCACTGAAACAACGTTAGCTCCCAATATTTGTAACAAGAATAAAAATTCCAACAGTCTCTGGGAGGAAAGCACTCCTGGGAGGAGAGCCTGGCAAGCAGCTCCTAGACGATCACCTTTTAAAAAGCAGAAATCCCGAGGTGTATGGACACAAATAAACTCATTTAACACATTGTGAGGTGCAATTTGAGACACAAGGAACTGGAACCGATGGTAATTGTGACATGGCAGCTGCAGGTCCCTGATTTTCCAGCTCCCAGCCTGACATTCCCATGGGATTAGCGAGTTTTCCAGAGTTTTACCCTGATTGTTGTGTCTGGTCTCCCTCTGCCCAAGCCCTGAAGGGACAGGACAGAAATGGGGATGGGGTTGTTATAAATTCATATCATATTATTGGCTTTTCACAAGTATTATAATGAATATTATATGGATAAGATTAGAAAATTTAGCTGTAATAATACAGTCTTCTTTATTTCTGTTATTGATGAAACTCAGAAATAGTGCTATAATACATGTATGTTAAGCTATGGCAGCATTAAAACAAAAACTGCTTTTGTTTGTGTAACCCAAAGACTGACAAAGAGCTGGAGATCTTTTTTCCTTTTGTAAACTCTCTGATCCAGATGAAGCCAGCAGTGCCCAGAACTCTGGGGGAGGAATTTATTGCATTTCTGGGATCAGGGAATGTAAATCTCGATGGCACCAAGAGCATTGATCTATTGGGAAGGGGGCAAGAGAAAACTGAACAGAAGAACCCCAAAGATCCACAGAAGAATGTCTGAATATGTGTGAGAATTTCTGGATATGGAGCAGGGTTCTGTTTTTAAGGGACAATCCTTTGTCAGTGAGGTGAATGCACAGACACCCGGCCAGATCTGGGTACTTTATTTTTTTTCTCTTAATTGTCTTTTTTTATTAAACTTTTACATTCTATAAAAATTCTGTGAAGCTCGTTTTTCACAGAGTGAATTTAAGGGACACGATCCCTGAGCTGATCCATCTCCAGGGGAGGAGTTCATCCCATAACAGCAGGAAAATCCTTCAGGCGTTTCTCCTGCACAATAAAAATCAGTTTCTGCTGCTCTCTCCAGTGAGGCAATGTCACATCCACAGCACAAGGCTGATCTGGGACATCATTCACCTCCTCTGACCTCATCCCAGGGGAAGAATTCCCCATGGAAAGGGCTGGAACAGGGTGGTCTTCAAAGCCCCTTTCACCCCAAACCATTCTGGGGTTCATCATTCCCACTGTCTGGAGAAAGGGAATATAAAAAACATTTTTTGATTTTCACTGCTTTGACTTCCATAAATGAAAGATGTTGATATAAATAATCACCATAATGTGGATTTTTTTTGTTGTTGTTGTTGTGATTGATGGGGTTTTTAGGTGATGTTTTTGTTGTTTAGGGATTTTTTGTTGTGATCCATCCCTGGCAGTGTCCCAGGCCAGGCAGGGCAGGGCTGGAGCAGCCTGGGACAGTGGGAGATGTCCCTGCCGTGGCTCTGGGTGGGTTTTAGGTGCCTTCCCAACCCAACCCAGTCTGGAATTCCATGATTCCTTCTCCTCCCCACGCACAAACATGCAAATAAAGCCATGGAGCCCCTCCTGTGCTGCCAACACATGCTCTGGAACAATTAAACCAGGCTTTTATTACTGGCACTGTGGGTCAGATTAACAATTGAATGAATCCCTGTGGGTCAAATTAACAACTCCAGCATTTTCAGTGCAGTTTCTGGTATTTCCATTTAAAGTTCTGCTCAGTTCCACCAAATCTGAAGGAGACCTGCAGGATTTTATGGTCAGTGCAGTCTGGGATACCTGAATGATGTTTTATGGTCACAAAACCCTCCTGGACTGGTGAAATTCCAGGGATTGGAATGGAAGAACTGGAGCAGCCCTGGCTGCAACCAGCTCTGCAGGAATTCAGGAAAAATCCAGAGCACTCAACCCTCCCCATTTAGCAAAATCATAAAGAAATGGTTTTTAAAGCAACTGTGCCAAATATTATTGCACTTCAAAATAACACTGTGTGGGCTGGGAAAACAAACACCCAACACGTTAAAATGAAGGGAAAGGAAACTCTGGAGGCAAAAAAAAAATATGAATCCTTAGTTCCAGGCCTTGCAACGGGCAGAGACCACAGAAATTTAAGGTGAGAAGACAACCCAAAATGTGCTAAATTGGTTAAATTATGTTTTAAATGATGGTTGTAACCCACAGCATCGCTTTCTTGGGCCCGGTTTTCCTGATTAACCCTGTTTCAGCAGGATATGTCACCCCTGTCTCAACTCCCCTGGGGTGAAGGGCAGAACAATGAACATCAAGGTTAAAAACCCCACTGAAACACCCAGCAGGAGCTCCTTGCACAGGGGCTGGCACTGCACAGCAAAGAAGAAAGCAAACAGTGGAACAATGCAAACATGCTTTTATCAGGAGTGCACTGACATCAGAACAGCCTGGGCACCCCTGCTTTAGCACCAGTGGGAGATGGGGATGCTCAGGGGGAGCAATCACACAGTCCTTGAGAAAAGGGGGAGCACGGGAGAAGGATGGGATGGAGGATTTGTGGGGTATCATGCTAGGAACGCTGCTGCTGGGATTCCTCCTTGCATTCCAACAGCAGGGCTAAGTGGGTTCAGCTAGAACTCTTCTCCCAAAGCAGAAGGGGAAAGTTAAAAACGCAAATTCTCTTCATCAGACCCAAAAACGTCCCGAGGAGGCAATAAATTCTCCTTGTAATCGTCTCCAAGGATGATCCCAGCCCTCCTAGCAGGAAGCAGGTGACAAAGGAGAGCACAGGCAACATCCTATGGCATTTATTATGTACAAACCTTGAGATACAGAAACAAGGCAGCCCTTGGTCATAAAAAACCCCGTGAAGCGCTGGCGCTTTCCCGGCGCGCAGACACGGGCAGGGCTCGGCACCCCGAGCTCCCCCAGCGCAGGAACCCCACATTCCGCAGGGGGAAGAGACAGAAGCTCTGGGAAGGGAGGGACGGACAGATTCCCAAGCGGATGGCGGCTCTCTCCCGCAGCCAGCGGGGTGCCCAGGGCAGCTCGGCTCCCTGGCCGCGCTCCGGAGGGGCCGAGGGGGCCCCGGTGGCTCCCGGGGCCGGGGAGGTGCTGGCTCAGCCCGGGCCGGGCTCAGAGCGCCGTCAGGCCGAAGTTGCAGCGGCAGTACATCATCCCCGCAGAGTCCAGCCACGAGTCCGAGATGGGCTCGTACCTCTGCACCGTGTTCAGGTAGGACGAGCCCGAGTGGCCTCCCACCACGTACAGGTGGTCATCGATCACCGCCGCACCCACACCTGCAGGGGAGGAAATGTCAAACGGTGTGGGACTCACTGGGGTGTGGGGATCAATCATTGGGGGTGTGGGGATCAATCATTGGGGGTGTGGGGATCAATCATTGGGGGTGTGGGGATCAATCATTGGGGGTGTGGGAATCAGTCATTGGGGGTGTGGGGATCAATCATTGGGGGTGTGGGAATCAATCATTGGGGGTGTGGGGATCAATCATTGGGGGTGTGGGAATCAATCAGGGTGTGGGGATCAATCATTGGGGGTGTGGGGATCAATCATTGGGGGTGTGGGAATCAATCAGGGTGTGGGAATCAATCATTGGGGGTGTGGGAATCAATCATTGGGGGTGTGGGGATCAATCATTGGGGGTGTGGGAATCAATCAGGGTGTGGGAATCATTGGGGGTGTGGGAATCATTGGGGGTGTGGGAATCAATCATTGGGGGTGTGGGAATCACTGGGGATGTGGGGATCACTCAGGGCTCTGGGAATCACTCAGGGATGTGGGAATCACTCAGGGATGTGGGAATCACTCAGGGCCGTGTGCCCAAGTGGATTTTCCCCCCAGCACCCCCAGACCTCGCTGCCCAAAGAGCAGGGCTGTAAATGAGGAGCCCTCTCTGCCCAGCTCTGACACCCCTTCTGTGCTGTTCCCATCCCCTTTCCTATCACAAAACCTCCCTCAGTCCCAGGGCCCCTCTCAGGGAGACTGGGATAGGATCCTGGAATCTCCTGAGCTGGGACCCCCAGGGATCATCCCAGACCCCCCAACAATCCCAGCCTGGGCATCCCTGGCAGCGCTGCCCAAACGCTCCTGGAGCTCCGGCAGCCTCGGGGCCGTGCCCATTCCCTGGGGAGCTTTTCCAGAGCTCATTCCACCCTCTGGGGGAAGAACCTTCCCTGATCTCCAGCCTAAACCTCCTCCAGCTGCCCTCAGGAGGAGCTGCACCTCAATCCTGCACCCCTGAGTGTCCAACCCAACAAAATGCAGCAGAACAGTGAGCACAGAACTCTGGAACTCACCACTGCTGAAATCACTGAAAAAACAGGAGCTAGAGTAGAATTCCTTCTTCCTATAAATTTTGTTACAGCTCAGCATTAATAAACTGACCTTGGAGAAACCAAGACCCCTCCACAGAGCTGAGTCCCTGCCACTGCCCCTGCAGGTTTTACCAGCTCCAGGTTCCTTTCTGCCGTGTCCCACCTGTCCTGGGCTCCTTCATGGGCCGGCACACCGTCCACTGGTTCTGGTGGGGGTCGTACCTCTCGATGCTGGACAGGTGGGACACCCCGTTGTGTCCCCCCACCACGAAGATGAAGCCCAGCATCACCCCCACCCCAAAGTTTATCCGTTTGTCAGCCATGGAGGCCACGGTCTCCCAGGAGTTCTTGCTCGGATCGTAGCGCTCCATGCTGCAAAGCAAACACAGCCGTGAGCCTGGGGTCTGGGGTGGGGATTCACTCCTGGAGAGCCACAGGAACAGCTCCAGGATCTGGGGATTCACTCCTGGAGAGCCACAGGAACAGCTCCAGGATCTGGGAATTCACTCCTGGAACCTGACACAGCTCCAGCCCGGGGTCTGGGATGGGAATTCACTCCTGGAGAGCCACAGGAACAGCTCCAGCCTGGGATCTGGGATGGGAATTCATTCCTGGAACCTGACACAGCTCCAGCCCAGGATCTGGGATGGGAATTCACTCCTGGAGAGCCACAGGAACAGCTCCAGGATCTGGGAATTCACTCCTGGAGAGCCACAGGAACAGCTCCAGGATCTGGGATGGGAATTCACTCCTGGAACCTGGCACAGCTCCAGCTTAGGATCTGGGATGGGGATTCACTCCTGGAGAGCCACAGGAACAGCTCCAGGATCTGGGAATTCACTCCTGGAACCTGACACAGCTCCAGCCTGGGATCTGGGATGGGAATTCATTCCAGGAGCCTGGCACAACTCCAGCTCAGGATCTGGGATGGGGATTCACTCCTGGAGAGCCACAGGAACAGCTCCAGGATCTGGGATGGGAATTCACTCCTGGAACCTGACACAGCTCCAGCCCAGGGTCTGAGATGGGAATTCACTCCTGGAGTGCCACAGGCACAGCTGGTTCTACCAGAATTCCCACACAGGAATAATGGAATACAGAGGAAAGGGCTGGAGCTGGTGGAAAATTCCGTGGTGCAGTTGCTTGGCACAACCCAAGGGCAGCACCCAGAAATTGTGTGTTCACCTGGGAAGCATCCATCACATCCCAGGGCACTTCCACAACCAAAGCAGCCCAACTGTGCAGCCAAAACCCAGTTTTAACCCATTTTTATAATATATTCAGACAAAGGTTGGACTCAATGATCTTAAAAGACTTTTCCATCCCAAATGGTTCTGTGATATTTCCCCCAGACACTGCCATGGCTCAGCCTCTCCCATGTCCTTCCTGTCCTGCATCTTCAGTCACACCCTGAAACCAGGAGGTTCCTCAGAGCTGAAAGCTCTTTCAGGATGCCTGGTGCAGGTTTTTAAAAGAAGAATTTAAAATGTATGTCATAAGAATAATAATCTATTAATATAATAATCCATTAAAATAATATAATAATATATTAATATTATAATCTATTAAAATAATACTATAATCTATTAAAATAATACTATAATCTGTTAAAATAACACTATAATATATTAAAATAATACTATACTCTGTTAAAATAACACTATAATCTATTAAAATAACACTATAATCTATTAAAATGATACTATAATCTATTAAAATAATACTACAATCTGTTAAAATAAATTTTTTGTGGGAATCTGAACACAACACAGAGCTGAAGTGTATTTCTATGGGTACACAGCAAATCCAAAACTGCCTTGAGGCTGGCCTGAAAATAACATTCAGAGAGGAAAAGCATGTGGAGAGTGTATTCATATTCCTCAGGAAAAGCAGAGAAGAGGCTGCTGATGAAAACACCGAGGGCAGGAGAGACCTGAGATGAAAGGGAAGTGAATTCTCATCATTATTAATATTTCTGATCATTGTACAGATGATTACCACTCTCCTGGCTCAGAGCTGCAGCTGCAGGAGCACAGAGGGGCAGAAGAAAGGGGGACAGGAGATCAGCAGCAGCACAGGGTTTGGAAAGGGGGTTCACTACCCAGGGGGAGCTGATTTAATGCCAGAGCTTGGAGGAGCCATGATGGTACTCACCCCTCCAATCATAAACAAAACCAAAATCCTTCACAGAATATGGAACACCCTGAGCTGGAAGGATCAAGGAGTCCAAGGACCCTTTTCCTAACAAAAGAAGATCCTTTTCCTAAAAGAAGAACCTTTTCCTAATGTCCAACCTAAACCTCCCCTGTCTCCAGTATAAAAAGTCCATGCAATTCATCATTCCAGTGTCTGAACAATCACTGTGCCCCTTCCTAGGAGCAAGAGTTTCATTCTTTACTCAGCCCTTACACTTGTGGTTTATGATTTTGCTTCCTGGAGGGACATTCAGCTGGTTTGCTCCCATTTTAACGATGGGAAATGGTTCCCTTGGATAACTGGATGTCCCTGTTAAAGCAGCACCAGGAAAACTCCTTGGGAATGCAAGGTCAGAAACACCCCCTGGAGTCAGAGCAGTAATCCCCATCCTGAGTTCTGCTGCTGGCAGCAGCACTGATTTGAGATCCCATCAGAGTTATGTATTTATTTTGTGTGTATCAAGCATGGGAAAACTCCTGTTCACCTCAGGTCAGGGCTTTCATGGCAAAACTCACCACCCACCCTCAGATTCTGCAGGATTGAGCTACAAGGGTCAGTAATGTGCAGGCACGTCTGTGTTTTTACCTTTTTTGGTAAAATCACCTTTTAGGTGATCTAAAAAAGAGCCCAAACAAGGTGGAACACACAAAGTGAAGCAAAACCAGAGATTTCCCCTTTGAGTGATGGGACTGATGTGACAGAGCAGGGATTAATGAGACCCAGGATCTATTGGAAATGATTTCATCGGCTGCCATGGGGGTTCAGTGGTGCCCAGGTGAACACAGGGCCACCCCCAGCACGTTCAGGAGGTTTGGTGATGCCCAGGTGGGCACAGGGTCACTCCCAGCACGTTCAGGAGGTTTGGTGATGCCAGGTGGGCACAGGGTCACTCCCAGCACATTCATGTGATCAGGGAAGGATTACTAACTCTGCCCAGGAGGTTTGGTGATGCCCAGGAGGGTCAGCCACCCCCAGCATGTACCTATTTATGTGTGCAGGGAAGGATTAATGACCCTGCCCAGGGGGTTTGGTGATGCCCAGGTGATCACAGGGCCACCCCCCCAGCACGTTCAGGAGGTTTGGTGGTGCCTGGGTGAGCACAGGGTGACCCCCAGCATGTTCATGTGATCAGGAAAGGATTTGTGAGGCTGCCCAGGGGGTTTGGTGGTGCCCAGGTGGGCACAGGGTGACCCCCAGCATGTCCATGTGGGCAGGGAAGGATTAATGACTCTGCCCAGGAGGTTTGGTGGTGGGCACAGCGTCACCCCCAGCACGTTCAGGAGGTTTGGTGGTGCCCAGGTGAGCACAGGGTTACTCCCAGCATGCTCATGTGGGTAGGACAAGGATTAATGACCCTGCCCAGGAGGTTTGGTGATGCCCAGGTGAGCAAAGCGTCACCCCCAGCACATTCAGGAGGTTTGGTGATGCCCAGGTGAACACAGGGTCACTCCCAGCACGTTCAGGAGGTTTGGTGATGCCCAGGCAGGTCACCCACTCCCAGCACGTTCAGGAGGTTTGGTGGTGCCCAGGTGAGCACAGGGTCACCCCCAGCACGTTCAGGAGGTTTGGTGGTGCCAGGTGAGCACAGGGTCACCCCCAGCACGTTCAGGAGGTTTGGTGGTGCCCAGGGGAACACAGGGTCACTCCCAGCACGTTCAGGAGGTTTGGTGGTGCCCAGGCAGGTCACCCACCCCCAGCACGTACCTGTTCATGTGAGCAGGCCCGTAGCCCCCGATGGCGTAGATCATCCCATCCAGCACAGCAGCAGCGAAGCAGCTCCGTGTCCTGCTCATGGGGGCCACCAGCTGCCACTCCTTGACCTTGGGGATGTACTTCTCCACGCTCCTCAGGTAGGACTGGCCGTCGTAGCCGCCCAGCGCGTACAGCTCTCCGGCCAGCACCGCCACGCCCAGCGTGCTGCGGCTCTCAAACATCCTCTCCAGGGAGCTCCACGTGTTGGTGTCGGGGTCCCAGCACTCCACTGAGCTCTCGTGTTTCCTGTAGCTGATGCCCTGGCACACGTGGGTGGCGATGCCTCCCACCACGTAGATCTTCTGCTCCAGCACGCAGATCCCAAACTCGTAGCGGGGGATGCTCAGAGGGGCCAGCCCGATCCACGAGTCGTTCTGGGGGAAATACATCTCCATGCTGCAGGGGAAAACAGGAGCTGGTCAGGAGAAGGGGATCCAGCTGGAGACAGGGCCCAAGGGGGGCAGAAAATACACACCAAAACACCAAAATAAACAAAACTGGTCAGGAAAAGGGGATCCAGCTGGAGACAGGGCCCAAGGGGGCAGAAAATACACACCAAAACACCAAAATAAACAAAACTGGTCAGGAGAAGGGGATCCAGCTGGAGACAGGGCCCCAAGGGGGGCAGAAAATACACATCAAAACACCAAAATTGGTCAGGAAAAGGGGATCCAGCTGGAGACAGGGCCCAAAGGAAGGAGAAAATACACATCAAAATAACCAAAAGTGGTCAGGAAAAGGGGATCCAGCTGGAGACAGGGCCCAAGGGGGCAGAAAATACACACCAAAACACCAAAATAACCAAAACTGGTCAGGAGAAGGGGATCCAGCTGGAGACAGGGCCCAAAGGAAGGAGAAAATACACATCAAAACACCAAAATTGGTCAGGAAAAGGGGATCCAGCTGGAGACAGGGCCCAAGGGGGCAGAAAATACACACCAAAACACCAAAATTGGTCAGGAAAAGGGGATCCAGCTGGAGACAGGGCCCAAGGGGGCAGAAAATACACACCAAAACACCAAAATAACCAAAACTGGTCAGGAAAACAGGATCCAGCTGGAGACAGCAACCAAAGGAAGGAGAAAATACACACCAAAACTAGTCAGGAAAACAGGAACTGGAGCTGGAGACAGCACCCAAAAGGAGGGAGAAAACACACACCAAAACACCAAGATTGGCCACAGAAAGGGGAGAGGGAAAAGCAAATGTCAGAGAGGGAAGCACACATCTGTATTTACAAATGTACATTTGGAAACTACAGCTTGCACTTTATAAATCCCCACCTTAGGGGCACTCTGTAATTTAAATAAAATGTTAATGCAGCACAAACCAACCTGAAAGATTGTTGTGACAGAGATGGACACTTGTGTGAATATTCCTATATTCCTATGTGTGAATATTCCTAATATCCCTATAATTTTTATTCACACAGCTCATATTTCTAGGAATATTAGAAGGTACTGTGCTTGAATCTAATTGCTCACTGAAATTTACTTTATTGCTTGGCTAGTGGATATGTCTATCAAACTTTTTTCTTTTTAGTTTATTTTGTTTCTTGGGGATTGTTTTACATGGGTAGAATTCTCCTCTTTGCAGGTACAAGCTGGTTTTTTTTCACAAGAATAGATTGTTATGCAAATGATTCTCATTCCTGTGATTCTTTTTCTCCCAGGAACTTCCCAGGTTGGTTGTTAGCTTAGCCAAAATAACAAGACCTGATTTTACAAGGCCTTTCTTTTATAAGGTTTTACCCATATGTAACAAAAACACCCAGGTCTTTAAAAGAGCTTATTTATTTTAAACAGCATTTGAAATCTTAAATTGAAATCTTAAATTGAAATCTTAAATTGAAATCTTAAATTGAAATCTTAAATTGAAATCTTAAATTGAAATCTTAACTCTTAAATTACTATTTTGTTTTAATTAAACTCAGTGTGAGAACATGGTGGGTCTAGCTTGCCCCATATAAAGTCTAGCCAATCTACCTGAATAGTTTAATTAATGAATTACCTAAATAATTAAGAGGCTATCTGGTAGAGAGGAAAAACAGGAGCATGAGGCCCCTGGAGAGCTGACACTAAGAGCCCAGCAACAGGAGCTGCTGAAACACCAGACAAGAGAAATTAAATATATTCTAATTAATTTTGTTACTAGGAAGCACCAAAAAATTGAAATTAATCCAAATTATACTGGCAGGCTACATTTTATAATCACTGAAAGAAGCAGAGCTGAAGAATATCAGAGAACGACTTCATTCACCCAAAGATTTTTTTATGAAGCACAAACCCCCACTTTATTTCTCAAGCCTATAAACCCAATTCTCTGTCTATAAACAATTCCCTGTCCCAACATTTGGTTGAGTATCAGTGAGTACCACTGGGAAAATTAACTTTAAATGACTTTGATATCTCTGAACACAGGAAAAGGAACACACAGCTCGCCCCAGGTTTTTAAATGTGCTTCTCCCTGTGAGCACAGGACTGTCACATATTATTATTGTTATATGAATTATAGGAATATATCCAGAATCCAGCTGTGGAACCAGTTCAGGCAGTCTCCCTGGGCACAGGGAACACTCCTGGGGCTGATAAGGGCACTCTGAACATCAAAGCTCTTCCTGTGCAAGTATAAATGTGTAAATCGGTATTTGTATATAAACAGCCCACACAAAGTTTAACTACCAGCTCTGGGAGTGGTAATCCCATGTTCTAAGCAAACCCAGCCACACCAGCCTGCAGCATAAAGTTGTTTTTCCCTCTTTCATTCCTTCTGCTCCTCAGGATGAGCCTCAGGGATGCTCTCCAGGAACGGGGGAGGTTCATTCTGGAATGCAGGGCAAGGAGGAGGGGCACTCACCTGCTCCTGCCAGCACAGCACAGACACCTGCCTGGGGACTAAAGCCATCATCACATCACATCCACAGCTCCTGCATGAAATCCCAGGATCCCTGAGGCTGGAAAAGCCCTCCAAGATCAGAGTCAGTCCCAGCTGTGCCCACCCTGTCCCCAGAGCTCCGAGTGCCACCTCCAGCAATTCCTGGGACACCTCCAGGGATGGGCACTGCAAACCTCCCTGGGCACTTCCAAGGCCTGAGCGCCCTTTCCATGGGGAAATTCCTGCTGCTGTCCCCCCTGAGCCTCCCCTGGCCCAGCCTGAGGCCGTTCCCTCTCCTCCTGTCCCTGTTCCCTGGGAACACAGCTGTCCCCTCCTGGCAGGGAGCTGTAGGGAAAAGTCCCTTTGATCTGAGCCTCCTTTATTCTCCTTCAGTCTGCTCTGATCAAGTCTGTTTTAATTCCAAGGGTTTTTGAATTACCAGGAAGCACATTTGTCAGATACCCAGTTAATCTTTCTGATTTGTTTGAAATAATAACAAATCGTGGGAAAATTAATAACAAAATAAATAAATAACCAATCGAGGGAAAATTAAGTGAAATGAAAATACCTGGAAGGAAAAATAAGAACTGTACAAACTTAAGTAACTATGATAAGCCACATTATTAACTCAATTAACACAATCAAAAGAATTTCAGAGATTTTTTTGCACAAACAAAACCCCCTAACACTGCAAAAAGCATTTTGAACTTGGGGCTCATCCTTGTTAAAAACAAACAAGGGGGAACTGAACTGAAGAGTTTTTATGGAGGAAAGGAACAACCACAGCCTGCAAACTCTGCTGGGACTCCCAGCTCTGTTCCAACCCCAGTGATTTGGGGGTGCCCAGCTGGCAGTGCCCACCCCCCTGCCCAGCTGTTCCTCACCTCTCCAGGCAGGCGAAGAGCCCGGCCTTGCCCCCCACGGCACAGAGCACCTTGGGCGCGCAGCGGGGCCGCGTCAGCAGCACGCTCTGGTGGGACAGTCTGTGCTCGGGCATGAAGTGGTACTTGAGGGCCTCGTTCAGCAGGTGCTTGCAGGTGTGGTCGTCCCTGATCAGGTGGTTGGCCTCGTAGAGCCGCGTGAGGAACTTGACGCTGAGCAGGGGCAGGCGCACGCAGTGCAGCAGCTGCGCCAGGTACTTCTGGCGCTCCTGCACGTCGTACTTGATCCAGGACTCCAGGGCGTAGAACACCGTCTCCTCCGTCACCACGTTCAGGCAGTCGTTGGACACGATCTCGTCCAGCTCCGAGTGCGTCAGCTCCAAGAACTCCTCGGTCTGGCACACGTCCTCGAAGTTCTGGCAGATGAACTTGTTGGCCGCCAGGTACAGCTCGTGGCAGCCGTAGGTCTCGGCGAAGCGCGAGATGCCGATGCAGTTGCCGGGGTCCAGCTGGCTCTCCAGGAAGGCGCAGCACTCCTTGACCACCAGCTTGACCTGCAGCAGGTTGGCTGCGGGCAGCAGCGACTCCACGGTGTCCTGCGAGATGAAGACGGTGCCGGTGTAGGCGTACTCCACGATGGCCTGCAGCGCCGCCTCGTCCACGCACTGGAACTCCACCTCGGCGTTCTCCTTCTCCGACAGGTTCCCGGTGAACATGGCCTTGAAGTAGGGGCTGATGCTGGCCAGCACCACCTTGTGCGCGTGGATCTTGGCCTCGCCCACGCGCAGCACGACGTCGCAGAGCTCCTGGTGCTGCCGCAGCAGGTTGAGGCCCTGCAGGAGCTGCTCCGAGTGCAGGGGGGTCAGCTTGGCCAGCAGGAACGGCGGGGACGACGGGTCCATCTGGGACAAACACAGTTTGGGAGGTGTCACTCGGTGTTTTGTAACTGGGACGCGCCACACGGAACGGTGAAAAGGCGTTTTTACGTTTTGGCTTTTAAATCGTACGGTTTGTTACTTCCCAGCTCCCTTTTCAAGCCTTACCTGCTACACCTTTTTCATGCAAGTGAAACCCAGGACCTTCAAATGTTCATTGGCACTCTTATGCTACATTCAACTCTGAATTTAAAAACCCCACAACCATCGCTTTGTTTTTGTTCTGGAATCAAATATCTATGATCTGATTGTTGGGGTGTCTGTGCAGGGCCAGGAGCTGGGCTGATGGTTCCTGTGGATCCCTTCCCACTCAGGACATTCTGTCATTCTACATCAAGGGTTTGAGAGAACTGACCAGTGGCTGAAATAGAAACAAACACAGATAACTAAAGAATACAACTGGCTAATTGGAGACAAAGTTTTCAAAGTTCTCAAACTCCTTTTGTGCAGTTCAATTGCTGCCTGCTTCGTGCTCCTGGGGAGCAGCCCAGTCCTGCTGTGCCTTTCTCTGGCAGGGAACAGCTTCCCATTCCCATTCCCTCTGCCAAGCACCCCCAGAGAGCCAGTGGGGCTGGAGCAGGTTCCTGTGCTGTGGATGCACACAGGAGAAACGGGAGATCCTCAGCTCACCTCACCCTGCGGCTCCCACCATGCCAGGAAATCCCTGCTGGGCCGGTCTCAGCCCCTGCAGAGCTCCCCAGGTGAGCAGGGGGACAGGCTGAGCTCTCTGGAATTCTCTTCCCTGGCACTGGCAGCTGCCCACGCTCCCCAGGAGCGCAGAGGGGAGGATCCTCACTCCCCCACAGCTCCACAAACTCCTCTTCCCCCGCGTCCCCGCGTGCATCGTGACACCGGAGCCCTCGGGTTCCTGCTCTCATTTCAGCTCCAGGAACACTGCCAGGGTGCAGCAGCTCTTTGCTCAGCCCCCAGCGCTGCACGGCTGAGGGGTGGAGGGCAGGAACGTGTCAGGATCCTGGGCACGGGAAAGAATCCCATTGTTCCACAGGGAACACTGCAAGCACCCCACTCCCCAGCCCAGCAGCTCCTCATTTGCTAAAATGATCTGCAAGATCTCGCTTCTTTTATCTTAATAATAAGTTCATGGTTTGCACAGCTCCTTAAATGACACCTCACTTGCAGGGGAGCCCACTTAAAAGTGCTTAATTGGAAATAATCACACGGGTTGCCAGAGTTTAAATACAGAATACAATAGCAGTGACAGGGAAGGGGCTGAAAAACCTCTTACCCACAAAGAGATAAATAAGCTCAACTATTATCACTCTGTACTGGAAAAATTAACTGAAAGAAACTAATTGAAGTGCATCTGCAGAAGGCAAGATCATATATAGCAGTGTTTTCCCTATCACAATTTTGCAGCACAAATTACACAAGGGAGAATTAAGTTAAAATAATAATAAAAAAATCCAGCAGCTAAAAGAATGTATTCCGATTTTGTGTTTGCATTCAGTTTCTGACTTCATCATGCAAACACACAAAAATCAGGCACCACCACAGGCAAAAAGGAACAGTCACGGTTCAGCTGCAAAACCTGCCAAAACACCTGTAAATAACTGTATTTAAGGCATTCTGCAGCAATAACGCTTCGAGTACCACCCTGGCAGAATCTCTCACCCCCCTGCACGGCCAGGCTCGCCCGTCCCAGGGATCTGCTGGGTTTTATTTTACTGTTTAGTGAGAAATCAGCAGCTGGAAGATGAAGCAGCCCTGGAATTGTGACACCCAGCAGACGGTCACCCCCGGGTGAGTGCGGGGAGTGCTGAGAGCAGCAGGAGGAGCTGCGGGCTCTGCCCTGCCCCGAGCGGGGAGCGGGAGCTCACCGGGCCGGGGGAGCGGCTGGGGCTGCCCGGAGAGCCCCGGGCCGGGCAAGAGAGCGAAACACAGCCCAAGCTGCGCTACTTCTGCAATTCCTGCCCTGCCCGCGCTTGTGCCTCAGCCCGGTGCCCGAGCGCCGCTCCCGGCCGGGGACAGGGCTCGGAGCAGCCTGGGCTGGGAAAGGTGTCCGTGCCCAGGCTCCCAAAGCACGGCGGGGCCCCGCCACTCTCCGCTCACACGGGGGTCTCCCCGTGCCGCAGCCCGCCCGGGACACGGGAAGGCGGCACTGCGGCCGTGTCGCGGCCGTGTACGCGGCGGTTCCCGTGGTCCCCGCTGTCCCCTCTCTCACCTGTGCCGGGGTGCCCCAGGCCCGGCCCGGCCGCGCCGCCGCCTCGTTCCGCCGCTCCGCCACCGCCCCTACGTCACTTCCGGTCGCCCCGCCTCCCGCGCCCCGCCAATCAACGGCCGTGCCGCCGCACACACCCACACCCGCCGTGCCCGGGCGGTACCACACCGGCACTGCGCGGGGGGGACGCCGTGGGTTCGCTTCCCCGGAGCTTTTGCTTCATGTCCGTCACCACCGCTCTCGCGGCGCTGCTCTCCGCTTCTTTATCACCGCTTCCACTGCCCGTCCCACCCGCAGCGGCCTGAGGAGAAGTCGGAGAAGCACGCGTGTCCCCCCCCGCTCGCCGCGGCGTGGTAGGCGCCGCGCCGGCGCGGCACGCGGCGCCCCCTGGCGACGGCGGCGTTGCCGGGCGGGGCCTGAGGGCCGCCCATGGCCGCGGCCTCGGGCCATGGCGGAGCCGCCGCCCGGAGCCGCAGCACCGCGGGGCCGCGGCCGGGCCTGGGAGCGCGACGGCTCCGCGCAGGACGGTGAGAACGGCACGGAGCCCTCCGGCACCGCTCACAGCGCTTCGAGCACGGAGCTCCCTGGACCCGCTTTGAACGGTTCGGGCACGGATGCCCCCGGCCCCATTCACAACGGTTCGGACGCGGAGCCTCCCGGTCCTAATGAGGACGGGCCGGGCACGGAGCCCCCCAGCCCCGCTCACAACGGTTCGGACACGGAGCCCCCCAGCCCCGCCGAGGACGGGCCGGGCACGGAGCCCCCCAGCCCTGAGGAGGACGCGGCTCCCCCGCTGGGGCCGGAGCTGTCGCTGGTGCCGCCGGAGCTCCGCGCGCGGCTGCTGGACCGGCGGGACTACCGGGGCCGTGCCCAGGCCGTGGAGCAGCTGCGGCGGGCGGTGGAGGGCTGCAGCCCGGCCGCGCTGAGCGCCGCGCCCGCCGCCGCCCTGCTGGGGCTGATCGCGCTGCTGGACGCGCTGCTGCGCGACCCCAACTTCGCGGTGGCGCGGGGCGCGCTGGAGGTGACCCGGCTGCTGGCGCTGCGCCTCGGCCGCCGCGTCCCCGCCGTGCTGGCCCCGCTGGTGTGCGCGGCCGCCCGGGCGCTGGGGGACGCGCAGCCGGCCATGCGGCGGGACAGCGGGCGGCTGCTGCTGCGGCTGATGGCGGCGGCCGGCCCGCGGCCCGTGCTGCGCCTGCTGCTGCAGGAGCGGCTGCTGCGGCACCGCAGCGCCCGGCTCCGCGAGGAGCTGCTCAACGCGTGCATCGCCGCGCTGCTCACCTACCCCGCCGCCCAGCTGGACCTGCCCCAGCTGGCGGCCGCCCTGGCCCCGGCGCTGCTGGACGCCAAGCGCAGGGTCCGGCACGCTGCCATGGAGGCGCTGGCCGCGCTGGGCTCGGCCCTGGGCCCCGGCGATGGCGGCGCGCTGCTCCGAGCCCTGGAGGCGCTGGAGCTGCGGGCCGGCGGAGCGGGGGTCGTGCGCGCCGTGCAGGCCCGGCTGGCCAGGAACGTGCTGCCCCGGCTGGGCCAGCAGGGACTCGTGGAGTACGGAGTGCCCTCGCCCTCCTCCGGGCACTGCCGCG
Source organism: Cyanistes caeruleus (assembly GCF_971803275.1). Lineage (NCBI taxonomy): Eukaryota > Metazoa > Chordata > Aves > Passeriformes > Paridae > Cyanistes > Cyanistes caeruleus. The sequence goes on along the minus strand of NC_141706.1, from coordinate 67,840,308 downwards.
GGCCGTGCCAGCCGCCCGGAGCCGACACCGAGTGGCTGCTGATGGGCAGCAGGAGCCGGAGCGCCCACGGGCACTGCGGGCACCCCGCCTGTGCCCAGCGCCGAGCCAGCCCCAGGAGAGTCCTGAGCGCCGGCAGAGGCAAAAACAAGCTGCCCTGGGAGAACGAGCCGGCTGCGGACAGGGAAGGTGGCTCGGGGGTGAGGATGCCCGTCACGAAGGGTGTGGAGCAGGTATGGAACTCCCTCCTCGGCTGTTTTTATCCTTAAGGCGTTTCCAGAGGGAGGATGGAGAGCTGTCGGAGGCTTGTTAAGCATGGGAGGTACGGCTGCTGGTTCACGTTTCGTGGATCTGTACGCTCAGATCGCTCTGGGAAGGTAAATTTGGGAATTCCTTATGTCAGATTCAACCAAGCAATTTACCAGAGTACTTACCGCTTACAAAAAAATAGATGAAACTTTTTTTGACGTTAGCTGGGGCACTCCTTAATTCTTAATTCTTAATTCTGACAGCAGTGACGTGACTGTCGTGTCAACAGTGACAGGTGAACCCCAGGGAGTGAGCACAAAAGTGGGGAAAACAGCCTTTATTTGTATCTTTGTTGATCTAAAATATACACTTTGTATCTTTTGTTGAAAGCGGGGCTGACTGCAGAGCCTGTTTGGGGAAAAACTGAGCTGCTCCTTCAGCTGAAGGCAGAGCTGCGGCTCTGTGGCATGAGCCTGGGGGCTGCCAAGTGCCTGTGTGGCTCCTGCTCCTTGGGCTGATCCAAGCAGGAAAAATGTAGGTCAGGCTGGACTAGTGATTCTGGGTGAGTTTGGGGGTAATCACCTACTGCCCACGTCGGCAGCTGGAAAGGGGAGGAACCTCTGGAAAACTGTCCAGGTTCTTTTTCCTTTGCCTGCGGTTCTGTGTTTTGGATACCACGCATGGGGGTGTATCTCTGTGTGGGTTTTTTTCTGTTGGGTTTTGGGGTTTTTTTAAAGTGGACACGTTTGATTTATCGCAATTTGATCTCCTGTGAGGGAGCTGAAGCAAACAGAGCTCCTCAGGAAATCAGAGGCCGTGCAGAGGATATTCCTCAGTGCCACATTTACGCACTCAGATTTTAATTCTCAGTTGCTTGGTAACTTGTTGCTGGGCTGGATGAGGTCATGGACAGTGAGTGCTCCTCTGCAGCCCGGCTGTGGGGCAGGCCCTTCACAAAATAAACTCAGTTCATGTTTCTGTACTGCCAAACCTTGAGCTTCATGCCTAGACTTGAGTGCTCATCTCTTTCCTTGGTGCCTGTGTTACCTTTCCCAAGGCTCCTCAAGTCACCTGTGTCTTCCTGAGCTGATGAATCAGTTCCTTTGGGATATCTACAAACAGGGTTGGGACAGCAAGGTGTGTAGGAAACACCTCTGGAGCAAGAAGGCTTTCCTTTTTGGAACAGTTTTTCAGTATTAACTAATACAGCTTGTAAAAGAACCAACCCATGCCAGTGTTCTCCTGGCAGCTTGGGCCAAGCCCTGTGCTGCTGCTGCTGCTGTTTTTCTGGAGCTGTGAACAAAAATCAAGTTAGCACAGGCACCAACACCTGGCTGGGGCTTGGAAAGGAGGAACATTCCCTGCCTGGGACAGCCCCTCTCCAAGGAAGGCAGGGAGGGGCTCTGGAAATGGTCCTTTCCCGAAAGGAATGAAGAGTTTGTACATGTGGTTGTGTTTATCTCTGTAAGGGGAGGAGTTTCCAGCCCTGCAGAGAGGGAGAGAAAACAAGTGGCCAATGGGTTCTGTTTGGTTAGTGTGTAAAGTGCATTTCAGGGTGGGGTAAATCATCAGTTCCTGGAATGGTTTGGGTTGGAGGGACCTCAGATCCCACCCATCCCACCCCTGGATGTGCAGGGACAGCTCCCACTGTCCCAATGTCCAGCCCCAATGTCCAGCCTGGCCTTGGGCACTGCCAGGGATCCAGGGGCAGCCACAGCTGCTCTGGCAATTCCAGCCCAGCCAGCAATTCCCAATTCCCAATCTCCCATCCATCCCTGCCCTCTGGCACTGGGAACCTGATTTGGCACAGGATGAACTGGAGTCCTGTTGGCCAGACCTCAGTTACTGTAAAGGAAACTTGAAATATGGGGATGGTTTAATAGTGGAATATTTACCTGATTGCTGTAGTTGACACCTTTGCTGCTCCTGCTTCACATCCTGATCCTTCATCTCATCACACCTGACTGAAGCTCTCTAGGGCAGGGGACGCTGTCCAGTGGTGTTGGTGACCTGAGGGAGCAGCTGGAGCTGGGCTGGGGTTGGATGTCAGGAAAAATTCTTCCCCTGGAGGGTGGAATGAGCTCTGGAAAAGCTCCCCATGGAATGGGCACAGGAACGTTTGGGCAGCGCTGCCAGGGATGCCCAGGCTGGGATTGCTGGGGGGTCTGGGCAGGGATGATCCCTGTGGGTCCCTTCCAGCTCAGGATATTCCTTGATTTTCTGTCTTGGATGCAAGAAAATGAATTGTGTTTTTGATCTGGGAATGTAAAGCTGGCTGGTGTTCCCTGGACCGAGGACATTCCAGGAGCTGTGAGAGTCCAGCTTTTGTCCCTGGGCCATCCAGCAGTCAGGATCTGTGTGGGATGTTACCCTGGAACTGCCCTCAGCTCCCTCAGTAAGGAAAATGCATTTATCACACATAAATCTCAGGCAGTCAACTGGTTTCTGTACATGTCAAATATTAATTATTAATTCAGACATTCCTTTCAAATGAATTTGCTTAAAAATTAACTTTTGGAGTCATTGTGTGGCTGAAAGGATGCATGGAAGCAGATTAATGTTTAAGGCTGTTTTCCTGCCGGTATTTTTAGGGTCATGTTACAGAGAGATTGTCCAGGGCTGTGTCTAGACTCTGCTGATCAGATAAGATGTGAGTAAAACATCTGTGAGTTAATGTGTACTAAAAATAAAAGGCAGATAAGGCATATTGGCCTGAGGGGTTTGTCTGGCAGCCTCTGGGGATTCTCCATCCCTGGATGCACTCAGGTGTTCAAGGGCAGGTTGGAATATGGAATATTGCAGGGTGAAAGTTACCCCTGGGACACACAGACCCTGCAGGCTCTGACCCTGCTGCTGGAGGTGCCTTTGGTACCCAGAGGTTCCTTTTGGGGGAAAAAAGAGCATTTGGACATTTCACTGGACATTTAAGCTCTTTCACAAAGTTCCTGGGGATCTCCTCTAACTGCAGATGTGGAATTCTTCTCATTTCCATATTGATCTGATAACGGGAGAACTTGATAGCTGGGCTTTGCTGAGGTTCAAATGCCCTGGGAAATCAGATTTATGGAACAAAACCTCTTTGTTTTCCATCAATCAGAGGGACACAGAGGGTGGCCAGTCTGTGGGGCAAAGTGTCCCTTCCTTGGGTGTCCCTCTGGGACCTGAGCCCCCGTTTTTCTGGGAGAGATTTTGGGGAGATATTTGTCTTAGTGTGATGTTGGTTTCATTCTGGGAGAGCATTGCTGGTGCTGCTGGTGTTGGATTAGGAGCACCTTTGGTGTCATCCCAGCTCCACAGGGAGGGAATGTTTGCCTGTGATTCCAGGCTGGACAGGGCTAGGAGAAACCTGGGACAGAGGAAAACATCCCTGCCCATGGCAGGGGTGGGATGGGATTTATCCACCCAAAGCATTCCAGGATTCCACAATGGGTCACTCTCAAGGGCTGTGGTGGATGGATCCAGGTATTTTCCAACATTTGTGGAATTTAAAGGAATCTGAACCCATTTGAGAAATCCCTTTGCTCAGATCTGTTGTGTACTCCAGGGAAACATCTGGCAGCTTTGAGTTTGCTTTATTTCCCACCACCCCCAAGCCTGTGTTTAGTGAATTTGCAATGCTGTAATTATGATTTGTGTACAAGGAAGCAGAGTTTTCACTCCTGGAGCTGGGATGGGAACAGCTGAGCGAAGCTCTGCAGTCGTGGCAGTGTTGGAATTCACTCCTTCTGCACGTGTAGCTTTATCTGTATGGAAAAATGGGATGAAAGTTTATCCTGTGCCAGCTCCTAAGCAGAAAATTCCCTCTCTGCCAGCTGGAACCAGGCTGTGGTGATGTGAACAGGGAATGTTTCATTAAGGATCCGTGGATGGAATGATGTTTGGTGATTGCAGGAATGGGAATGCCAAGGTCTCATGTCTTTATCCCAACTTGTAATAACCTGCAATAAAGCACTTCAGCATTTTCCTGCTGTTCTTTCCCTCCTGTGTCCCTGGGAAGGGAGGGCAGAGTAAATACAGCCTGGGAATGATTTAAATCACCGATTTTACTAATTCAATCAGAAATTTATTTAAAGCATCACCTTGTCTTTGTTAGATATTGCTATTATTGAGATTTTCTCCCTACCTGTAGCCAGTTCTCAGTAAAAGCTGCTGGTGTTGCCAGGTACAGTTTTAGACTGAATCTGGAGTGTGTGGTTTGCAAGGAACTGTTCCATTCTGGGATTTTGGGGTTCTGTTGTCTATTTAAACACTTCCCCATCTAAAGCACATAATTCAAAAAGTCAATGCTTAATTTTTAATATTCAATTTTTAAAACAGTGCTATTTTCTACCAGTTTATTTTGGTGGAATTTTTTTTTTCCCTCTTTCAGTGGGAGTAGTTTTAACCTGTATTTTAGCTAGAACTGCAAAACAGCTACAATGCTTTGTAATGCTTAAAATGTTTGAGTATTGGGTAGGTGGGAAAGTCAAGCTCATGTGAGGATGTTTGTGCTGTTTGCACAGAGCAGTGCTTTCATGTCACACGTTTTTATTTTATTTATTTTGCTTTTATTTTTTATTTTTTTATTTATTTTATTTATTTTGCTTTTAATTTTATTTTACTTTTTTATTTTATTTTATTTATTCATTTTGCTTTTTTTTTCATTTTATTTATTTTGCTTTTATTTTTTATTTTAATTATTTATTTTACTTTTTTATTTATTTTATTTATATATTTTGCTTTTATTTTTTATTTTATTTATTTTGTTTTATTTATTTTGATTTTATTTTTTATTTTATTTATTTTATTTACTTATTTTGCTTTTTAATTTTTTTTATTTTATTTATTTATTTTGCTTTTATATTTTTATATTCTTTATTTTATATTATTTGTTTATTTTGCTTTTATATTTTGCTTTTATTTGTTTATTTTGCTTTTATATTTTTATTTTATTTTATTGATTTATTTTGCTTTTATAATTTTATTTTATATTTTATATTTTATATTTTATATTTTATATTTTATATTTTATATTTTATATTTTATTGTATTGTATTTTATTTTATTGATTTATTTTGCTTTTATAATTATATTTTATATTTTATATTTTATAGTATTGTATTTTATTGTATTGTATTGTATTTTATTGGTTTCTTTTGCCTTTCCCTACAGCTGGCTGCATCCAGTGATTTCCCTCCCTCCCCGAAGCTCCGTCCCTCGCAGGGAGTCCCGGGCAGTGAGGAGCTGTTTCTCAGCAGGAGCAGAGCTTGCAGACCTGCACTGCAGCCCAGTGTGGAGCTGAACCTGGAGCATTCTGTGCTCTCTGCTGGTGAGTGGGGCACAGGGACCTGCTGGAGCTGCCAGGGCACACCAGAGCTGGGGGTTCGGTGGCCAGAAGGCTCTGAAAGGCCTGGGCAAGACCAGACCTGAGTGGTTGTGTCCCCGTGGCCCTGGGCTCGCTCCTTGTCCCCTCTGGGAACTCCTGGTCCTGCCAAGTTTGCTCCCCTTCATTGTCACACACTCAGAGAGGGGATTGTTCTCCTGCCCCCCTGCAATTCCCAGCTGGAGCAGCGCCCTGGAACAGCAGCCAGTCCTTTTCCCTTTTTCCCTTTCCCTTTCTGAGGTTGCTTAGAGACTCTGGAATTAAGTACTCGGAGTGTATTTGAGTTTCACACTCTGAGCTACACACAGTCTGCATTCCCTGTGAAATATTACTGGATATTCTCTGGTGAAGTACTGATTTGCTTCTTTGTGTTCTCTTTTGGAAGGTGCTCTGGGCTCTCACCAGCCCCAGATTTCAGGGACACTTGGACACCCCCAGGCACGTGGGAAGAGTGGCAGTGTGGGCTCTGATCTGCAGTTTTTGGGATTAAATAACTGTCAGCAGGACAAAGGTATGTGACTTCTGCTGGTGGCCTAAAGCAGGACACGTCACTGTGGAGATGTCTCTTTGTTCCTTGGCTTCCCTAAGAAATGGAAACTGTTATGGAAGGTTGTTCAGTCCCTCTCCAGATGGAGAATGGCTCCTCCTTCCTGTGGGATTTAATTTGTGGCTGTTCATTTACAGCCCCACCTTTGATCTGTGTCAGGGTGTTGGAGAAAAGGTGCTGCTGTGGGAGGATCACAGCAGTGTTTGATCTACTTGCATCACTCTGTTTTTTAAATATAGTTCTCCAAAACATGCCTGAGAAATCATTTTAAGGCTGAAACTCACATTTGGAGGGGAATGCAATTTTCAGAATGAAGTTGGTTGATTTGTCTGCTTGCTTGGGCAAAGCCTTCAGGCTCTGACTGCCTAGTGGTGCATTATTTCATGGCAAATTATTCTTATGATAGATTATTTCATTGGAAATTATTTTTATGGTGCATTATTTCACTGGAAATCATTCTTACAGTGTATTATTTCATTATAAATTCTTATCACAAGACCGAGTTACCACAGGCACTGTTCTCTTTTCCTTTGCTCAGTTTGTTCCAGCCTCGGTTTTCCCAGCAAGACCCAGAGGAGTTTTTGCACTCAGGCAGAGCCCACCACGTCCTTCCAAGGTCCCAGTGCCAGCCAGGGCACCTTCATCCTGCCCTCCTTCCCCCTGTCATCCCCCAGGAACAGCCCCAAGCTGCTCTCTGCTCCTGCTGCCTCTCCAGGGAAGTCCCAGGAGGATCCCAGGAGCCTCTCCAGCTCCTGGCCCCTCAAAAGCTTCCAGGGGCTGCCTAAGCCTGGTTGCCAGAGGCAGCTGCTCAGCCAAAAGCCAGGAGACAGCACAGGTGGGAATGTTCTCAATGTGATAAAAAGGGATTTGGGGGTTGTATTTTGAGGGATTGATTTTTCAGTGGTCACAAAGTCCCCAGTGGCAGCTGAGAGGGAATTGGGCAGGTGCAGTGAGGCACTGGAGGGATTTATTGAGTTATTTACTTGTGGCTCCACTGCTCACATTGTTAGGTCCAATCTTAAGGCAGGAATCAGACAGCACACCAATGTGATGTGGAACTGAGACCTTTATTTTTTGCTCTTGCATTACTTATATAGTTTTTGCCAAGCATCTAAAAATAGAATACAAACTTATAGCTCTAGTTTATATAACACTGTTTTTGTTCTTCTCTAAACACGTTACTATCCTTATCTTAAAGCAAATTACTAGATGCTTGCAGACCTTTGTTTGATCCTTGTTCTTGCTCAATGAGCAGGAATACTTATCACCTTGTTTTCTTTGGCAGTTCACTGTTAGGGTCAGCATGCTCTGTAAAGAGGCTGCAAGCCAAGCACACCTGCAAAAGCCCTAACACACATCCCCACAGGCTTCTGTTCAAAAGAGGAGCCTTTGCATGTGTCATAAAGCAAAATATGCTGCAGCTTTGCTTTTCTTAATGTCTCAGGGAAAGGTCTGTCCTGCAGCTAAAATAAACCCCAAAATGGAGCACTTGCAGGGAAAGTCAGAGCAGAAATACCTGTTCATACCCCAGTTAACCCACGTGCAGGAGAAGGGTTACTTGGCCTTTTTGCCTCTTCATTTGAATCGTGGAATCCCAGAATGGTTTGGATTGGAAAAGACCTTCAAACTCATCCAGTTCCAACCCCTTGGGTTTTATATGCTTAATCTAAAAATACCTAAAAACAACCTAAACCTCTGGTTAGGTTAAACTGCTTCCTAATCGTTCAGGAGGTTTCTGAAACAAAGTTACAGTTTTGCACTGATTAAAGAAAATTGTTTGAATTTTCATTTTCACTGAGACCCATGTTTTTGTGCATATATAGAAAATTTCCAACTGAATGCTTTGGGAATTTCCTGCCCCTAGGCTGTGACTCTGCCTTGTATATGTATTTATCTAGCTTGCTCTATTGTTCTATTTATTATTTATTACTGTATTTATCACTTACCATATGTTTTCCATACACATTTTGATTTTTTTCTGGTTCTTTGGAGTCCCTCTCTTGTTACAGCAGTTTCCATGGAAGTTTGGGGATGTTTTTCTCTTAATGAAGGAAGTTAATTAGTTTTTAAAGGGACTAAGGGCATGTGCATGGACCTCATTGATCCTTGTGTGTCCCTTCCAGCTGAGGATATTTTGATTCTATATTGGTGTGCACATGCAGGAAACACTGATTTCTATTTTCCTAAAGGAAGGAGACACTAAAAGTGGAATAAATTGTTACCTCAGCCTGCACAAATGTATTTTAACACTCATTCCATGGCAGAAGGAGTTTTGTAGATACAGAGCTGAGAGGTGAAGTTTGTCCTTCACCTCTGTCCCTGACAGTCCTTGTGTGTTCCAGGAGACAGCCCGCTGGAGAAGCCTTCCCTGCAGCTGGAGAAGCCTTCCCTGCAGCTGGAGAAGCCTTCTCTGCAGCTGGAGAAGCCTTCTCTGCAGCTGGAGAAGCCCCCCCTGCAGCTGGAGAAACATTCCCTGCAGCTGGAGAAGCCCCCCCTGCAGCTGGAGAAACATTCCCTGCAGCTGGAGAAGCCTTCCCTGCAGCTGGAGAAGCCCCCCCTGCAGCTGGAGAAGCATTCCCTGCAGCTGGAGAAGCCCCCCCTGCAGCTGGAGAAGCCCCCCCTGCAGCTGGAGAAGCATTCCCTGCAGCTGGAGAAGCATTCCCTGCAGCTGGAGAAGCCCCCCCTGCAGCTGGAGAAGCATTCCCTGCAGCTGGAGAAGCATTCCCTGCAGCTGGAGAAGCCCCCCCTGCAGCTGGAGAAGCCCCCCCTGCAGCTGGAGAAGCATTCCCTGCAGCTGGAGAAGCATTCCCTGCAGCTGGAGAAGCCCCCCCTGCAGCTGGAGAAGCATTCCCTGCAGCTGGAGAAGCATTCCCTGCAGCTGGAGAAGCATTCCCTGCAGCTGGAGAAGCATTCCCTGCAGCTGGAGAAGCCCCCCCTGCAGCTGAGGGCTGGCCTGGGCAGGGTCTCGGGGCTGCGGGGGTCCCGGCCCGTGCCCCCCATCCCGCGCCTGCCCCGGGAGGGCAGCGAGGGCTCGGAGCTGCAGCTGGAGCCTGAGGAGGTGGACCAGGAAGAGGTGGGTGAAATGGAATTTTAACAGCAGTGCCTGGGAGAAACAAGGCTCACTCTAAAATTGGTGTTTTATAAAAGTTTGATGAGGGAAAAAAGGGACAGGATCCAGTGCTGGTGGTCAAAAGCACCATTAGCTTCAAGCAATCTCCTTATATTGCTTATATCACTTATATTACTTTTCATTACATTGGTTAAATGCATATTAATGAGGGTTATACATACTCAGACATTCCTGTGGGTTACATGTTCTGGGAATCCTTTTGTTTGGTTTTAACCTTTGCCTTGTCTGTGGATGAAATCAATACCTTTTATTTCTTCTTGAGGCTCCATCCTGATGTTTTGACACTTCCTGATAACTGGAGAGTCAGCAGTAAATTTTCTCTTGGTGTCCTGGTTCCTGTCATTATCTTCTCATTCAGATAAGACAGTCCACAAATACATTGAATCAATTCATTATCTGAGTTAGTTACACAAATAAAAGTATTTAGCAATACATAGTTGTTATTTTAATATGATGCAAAGGTCTAAGCTATAATAGTTATATTATATATATTCATATATTATACCTTACAGATATTTATATTATTTTTATATATTTATATTATTTATATTTCTACTCATATATTTATGTATTGTATATTACATTTATATTTCTGTATTAGTACTATAATATATAGTAAATATATATATTTTATATAAATTTAAATATATAAATATTTATACATTTAATATTTATATATAATATAAATATATAAATATATAAATTTCATATTTATAAGTATATATTTATATATATAAATATATAGTGAATATATAGTATTATATTTTATATTATAATATATAATATGTTAATATATTAATTATTAATAAATCATTAATTAATTATTATATTAATACTTAACTTATTATATTATATATAATATTATATAATATTATATAATATATGTTATATTATTTATTATAGATATTATATTTATTTATATATATTTATATATAATTATATATATTTATATATAATATATATAATGTTATATATATTATATATTGTATATAATATATATAATGTATAATATATAAATATATTTATATATATTATAGTATAATATTATAATATTTTTCTCACACTACCATTTGTATAAGCTACACTGCATACAAAAGCTGACAGATTAAACCATATCAAAAGGCAATTAAAAGAGATTACAAATTCTACTCTATCAGAATCTTGGTGATCAATAATAACTGGCAAAGGCCAGTGCATAAATACAAAGCCAATAACTCTACTGCCATTTATAACAATCCCCATCCCTGGAAGTGCCGGGGCTGGATGGGGTTTGGAGCACCCTGGGGTGCTGGAAGATGTCCCTGCCCATGGAGCAAGGTGAACTTCAAGGTTCCTTCCATCCCCAGCCAGTCTGGAATTCTCTGATTTCCTGGCTTTGCCTTTCTGCCTGCACCTTCCATCCTCTGCTTCCCACTGAAAGGAGCCTGGGGGGTTCAACAGAGGGAGAATTTCTGACATGGGAAATACTCAGCCGAGAGAGGGGAGAATGCTGCAGCGTAAAACTTCAGTAATTACAGCTTTTCCTGCTCGTTTGAGTAGGATCTCTGCTTGCTGGGCACTGATTGCATGATCCAGAGGAGGTTTAGATGGGATGTTGGGAATTGGGAATTGCTGGCTGGGCTGGAATTGCCAGAGCAGCTGTGGCTGCCCCTGGATCCCTGGCAGTGCCCAAGGCCAGGCTGGACATTGGGGCTGGACAGTGGGGCTGGACAGTGGGGCTGGACAGTGGGGCTGGACAGTGGGGCTGGACAGTGGGGCTGGACATTGGGGCTGGACAGTGGGGCTGGACAGTGGGGCTGGACACTGGGGTTGGACATTGAGACAGTGGGAGGTGTCCCTGCCATGGCAGGGCTGGGATGGGATGATCCTTAAGGTCCTTTCCAAGCCATTCCATGGTTCTGCTTCTAGGATGTGCAGGTTTGCTGGGATAAGCCTGAGGTCCTGCTGTGTGTGCTGGCAGCCATCAAACCCTTCCTTTAATCCCCTAAAAAGCAGGGAGCAGCTTTTGTGTTTTAGCAGGAATGTGTGCCCTGCTCGGGAAAGGGGAGCTGGGGTGCAGCGCTGCTGTCAGGTTGGGTCTGCTCACAGGATAATTATTCTTGTCAAATAAAACCAGGAGAGGGATCATTATAATCCCACAAACACCGTGTGAGAGGTGATCACACTGCCCTGTGCACCCCCTGGGCTGAGCTGAACACTCCAAAACAGATTTTATATTCCTGAAAGCAGTTTTTCCCTGGGCACTGAGTGTCCCCTGTCCTTTTTCCCCCTGTCCAGATGCAGAATTCCCTGCGCTCCCTGCGGAACAGCGCGGCCAAGAAGAGGGCAAAGCTGAGCAGCAGCATCGCCGACCTGGAGAGCCCCGACTCGGGGGTGAAACTGGAATTTTCCGGGGATTGCTCCTCCCAGGGCTCCTCCCCCGGAGCCGCTTCCACCGAGAGCGGAATTTCCAGCCAGGAATCGCCGGGCTCCCCCGTGGGCACGCTGCCCCCCAGGAGGAGAGTGATGTGAGTGTCACCTGAGCCTGCAGAGCCCTCACAGCCTCACTTAAACCAGGCACTCGCTGGTACATATTTTATATAGGCTTGCCTGATTTCTCTGTGTGAATTGTGTTCTTCTCTAAAAATACGAGAGCTGCTTAATCACTTTATTCTATTTTATTTTTTTTTTTCTGGTTTCTAACATGAAGCTGCAGAAGGCCAGGGCAGGGAGGCAGTGCCAGGGACAGTAAATATTTGATAAAGACTTTCCCTGGCACAGCAGGAACGTGACCAGAGTGAACAGGGGAGTGAGAAGGACAAGAGAGAAGAGGAAGGATAAGGTCAGGTTATTACAGCCTGGAAGTTGAATTTGGTTTGTTGAGAAGAGGAAGACAATGCAGATGTTTCTTATTGTGAATCAAGAGCTGGTTCCATTTATTCCTGAGAGATAATTGTGAATTTAAAATGCCTTCCCAGAGCTCTTCTAAATAGAAATTGGGTGGTGACAAATGCTCTGATTGTAAAGGGCAACAACCCAGGTGGTTATGAGCAGTATAAACTATTGTTTAATGAGATAAAAAGAGTTTTGAGGAATTTTGACAATTCTCCAGTCCAAACTCTCCTTTTCTGCTCTCAGAGCCCACGATGAAGCTCTTTGTAGCTCTGCTCTGAAGGTATTTTTGTGTGTACCAAAATCATATTTTATAGACTGACAGAATCCCAGAGTGGTTTGTGTTGGAAGGGACCTGAAATATCACCAAATTCCAGCCCTGCCATGAGCAGGGAACCTTCCTTAGAACTGACACAGAACTGCATCAACAGAAAGCAAAACAGGCAGCATGAAAGGGTTTGAGGCAGAAGGAGCCTGGAATGATTCACAAACAGAAGGTTTTCAGTTGTGCAGCACAGAATTAATTTATATTTACATCCATTCCCCGTGTGCATTACTACTGAATCACATTTTTTAAGATAATCTTTAAAATCCCACATTCAAATGCTGACATCCTTCAGAAGTCAAAGCAGTGGAGCCCTGGGTGGGCTGGTTTGGGCTAAGCCACGCTCTGAACATTGCCATGTCCATCATCCAGTGCTTAATATTTTACTGGGTCCTCAGTCAGAGGAGCTGTGAACCAGCCAGGAAGGGAGGGGACACGTGGCAGTCACCCTGAGCTGGGAGGAGTGACAGAGTCCATCCCAGGTGACACTGAAAGCCTTGGAGCACTCAAAAAATGCCAGGGAGTTTTGTGAGCACTGGCACAAACAGGCATTGTCTGTTCCCAAAACCTGTGGCAGGAATGGGGTTTTGGTGTGGCTGCTTTGGGAAGGGTTTGGTTTATCTGCTGCTAAAGTGCCGTGGGTGATGGGAGCTGGAAACAGGAATTAGGGATGTTCCTGGAGCATGGGCCTTCCCTTGCAGCCTCAAAGAGTCTTTAGTTGTGGGTATTGCACTGGCCCTGGGCTCCATCACCTCTCATATCCAGAGAATCATTTGTAATTTAAAAGAATTGAAAAGTTGTTCTTGTAGATAAGAGCATTTTCCTGGTGAATGTCTGTGGTGGACACTGAGCTGGGAGCAGCTCATCCCTGGAAGTGGCAGGAGGATTTGGTCACTCTCCTTGGCCAGGTTGGAACCAGCATTCTCACTCCCCAGGCCAAACAATTCCTTTATGGGTGTATCCTGAATTTAGTCCTAGTGTAAGGTTTCTTTAGGGTGTTCTTCATGATGGACCTGCTCATCAAATAATTCCCACTGAATTCTGTTTGTGCTCAGTGGGAATATTTGTGGGAATACTGGAAATATTATCATGGAGAGACTGAAATCCGTTGTTGTTTTTGGCTGGGCTTTGACAGCTGTGGAGAATTGCACCTATAAAATGTGTTTATCTGAACAGGTCAGACACTTTTCCAGCACTTGGCAGCAAATCCCACCCTGCAAAAGTATCTCCAGCAAGGCCCAGAGACGCAGAGGGGGCAGAGCATCACCCCAGCACAGGTGTGTTCCTGTCCATGCTCACCTCAGGGGCCAGAGTGCCCCTTGGTGGGGCTGTTCACGTAGCAAAGGGAACTTTCTGGGTGCTCTGGGGCCAAACTGGGATTTGAGGGTGCTCAGGTGAGGAGTTCCAGGCTTGCTCGTTTCCTGTTGGAATTGAGGTTAGGTGCTGCTGGAGTGCTCTCCCCTCCCAGGGCAGCACGGGTCCCTGGAACAGGCAGGGAACTGCTGGGTGGGATTATTTGTGTTTAACCAGTTTTGGTTCTGCTGGGTGGGGGAAAGGCCTTGTCCCCACTCCCTCTCCAGCTCTCCTGGAGCTCCTTCAGGCCCTGCAAGGGGCTCTGAGCTCTCCCTGGAGCCTTCCCTTCTCCAGGGGAACATTCCCAGCTCTCCCAGCCTGGCTCCAGGCTCGTGTCAGTGGGATGTGGACATCCTTCACATGGGTATTCAGCAGATCCTGTTGGCTTTGGTAACCTGGGAAAAGGGAAAGGGATCAGTTCAGACGTGGGGTGACATTTTAGGAGGATGAGGCACATCCCAAAACATAACCAGCACGATTTTCAGGGAGTGCTCTTTGTGCTTTCAGGCCCTGCAGAGTCAGTGCCTGGTTTTGCACCGAAGAACGATCTGGGGTTCACACCTGAAGATGTCGTTGCTGTTGTTGGTAAAGGTACCACAGACCCAAAATCATCCCCTGTGTGTGTCTGAGTTATGAAATGAGGGAAAATGTGCCTTTATGTAGAGTGGGAAAAGAACAAATGGATCTGCACACTGTTTTAGATTGTTCACAATCCCCAGTTCAGTGGGAATACAAAGAATTACGTTTGAAGGCGTTGCGGTTCCTGGATAGACAATTCTGCTCATGGCATCCCTGGAATGAGATGTTTGCTGTCCCTTCCACCCCAGAGCAGTGTGTGACCCCGTGTTCTGCCCTCCAGGTGTTTTTGGGAGCGCTCCTGCCCCAGCTCCCAGCCAGTCCATGCCCTGTGTGGCCAATGGGGACAGCCAGGCTGCCAGGGAGGGAGCAGAGGCAGCCCCAGGGAGAAGCTTCCAGCAGAACAGCACTTCCCATTCCCACTGCCATGCAGGGAATGAAGGAGAGGTAAGCACTGCACAGCCTGCTGCCTTCTCATCCTGGTGGGGTGGGGTGAGTGCAGCCCTGCTCAGTCACACTGAGTTTGGGCATGATTGGAACAGCCAAAGCCATCGAGCTACTGCTCCTGGTTTTCCTTTTGGGGCCACCTGGATGGCAAATGGATGTGCCAGGAGCTTCCCACCAGGCTCAAATCCCTGGAGAAGGGCTGCAGGAAGGAGGGGAGCTGGGAAATGCCCTCCCTGACTCCCACAGCACGTGCAGGTGTGGAAGGAGGGATTGGCTGTGTTGGATCAGGTCTTGTTTTCCCCAGGGATGAATTAATCCAGCTCCAATCAGAAGTTTTTCTTAAAAGGAAAACTCTTCTTGAATATTTGCCCATAATCTGGTTTCTGAGGAGTGGTGCTGTTTGTTAAATACTATTTACAAATGTAAATGGAGCAAGATTTATCTGAGTGAAGTGTGATACAAAGTCAAAAAACATTGAAATGAAACTCTTTCTGCAAGCCTTTAAAATAACATTTGAAGAATACTAAATCTTGAGGTTAATGATTAACAGTGTCTTAATTTTCTGATTTCCACTGAAGATGTGAACCCATGGCAGGATCAAATTCAAAGGAGTAAATGGATTAAATTTATTAAACTGAGTTTAAATTTAACTGGATTAAATTAATTTGCTGAGTTTTCCTAAGGCACAAAAAGTGTCATAAAGACATGAGAGAGAAGGGTCAGATGAGAGAAAATGCTGATTTTCCATGCTGACCTTGTCCAGTATCAGGAACTGGGGAATCACCTCTGGGGTAACTTAGGCATGATTTTTTTTTGCAGATAAAAGTGACCTTGTCAAAATCTGCTCAGGAGAAGCTGAGGAGGAAGAGGAAAGAAGACAGAGAACACAACCATAAAGAGCAGGAAAGCAAAGACTTGGAAGGGAAGGAAGAATTCCCTTGGGAAAGGATTAGACTGAGTATGAGTGAACCAGAGAAACTCACAGCAGAAAGTGAGGATGAGGGTTTTTCTTAAATGAATATTCCCTGCTCAATGCTGCTGAAATGGAAATTAGGGCTGGTAATACTGGGTTTTAACTTGGTGCTGGTTGGTTTTATTGTAGTTTGGACATTTATTTCTTTCCTAGGGTTTAATCTCTGTGGGGATTTATTGACATCGCCAAGAAATGGATCTTTGTCCTTAGAAAATGTGGCCTTGAACCCTTCTCTGAAAAGAACATCCAGTTTGAAGAGGTCAAAGTGTTCATCCTTGCTAGATTCTGGTAAGCTGGGACAGTAAACTCTTAAAATGTTTGGGTAGGTGGAGTGGGACAGTTTCAAAATACAATTTATTTGTGCAGTGGACAGTCCTGAGGTGCTCTGGAAAATCAGAGTTCTGTGGGGCTGGAGGGGATTGAATTCCTCTCTGGGGATCACTCAACTGCTCATTTTTCATCTGGAATCTGTTAGGGAGATTCATGAGACATCAGAGAGTTTTAGTTTGATCAGGGTGTGAAAGAATACAATGCATTAGCAGCAAGCTGACTGCCTCCTGTCCCCAAAACCCCTTTCTGGGTGCATTTGGCACTGAATTGCCTTTAAAATAAGCAGTAGGAAACTGCTGAGAGCAGAGGCTCCTACTGATGGTGCTCAAAGGTGGCCAGAATTTCTCAGGTGTCTCCTCAAGGTTTATGATGTTATTGGCACACTGTGAATGTGTTTGTACATCAAACAGCCACTGCCTTCGTGTCTGTGCCTCTAAAAAGGGAAGGATGGGGGCAGAATTGAATTTACATGGATGAAACTCGGATGGATGGATGGAGGGATGGATGGATGATGGATGGATGGATGGATGGATGATGGATGGATGGATGATGGATGGATGGATGGATGATGGATGGATGATGGATGGATGGATGGATGGATGATGGATGGATGATGGATGATGGATGGATGATGGATGGATGGATGATGGATGGATGGATGATGGATGGATGATGGATGATGGATGGATGGATGATGGATGGATGGATGATGGATGGATGGATGATGGATGGATGATGGATGGATGGATGATGGATGGATGGATGATGGATGGATGGATGATGGATGGATGATGGATGGATGATGGATGGATGATGGATGGATGGATGATGGATGATGGATGGATGATGGATGATGGATGGATGGATGATGGATGGATGATGGATGGATGATGGATGGATGGATGATGGATGGATGGATGGATGGATGGAGGGATGATGGATGGATGATGGATGGATGATGGATGGATGGATGGATGGATGATGGATGATGGATGGATGATGGATGGATGGATGGATGATGGATGATGGATGGATGGATGGATGGATGGATGGATGAGGGATGGATGATGGATGGATGGATGGATGATGGATGGATGGATGGATGGATGGATGGATTGATTGACTGAGACTGCCCCTGGATCCCTGGCAGTGCCCAGGGCCGGGGCTGGAGCAGCCTGGGGCAGGGGGAGCTGCCCCTGCCAAGGCGGGGCTGGCACTGGCTGGGCTTTAAGATCCTTCCACCCCAAACCCCTCTGGGATCCCATGTCCTTTACAAACTCCATTTCCTGTGGCACCATTTAGTGCCTGAGCTGTGTTTTCCTGGCGGGCTGGGAGCAGCTGGCAGAGGTGCTGACTCTCTGTCCTGTGTCACAGAGGAGCCGTGCCCGGCGCCGCGGGGCCGCTGCCGGGAGCCACCGGTGCCGCCGAGCCCCGAGGTGCTGGACCCCGCCGAGCTGCAGCCCTTCCCCAGGCCCGAGGCAGCGCTGGCAGAGGCGCTGGCACTGCTGGCTGACCACGACTGGTGCGTGCACAGGGGCCTGGGCAGGGTGGGCACGGGGAGAATCCTCTGGAAAACGCAGCAAAACGGGCGTCGATGCCCTCGGTTGGAGCTTTGCTGTTTGCAGAGTGTGTCATTGTGCAGAACTCTGAAGTGCACACAAAATGTCAGCAGGGTCTCCTCACAGCTCAGCACACACAACAATCCTTTCCCAGCCCCAGCAGCAAGGGCAGCGCTGCAGCCTCAGCCCCAACAAGTGCAAGCAGCAGGGAATTGAGGAGAGAATCTGGGAGGATGGGCCTTCATCACCTGAGGCTGCAACTGCACAATGAACCCAAGGTGGAAATGGAGCAAAACTGATCCCAGTGTCCAACTCCTGACCCATCTTGGCTGGAGCCAGGGCCGGGCTCTTGCACTGCCCAAGGTGATCCTTGGAAGGGCTTTTAATGAATCCCTGCTTTATTCCTTTAACTCTGCCCAGCCCCTGCTCCAGGAGCCTCTCAGGCATCAACGTAAAGTCAGATTTGAGATTAAAGGAGTTTTGTAAATTAGGGCTGGGAACTGTGTTTAAGGGCTGGAGAGGCCCCAGCAACACCTTTCTGGTGCTTTGTGTGGAATTAGCAGCTCGTCCTTGGTGCTCTGTGTGGAACTGAAGCATCTCTTTGGTGCTTCCTGCCTTGGGATGTGCTTACAGAGCTGCTGCCTTCAATGTGGGGAAGGAAACAGATCCTTGAATTGCCAGCTGGGAGCAGAACTGTGGGACACTGCTGAGTGGCTGCTGTGCTCTAACAGTCCCACAGGAAAAACCAGACTTGCTTGGAAAAAATTTCTTGCATTATTTTTTGGCTGTGAGGATGGAGAGGCCCTGGCACAGGTGCCCAGAGCAGCTGTGGCTGCCCCTGGATCCCTGGCAGTGCCCAAGGCCAGGCTGGACATTGGGGCTGGACATTGGGACAGTGGGAGCTGTCCCTGCACATCCAGGGGTGGGATGGATGGGTGGGATTTGAGGTCCTTTTGAACCCAAACCATCTGGGATTATTTCTCATTTTTATTATTTATCTAATTTCTCATCTTTATTTTACTATCTCATTTGTTTGCTATTTGATTTTTTGGAATTCCACACTTGAATGTTTTCATGAAACTTTTCAAGTGGGTGGAATTTAAATACTGTTTTTTCACACAGGGAGAAGAAAATTGAAGGTCTGAACTTTGTCAGGTGCTTGTCTGCCTACCATGCCCCTATTCTGACTGCAAAGCTCCATGAAACAACTCTGGCTGTGGCTCAAGAGGTTAAATTTTCCTATCAGAATATTCCACTGGCTCTCTCTGTGTATATATATATATTTTACAGCTCTCTGAAGTGATTTATGCTCACCTCTGCTGAGTTTTCCTCAACTGGGCAGTCTCAAGGATGATTTGAGACTCAGAGGCTGAAAAAAATATAGATTTTAACTTTATGAGGTTTTTATGAGTGTATATTTTAATTCTCACCCATTGTGAATCAAGTTAGAAATGTGTTTCTCAGTTGCTTGTAATGTTACTTAAAAATGACAAAGGGCAAACATGAATATTTATTTTAAAGTCTCTCTGCTAAACATTATTCATTGTTTTTTGGGTTTTTCCTGTGTGCAGGTCAAGAATTTACGCTCAGGTGTTTCTCGAGCTGCTGTGGTCTGTTTAGGGGATTTGTTCACCCACCTGAAAAAGAGCATGGATCAAGAACTAGATAATGCAGTAAAAGTCCTTTTGCACAAAGCTGGGGAATCCAACACTTTTATAAGGGAAGAGGTAGACAAGGCACTGAAGGCCATGGTTAATAATGTGACTCCAGCACGTGCACTTTGTTCTCTTATAAATGGAGGGCAAAGGTAATTCCTGTCAAGACTTTATAAAGAATATTGTGAATAGAGTAAATTTATCAAATGTAGGCTTTTTAACATCAGAGTACAGTAGACAGAAATTTGAAATCAGCTGTCCTAAACCTCTACCCAGGGCAATGTTTGTTGGCATAAATTGAATTAAAGCCCCTCTGTTCCTTTCTGTGCATTATGGAAGAGGTTGGCTGTTGATTTTGGAGCTTGGTGTTTTGTCTGGCTGTTCTGCACCACTTGAGTGATTTTATTTTTTGCTGTTACTGTGTATTCTTGGGGAGCTGCTGTTCTGCTTTGCCTGGTAAAGCTGACATAATGTTCTTTCTTTTCCTCCTTTGCTCTGCAGTCAGTTCCTGCCCTGGCCAGTTTTCAGCACCTCTCTATGTCAAAAATTGATGTATAACTTAGAGTTCTCTATCTGCATCTATCTTGCTTGATTCCTGCTCTCTAGGCTGAGCCTTTGTGTCTGCACTTTAATTTCCTTCTCAGTGCTGGTGGCCATTCTTTTCTGGAGTTAATTCCCTTCTTTCTCTGGCTCTGTTCAGTCTGTTTTCCTTTTCCATCCTCGTTCACTGCTCACCACATCTGAGCTGGGTGCTTCCTCTCCTCTCTGCCAGCCCTTGGTGACGTTTCCCAGGCTCCATTTCCCTTCATGGCACATTCCAGGTGCTCCATTCTCAGTCTCCCCACAGATTTCCTGCACAGCTCCAGTCCTCAGAGTTAGTCTCGATTCCAAATGTTGTCTTTTGTTTCCTGGGAACTGGTTGTTGTGGGATACATGGATTCTGTCTCCTGACAGCTCTGCTGCAGTTTCCTGCTCTTTAAACTGAAAGGCAAAAATCAGCCTTGGGATTTCTGTTCTTTAGGAATTTCTGGGATTCAAACTGACTTGGGATGGATGCCCCATCCCTGGGAGTGTCCAAGGCCAGGCTGGACGGGGCTTGGAACAAGCTGGGATAGTGGAAGATGTCCCTGCCCATGGATTCATGGTCCCTCCCAACCCAAACCAGGCTGATTCCATGATTTTGTGGATTTAGGAGCAGCAGTAACTGCCCATGGTTTTCATTCAGCAGCAAGGGAAGTGCCCTGTTTGGGCTCTCCCTTCTTGGCCCTCCTGGTCAGAACTGTCCCTGTCAGACATCCCCACCTTGCCTGGCAGATTCAAACCCACCAGCTGAGGGGTTTTCTCTTGGCATTTGCCCCCTCCACTCTGTCAGTTTGTAAAGGTTTTGTGATTCCTAAGGCATCAGAACTGAGCTGGGAGGCTGAAAACAGCATTTGGGCACGGATGAATCTGTTCACAGCTCAGATTTCCTAACTCATGGAGTACAGGATGTTTTTAATGGATAACACATCAGGGCATGGCCTAAAGGTGCAGCTTTTCTAGGCCTGGCTTTAGGAAGCTCTGGCCATGCCAGCAGGAAAGCTCCTGGAGCACAGGGCAGCTCCAGAGGCTGTGACCAGGAATGTGGAATTACCCTTCAAAGGGGAAATTTGTGTCTCAGTACAAGGTGAAAAGGTTTGTTTGACACAACTGCAATTCCACAAGAGATGTTCTCTCTAAATTGGGCTGAGTTGCTTAAATTCACCCCAACATAATCCTTCAATTATGGGGTCACTTATAATTCATGAGACCTCTTAAAATGTCCCTGGTTTCTGCTCAGCTCCTTTCAAGGCTGCCATGATCATGACTTTAATGCTGGCAACCCTGACTAGACAGAAATACTGATTATTCACCAGCTCCAAAGTTGGGTTTGCTTTTCACAAGAATAATTCTAGTGGGAGGTGGCCCTGCCCATGGCAGGGGTTGGAGCAAGGTCAGCTTTAGGGTCCCTTCCCAGCCCAAACCAGTCTGGGATTCTGTGAGTAGATCCATGATCCAAAAGCATGATTCCAGGGGTAGAGCTGAGAGGGATTTTACTCCAGGAATTGTAAAACCCTGTTTCTTACCTGTATGCACCGTGTTTAACTCGGAGGTGTTGTGTGCACACAAATGTTTTCCAGCTGTTGCCATGAGCAGCTTCATGGAGTGAGGTCTCAGCCTCACAATTCTTGTTTTCCCCTTGAAAGTGCAGCAGGAGTTAGAAATTATCCTCAAAGTAGCATTTTTCATCCAAATATAAAATTGGGGGCGTTAGAGTTTGCAGGATTTTGTTGTTGAGCACAAGTGGGAGCAGCAGAGGCAGCAGGATTTAGATAAAAGGATCGTTTGCTGCACGGGTTTGAAAGCTGATTCTGGCTGTTCTCTGCTTTGCATCAGCACAGGTGTTTATTTTGTACAGAGCAGGGATCATGAGACTCCTGCAGGATCTTTAGAAGTCGACTGAACACTGCTTTAGTCAATTTTACAGTGATAGCGAGTGCCCAGGATGTGTCTCTGAGCACAGGGGTTGGTTTTTTGTAGAGCTCATTGAAAGAACAGTCATATGCTTTGTAAAACAAAATTATTTGAAGGAAAACTAGAACTGAAATTGTAAAACCTCCCTGCCTGTATCCAACAAGAATAATTGTAGTGGAAGGTGTGGCAGGGGTGGGCTCGGAGGTCCCTTCCAGCCCAAGCACTCAGGATCCCGTGCTTCTAGGGGTTTGTTTGGCAGGGGGGAGGATTGCTGGGAGCAGCCCCTGCAGGAGCTGGCCCTCAGGTGTGTTTCCCTCCCCAGCCACCTGCACTCAGCCGTGAGGAGATGCACGGCGCAGCACCTGGGGGACGCGGTGCAGCGCCTGGGCCCCGAGCGCATCCTGGGGGGAGCCAGGCCCGCGGCCGAGCGGCTGCTCCCCGCCATCGCCAGGTTCACCCAGGACAGCTCCCAGCAAACACGGTGAGTGTTCCTGCAGGAGCCACCCCTGGGGCTCTGCACTGCAGCACAGCCTCGTTTAGGATGGAAAAACCTTGGTTATCGGGAAGGGTTGGATGAGGCCTGGAGCACCCTGGGTAGGGAAGGTGTCCCTGCCCCTGGCAGAGGTGCGAGGGGAGGGGATTTCAGGTTCCTTCCAACAAACCTTTGAGTGCAGTGGTTATCCCAGCACTGGCAGGACTGTTAGGACAGTGCCTGTGGCAGGAATCACCTGGATAGCTCTGGCACAGCCTGGCTGCAGGAGGAGAGGGGCTCACAGGACGTGCTGTGCACGGGGAGGATGCAGCCACACAGGGAATGCTGTGGGATCCACACTTGGATCTGATCCATGGCTCTAGCTGAGGAGGCTGGACCACCCTGGTTAAATCCAGCTGAAGGTGAAGGCTGTTCTTATTAATTTTGTCAGTTAATTAAAGTGACTCTTGAGCACATCCTCTGAGGGAGGATGGGAAAGGGTCTGGTTACTCATGTCAACAACAATCTTCGAGTTATGGAACCACTGAGCTTGGAAAAGACCTCAAATAACAGTGACTGGGCACTGCAAACCTCCCTGGGCACTTCCAAGGCCTGAGCTCCCTTTCCATGGGGAAATTCCTGCTGCTGTCCCCCCTGAGCCTCCCCTGGCCCAGCCTGAGGCCGTTCCCTCTCCTCCTGTCCCTGTTCCCTGGCAGCAGAGCCCGATCCCCCCGGCTGTCCCCTCCTGCCAGGGACTTGTGCAGAGCCACAGGGCCCCCTGAGCCTCCTTTGCTCCAGGCTCAGCCCCTTCCCAGCTCCCTCAGCAATTCTCCAGCCCCTTCCCAGCTCCCTCAGCAATTCTCCAGCCCCTTCCCAGCTCCCTTCCCTTCCCTGGACACAATCTCCCTGCACCTTTCCATTTTGGAGTGCCACACCTGTAATGGCCAGTGACAAAGGCAGTCCCTGTTCTGGATGTCCTGGTGCTCTCCCTGCAGGTACTACGGGCGGAGGATGCTCTTCATCATGATGGCTCATCCTGACTTGGATAAAACCCTGGAGAAGTTTGTGCCAGCCAAGGATTTGCCTTACATTAAGGAAACTGTTGGCACTCTACGAGAGAAGGTGTGTGGGAAAGGTCTTGTGTAGCTCCTGGGGCAGATGGAGGTGTCCTGGGGGCTGTTGGGTGCAGACAATTCCAGTACTGCAGCCACATTAATTCCCTGTGATTCCCTCATTCCATGAATTCCTGCTGTGCCTTTATGCAGGGCCTGGGGGAGATGCCCTTGGATACACCCTCAGCCAAAGGAAGGCGTTCCCAGACTGGAAATGTTGGACATTTGAGGTCATCCTCCACTTGCAGAGATGCTCCCATCATCCCAGACAGGTAATGAGCTCCAGTGCTTATCTGTGAGGAACTTGGCCAAGGAGGGAGCACAGGAACAGCCACACAGGGCTGGGAAAGTTCAACAGCCCTGAAGGAAAAGGCAACTTGGCCTGTTCCAGAGAAACTCTTCAGTAGAGGGGCTGGTTATATTAAAATGGCTTTGTGCATTTTGAAGTTAATTTGTCTATTGACCATCTCCAAAATACACACAGTACACAAAACACCTGGAATTGACTGTTTGGGATCACAGAACCATGGAATGGTTTGGGTTGGAAGGACCTCAAAGCCCATCCAGAGCCACCCCTGCCATGGCAGGGACACCTCCCACTGTCCCAGTGTCCAAACTGGCCTGGGACACTTCAGGGATCCAGGGGCAGCCACAGCTGCTCTGGGAATGTAGATCCAATGGATCCATCTCAGCATCATCCAAGATGTTGCTGTTCAGATTCATGGGAAAACCATTCCTGTTGGAGACACAGCACAAACCACTCATTCATACACAACTCTGGACACCAAGGGTTTAGTTAGACTCTGACAGGGGTGCTGAAGGGTTCAGATCATACTCTGACCACTTTTAGTTTTATCTTCTTATAGGTTTTATATTGACCTTTTTTAGGTCTTGAAGATACAATAGCAATTTTTGGGCTCAGATAGATATGAACAGAATGACCTTATGGATTACCCCAGGACATTCCAGCTGTTATTCCATATCATCTGATGGATGCCCAGATGAGTACATTTGCACTTGAAACACACATATCTATATGTTCTGTGTATAACTACATACAAGTACAGTTATTTCAGTGGTCACTGCCCATCCAGGATATCCCAGTAGTTCACTGGGTGTGTGACTGGTAGGACTGGAGCAGCCCATGGTAGTTAAATCAGGCAGTGGCAGTGACATTCAGCAGCCAGGGGTACCCAGGCATTCCAGCATTACAGGCTGTTCTCACCCCAGCTCCAATCCCCCTGAGGTTCACAGCACATTTCTGCATCACCCAGCGGGTGCAGGCAGGCCCCTGAGCAGAGACAGCCCCGGGGATGGTCTGGCTTTGCTCGAGGCAGGATTCATCCAGCCTTTCCTGCCGTGCCCTCGTGTGCACCACAGTTATTGTCCCATGGTTATTGTGAGACCCCAGACCAGCATTTGGCCTCGAGAGCAGCTCACATTTCATGGATCCAGTCATGGATTAGCTGGGATACAGTGTCCATGGTTAAGGCCACCCCTTGGGCTCGTGCCCACTTAGAGGTGGCATCTCTTCCCCAGTGATGTGAGGCCCCACGGGCCCACCAAGCTGGAAATAACTCTCCCTTGTCTGCAGCTCAGATCTACCTGGGACACTTCACTCCTGCAGCCTGCTCCAGCTGTTTGCTGTGATGTTCCTCACTAGCCTAGACTAGACTCAGGCACAGGATGGACCTCACTCTCAGCCCCCCTACCTGGCCACTGATGTTTTCCCATTCTCCAGCAAGATCAGTTTCCCTCTGTGTTTCCAATTGCCCTTTTCCCACCTCTCCAGCCACTCCCACAGAGTTTGTCACCATCCCCCGGTGCAGAGGGAGTGTGCTGGCCACCTCCTTCTCTCAGGGATGTCCAGAGCCAGCTGGAGGCTTCCAGCCTTGTCCTTCAGCAGCTCCCCATGGATTTCCTGCTGGTTCCACCAGTGAGGAGAGCCACATCCCACGCTCTGCTAGCTGGTTCTGTGCTGGGGCCTCCTCTGCAGTGTCACTGGTTAAGGAGGTGGGCACTCTGAACTCAGCAACCTCCCCCTGTTTCCAATCAATCCCTTCCTTCCAGGAAGGAATGAGATAGGAGTAGGTGTAAGTGGAAAAATAACAGTTTACTAACAAACAGCCAACAGGCAGGGGGGGAAATGTAAATAACTGCCAGATAGCAAAGTGCTAAATTTAATGAACTCCCCAGGAAAAGAAGAGACCCAAAATGCTGGAAATAGCCATTACTATCAGGGATGGCCTCAGGCTTTGGGACAAAGGGATGAGCTGGTGTCAGACCCCCCTTGGGAAGGCAGGAGCCTCATGGAGCAGTTCCAACAGCAGCCAAAGGCCTGACAGCTCAGCCAGGGTCAGCCTCCTGCCCACAGCCAAGCTCCAGCGCTGGGGCCACGCGGGGCTGCCCCTCCCTGGCTGCTGCTGCCCACAGGGATCTGCTCCTGCTGGGATTCTGCAGACAGCAGAGTTCATCCTTAAGGCAGCTCAAACCCTCTCACTGCTGTCCCTCCAAGCTGAGGGGAAAAACAAAAGTGAAAAGAGAACCCAGAAAGGGAAGAAACATCTTTGGTGGAACCAAGACCAGCCCACAAAGCCAACACCACACAGAGAAATCCCTCAAAGAGCCCGGGTGAGGGGACTTCACAGACAGCCCACACACACACAGGGTGCCTGGCTGAGATAGATCTGGGATACAGGAGCACTATGGATCACCCCAGGACACTTCCCTGTATCCTTTCTGGGAGGGGACAGGCCCTGGCACAGGCTCTGGCTGCCCTGGATCCCTGGCAGTGCCCAAGGCCAGGCTGGACATTGGGGCTGGAGCAGCCTGGGACAGTGGGAGCTGTCCCTGCCATGGCAGGGGGGCACTGGAGGGGATTTAAGGTCCCTTTAACCCAAACCATTCCATGGTTTGTGATTCATTGAACTGAAAAAGAAGCACCCCCAAATTTCAAGCAAGCCAAAAACTGCATCCAAGAGTTCAGAGGGCTGTGATTGCAGTGTCTCTTCAGGACCAGGTTTCTTTAGCACACCCTCCACAGTCCTAAATAATAACTGATTCTGCATTTACTGATACATTTTGATTGTATATTCCATTCCCCATCCAAGCCTTGTGTTCAGGAATTAGGAGTGAGGTAATGACTGCCTGGATGGTCTGGAAATGCTTACCTGGACAGAGAGGTGATCCCACAGGTTTTATAATTCTCTCCATGTCTCTCTAATGAGATCAGGTGCCACAAGAAATTTGTTTCTAAATATTCTAGGAAGAGCTGCTGGGTTTTCACCTCAGCATGGAGTGTTGCTGAGGTAACACCTGGTCTGGGGTCAGTCTTTAGGGTACTCTGGGAATAAAGAATTAACCTAAAGTAAGTTTTGGGGGGGTTGTGACCCATTGATGTAAGGGAAGTTCCCAATTGTTCCTGGTCACAAAACCAGCTGCATTTGGAGCAGAGTGGACGTAAGACTTTGTGAACAACAGTTACTATTAGATGATTTATTTTTAATTCACCACATTTAAGGTGAAACCTTGTGTTTACTTCTGATACTTGCACTCAGATGGGAAGAGAATGTGTGGGATGAGCTGATGGAATAACGATTCCCTTTCCCCCAGGGACGGCACGGAGGCCCAGGAAGCCCCAAGGAGGGCAGCTCCTCGCAGTGCCCTGGAGAGTGAGGAGTATGTCAGGGACATCGTGGGGTTACTGAACGCCAAAGATTTCCGGGAGCGCATCAGCGGCGTGCGGCAGCTGCTGCTGGACACGGAGAGCAGCCCAGCCCTGGTGCTCGCCAACGTCGTCAGGGTAACTCCGGGAGAAGGATGGGATTCAAAGGGCTTTGGAGCCTGACTGGAAGTTTTCTGAGAAAAGTCTTGGGTCCTTCTTGGAATAAGGATGATTGATAGAGAGCACTGAGGAGCAGGGGGGTCTGTGTCAGCCACTAAGGGAGGAAAGAAATGGAACAGGAGGAAAAATGTGGAATTTTTCACTCAGGGTGCTTTTGAACTACCGAGAAGCTGTGTCTGTCCCAGCCCTGGAAGTGCCCAAGGCCAGGCTGGACAGGGCTTGGAGCACCCTGGGATAGTGGAAGGTGTCCCTGCCCCTGGCAGGGGTGGAATGGGATGGGCTTTAACATCCCTTCCCATCCAAACCAGGCTGCGATTCCATGATTTCTGGAATCTTGTGTGCTGTTACTCATTCCATTCTTGGGTAAATATCAAAATATGGAATAGTTGTGAAGAAAGCAGAAAGGATTAATGAAGAACTGTAAAACTGTCTCTGAAGTAGTGTTAAAAGTTTTTGTGTGGGAGAGGGTAAGGAAAGTATTGTGTTAAATTTATTGTGCTAAAGCTCAGGATGAGGATCCTGTCCAATAGGAAAGGGGCTTCTGTAGGAGAAAGAAATGTCCAGCTGTAAATTAAAGATATGTACAATGAAAGAAAACCCAGGCTTGTCCTCCAGCAGCGCCGTATCTTTGTATGGAATGATGGAATTCTGCTGTGGAACCTCCTGGTATCCAAACTGTGGATGGGTTTGAAACCTTTCTGACATTCCCTGTAGTGAACAGAGCCATGTTTCCCTAAAATTACTGTCTGGCAGGAAATCTGAGTGCCAGTGAGAGTTGCTGTGCCTGGAATCCCTTGCACTGCAGGGCCTCAGCTCACATTAATGCACAGGATTCAAACAGCAAGTGTTGCTTGCTCTAAACCTGATCCCAGGTATTTGCACATCCCAGAACCTCAGGATCCCAGCGTGTTTGGGTTTGGAAGGGACCTCACACAACATCTGTTCCCAACCCCTGGAGACAGCAGAGCCATCATTTGCAGAGGTGGACAATGCCAGTGTGACACTAAAGCAGGTGATGAGCACCTCAGCTATTGATTCCCAATTCCATGAGTGCTTTTGGATGCTTTTCCAGATCTTTGACGCTTTCAAGCCTCGCTTACACGACTCCAACAGCAAAGTGAACCAGGCAGCTTTGGAGACCATGCACAAGATGATTCCACTGCTCAAAGACAATTTATCACCTGTGATCAACATGTTAATTCCTGCCATAGTGGACAACAACCTCAACTCCAAAAATCCAGGGATTTATGCAGCTGCCACTAACGTTGTCCAGGCCCTATGTCAACACTTAGGCAAGCAATTTACTCTCTTAATTTGAAACAGTTTTAATTGTTGTGATTGTGTTGTAAATTGAAAGTGTTACTCTTTCCAAGAGTTTCATAGAGTTGCTACACTGTGTAAAAAATCATGGGTTTATTCTCACCACACAAATCACCCTGGTATTGCCCAGTAGTGCTTTGGTTATTTTTCCATAGCATTTTCTTATTTACCTTTTCCCATATTGGGTTTATTTCCAGATATTTTAATTTCCCATTTAAGAATTTAACATGTTTTGCTCTTTGCCTTTAGACACCTCCCTGCTGCTGCAGCCATTCTGCACAAAAGCCCAGTTCCTGAGTGGAAAAGCAAAGCAGGACCTGACAGAAAAGCTGGCTGGTAAGGTGTTGTTCTCCTTCACTTGTTTGCTTGCTTGGGTTCCCTTAATTAGGGAAACTAATTGCAAGGTGGCTCTGTACCTTCCCTTCTGTCTCAGGAGGCTGTGCAGCACTTGTCACATTTCAGCTCTTTAATGGAGCTATTGCTGACAAAACAAAGGATTAGTATTAGTGTTTTATAGTCAGATGAAAGATCTATAAATACCTGGAATTTATAAATAATTATAAATATATTAAGGATTTAATTTACAGTTAAATACCTCATATATTTAAATACCTTAAGGATTAACATTTATAAATAGCTTAAGCATAGAGTATTTTTAACATGCATTGTATTCCCTTTCCCAGTGTTCACTCCTTCATGCTCTTGCCAGGAATCCAGAGTGGTTTGGATTGGAAGGGACCTTAAGGATTATCCCATCCCATCCCTTCCCATCCCATCCCATCCCATCCCATCCCATCCCATCCCATCCCTTCCCATCCCATCCCATCCCATCCCATCCCATCCCATCCCATCCCATCCCATCCCATCCCATCCCAGCCCATCCCATCCCATCCCACCCTCCCACTGTCCCAATGTCCAGCCTCAATGTCCAGCCTGGCCTTGGGCACTGCCAGGGATCCAGGGGCAGCCACAGCTGCTCTGGCAATTCCAGCCCAGCCCCTCCCCACCCTCCCAGCCAGGAATTCCTTGAGAAAGGCTGAATTTCCATGTTTTAAGTTTAAAAAATGCCTTTACGGGAAGTATGCTTGAACCAAATATTTCCTTGGCTCACTTTCAGAGCAGTTCTGTGTGAAATGGAACTCAGTAACACAATGGACAGGCTGTTCTTGAAATATCCCTAAATTTATGCTTTCTGAGGGTGTTCAACAGCCTTTAAACAGACCCTCTCTTGCTAGGATTTTTGGAGTGGTTTGTATTATATATCAGAGGAGGCTGTTCTGGCAGAGAGGGAAACATCTGCTAATGAAACACCGAATTCATGCTTGAGGATCTATTCCAACCAAAATGATTCTGTGCTTTAATTGTCCAAGTGGGGAAAATATATCATCCTATAAACACACATCTTTATTTTTTATACATATTTTATATGTGTGTGTGCAGGGCCAGGAGTTGGACTCGTGATCCTTGTGGGTCCCTTCCAGTTCAGGATATTCCATCAATCTATGATTCTACATTGACAGTATAAGGCTGCTTTTTTCTTAAATATTTACTGCTTATTTGTGAGATAGAGGGGAAATTGGAAATAACCAGATCTTACCCTGTGAGAAATAAAGGTCCTTATGAGAATCCTAAATGAAAAAAAAAAAAAAAAGGCTTAAAACCCACTTTATTTATTTTAGTTTTTTTAGCTTGATGGAAAAGTGTAATTATCAGCAGCACTGGTGCTACTGTGTAAACTCCTGGGAGAGGATAAAAGGAGTGGTTGTGGGAAAATCTGGTATTTTTTATGGGAGCTGAGGTTGCAACAGCAAACTCGTGTACAGCAGCAGTTTGAGGAGATGATTTAAGTGCTTTTAAATCCCTCTCAAAGGTGGGAATCACATGGAAATTGTAATTGAAGTTAATATTTTATCCTGAAATTAATATTTTATCTTGCTTGCTTGCTTGCTTGCTGCAGAGCTGTACCCCTCTCAAAGCTGGGGATCAAATCTAAACTGTAATTGAAATTAAGATTTTATCCTGATGCTTGGTTTGCTGCCTTGCAGAGCTGGTGCCGGAGCTGTACCCCTGTCAAAGCTGGGGATCCCATGGAAACTGTAATTTAAATAAATATTTTATTTCAGAGCTGGTGCTGGAGCTGTACCCCTGCCAAAGCTGGGGATCCCATGGAAACTGTAATTTAAATGAATATTTTATTTCAGAGCTGGTGCTGGAGCTGTACCCCTGCCAAAGCTGGGATCCCATCTAAGCTGTAATTTAAATGAATATTTTATTTCAGAGCTGGTGCCGGAGCTGTACCCACGGAAGCCCTGTGCTGTGGAGCAGAAGGTGCTGCCCGTGCTGTGGCACCTGCTGGGCCCGGCCAGCGGCGGCTCCGTGCCCGGGCCCCGCACGGCCGCGGCCAGCCTGGCCCGGGCCCTGTGGGCACAGATGGGCCCCGGCCTGCTCGCCCACGCCGCGGCCCAGCCCCCGCACATCGGCAAGAGCCTGGAGGAGCTTTTGGAGATGTAAAACCGCCGCTCCGGCAGGTGAAGCTCCAGCGCCGCCTGCGCCGGGCACACGGACGGGAACAGGCCCGCGGTGCCTGAGGGAGCTGGGGGAGAGCCCCCGGAGCCGGGCGGGGCTGGGCCGGCCTGGGGAGCTGAACTGGGCTGGGAGAGCCTGGGGAGCTGAACTGGGCTGAACTGGGAGAGCCTGGGGCACTGAACTGGGCTGGGAGAGCCTGGGGAGCTGAACTGGGCTGAACTGGGAGAGCCTGGGGAGCTGAACTGGGCTGGGAGAGCCTGGGGCACTGGACTGGGAGAGCCTGGGGAGCTGAACTGGGCTGAACTGGGAGAGCCTGGGGAGCTGAACTGGTCTGGGAGAGCCTGGGGCACTGAACTGGGAGAGCCTGGGGAGCTGAACTAGGAGAGCCTGGGGAGCTGAACTGGGCTGTGCTGGGAGAGCCTGGGGAGGTGAACTGGGCTGTGCTGGGAGAGCCTGGGGCACTGAACTGGGAGAGCCTGGGGAGCTGAACTGGGCTGTGCTGGGAGAGCCTGGGGAGCTGAACTGGGAGAGCCTGGGGAGCTGAACTGGGCTGAACTGGGAGAGCCTGGGGCACTGAACTGGGAGAGCCTGGGGAGCTGAACTGGGAGAGCCTGGGGAGCTGAACTGGTCTGGGAGAGCCTGGGGCACTGAACTGGGAGAGCCTGGGGAGCTGAACTGGGCTGGGAGAGCCTGGGGAGCTGAACTGGGCTGAACTGGGAGAGCCTGGGGAGCTGAACTGGGAGAGCCTGGGGAGCTGAACTGGGAGAGCCTGGGGAGCTGAACTGGGCTGGGAGAGCCTGGGGAGCTGAACTGGGCTGAACTGGGAGAGCCTGGGGAGCTGAACTGGGAGAGCCTGGGGAGCTGAACTGGGCTGTGCTGGGCCACCCTGCAGGCCTGAACTGGGACAATGTGCAGGACTGAACTGGGCCATGCTGGAAGAGTGGGCAGTGTGGGGCTGGCTCCCCCTCATTGTCACCTGCAGTCACCAGCTCCAAACCATCTGTGCTTCCCTTCAGAGGCTCCAGCCCAGGACGTGTCCCTGGATTGCTCATGGAGAACCACGCGGTCACATCAGCAATGTGCTTAATGTGGAAAAGTGGAAGAGGATTCCGGACACAGTGATGCAGTGCTATTTGTGAAAAACATGTATTTTTATACCCCCACAGGCAGTGGTGCAGTATTTGTTGTCTCAGAGCTCGGCAGTGAGGAGAATGAGCTCTGACCCTTCTCCTTCCCCAGCTGCAGGCTCTGGACACACTGGACATGGGACACAATGGGATATATAAATAAAGGGATTTATTTCTGTACAGGGATGTATTTCTGCAAAGGGGTGGGGAGGAGTGGCTCGAGAGCTGCTCTGCTTGAAGCAGCTGAACGTGAACCTGGGTGTGCCAAGGTGGGCAAAAGGCCAAAGGTGCCTGGAATGGTGTGACAGGAGGAGCAGTGACTGTTCCCCTGTGCTGGCACTGCTGAGGCACTTGCAGTCCTGGGATCAGATCAGCTCTGGGCCCCTCACTTTAAAGGGGACCTGGAGGGGCAGAGAATTGCTGAGGGAGCTGGGAAGGGGCTGGAGAATTGCTGAGGGAGCTGGGAAGGGGCTGGAGAATTGCTGAGGGAGCTGGGAAGGGGCTGGAGAATTGCTGAGGGAGCTGGGAAGGGGCTGGAGAATTGCTGAGGGAGCTGGGAAGGGGCTGAGCCTGGAGCAAAGGAGGCTCAGGGGGCCCTTGTGGCTCTGCACAAGTCCCTGGCAGGAGGGGACAGCCGGGGGGGTCGGGCTCTGCTGCCAGGGAACA
This sequence comes from Cyanistes caeruleus, assembly GCF_971803275.1. Taxonomy (NCBI): domain Eukaryota; kingdom Metazoa; phylum Chordata; class Aves; order Passeriformes; family Paridae; genus Cyanistes; species Cyanistes caeruleus. The sequence continues at coordinate 67,807,374 of NC_141706.1, read as the reverse complement.
GGGACAGGAGGAGAGCTCAGGCCTCAGGCTGGGCCAGGGGAGGCTCAGGGGGGACAGCAGCAGGAATTTGCCCATGGAAAGGGCGCTCAGGCCTTGGAAGTGCTCAGGGAGGTTTGCAGTGCCCATCCCTGGAGGTGCCCCAGGAATTGCTGGAGGTGGTGTGGGTGACTTGGTTTAGTGGTTTAAGGGCGACAGTGGGACTGGGTGATCTTAGAAGTGTCTTTCAACCCAAATAATTCTAGGACGTTTCCATATGAGGCTATATTTATTTGATTCCCTTTACTGCGGTGTGTATATTCCCGTACCGGGCTCTGGCCCTCAGCGCTGCCCCTCAGGCACCGGCGCCATTTGGCGGGAAGGGGCGGGCGCTGCGTGCGGCGCGCACGCGCGGGGGAGGCGGGCTCGCGCGCGGGGCGCTGTGCGCGTGCGCGGTGCGTGAGGCCCGGGCGAGGCGGCGGCGGCGGCTGTGGCGGCCCCGGCTGTGGCGGCCCCGGCAGGTAGCGGCGAGGGGGCTGCGGCTGCACGGGGCCGAGGGGAGGAGAGCGGGGAGCTCCGGGAGCGGCCGGGAGCGGCCGGGCCAGGGGATAGCTGGGCGGGGAGGCCGAGGCGGGCGGGGGTTGGGCCGGGCCGCGCGCGGGGCCCTGCGAGCGCCGTGTCGGCCCCGTCGTCTCCCGCGGGCGCTGCCGGGCCTCGGGCCCGCCCGAGAGGTGAAGTCTGCCGAGCGGGTGTATCCCAGTATCCCTGCTGTGTCCTTGTATCCCCGTTTTCTGCGTTGAACGGCCGCTGGGCAAGTAACGGGCCCGCGCGGAGCCGCTCCGCGCCTCGCGGTTTGTGACGTTATTGCTCAGACCGGGCCCCGGAGAGGCCCCGATCGAGAGGAAACGGCCTCAGGATGGGCCAGGGGGGCTCAGGGTGGACAGCAGCAGGAATTTCCACATGGAAAGAGTGGTCGGGCCTTGGCAGGGGCTGCCCAGGGAGCTTTGGAGTCCCCATCCCTGCCGTGTCCGGGGAAGGCCTGGACGTGGCACTCAGAGCTCCGGGCTGGCGGCGAGGTGGCCATCGGGCACAGCTGGGACTCGATGGCCTTGAAGGGCTTTTCCAGTAAATGATTCCGTGATTCAAACCTAATCCCGGCACAGCCGCGCTGGGCCCGGGCAGCGCCGGCCCTGCCCCGGCTGGTTCCAGCAGCGCCTTATCAGGGTGTGAGTGAGGCGTGCTGGGCAGAGCTCACACAAGGCTCCACATTCCTGCCCCTCTGCAGTTTCCCTGTTTGTTTGCCATGAGCTCATTCACATTTAGGAGCGGCAGTTTTGTGTACAGCACTCCTTTGCTGGTAACAGGCTGAATAATACATGTTAGCATCAATTATTTAATAGCAGTGTGTGTGTGTGTAGCTGTCTGGTACGCTGATTCAGTTGTTTAGCCTGTGTGATGTCAAACCCTTTGGAATTTAGGTGAAAAGCCCGGAATTAAGTTTTCCTGATGTTTCTTGGCCCCCATGCCCTCCCATGGACTTTTGTGACCTGGGCATGGCCTGTTGCATTGGCTGGTTTAAACCGTGGGTTGCTGTCAGGTTTTGAGATATGCTAGGGACCAGAATGGAAGACATTTGTCTGGAAGAGCTGTCAGACAGACTTGGATTCAGTTTGAAACCTCGTGTGCAGCTCAGTACAGCTTCTCCCTCATTCTTTTTTTTCCTCTCTTAATCCAGAGATGGCTGGATTTGGAGAGCTGGTTTTTTAAGATGGAATATGCCTTCTGAATCAGCTAGAGGGAGAAAGCATCTGTTAAACATCAGAGTAACTTTAGGTCGTGAATTACTGCATGACAGAACCCATGGAATCATTAAGGCCGATCGTAAAGTCCAACCATTCTCCCCAGCACTGCTGCCAAGGCCACCACTGCCCCATGTCCCCAACTGCCAGGTCCACAGGGCTTTAAATCCCTCCAGGAATGGGCACTCCAGCCCTGCCCTGGGCAGCTGTGCCAGGGCTGGACAGCCCTTTCCATCAAGAAATTTCCCCAGTATCCAACATGAACTTCTCCTGGTGCAACTTGAAGCCATTTTCTCTCATCCCTCTCACCATTATGTCATTTTGTAATATCATATGTGAATTTTATAACTGTAAATAGCCTTTAAACTGTTTTTTCTGATGTTGGGGCTGCACTTAGTGTCACTCCCTGCTCTTACCCCTCGATTTTAGAACCTGCAGGAGGTACCCTCTGAAGTGCAGCAGCCTTTGAGTGATTGATGTCTCTGCCTGTTGCACTGGTAAAGGCACAGTGATACTCTTTGATACTTAATGTTACAAAATTATGTTTTTTCTCAAAATCAGAGTGTCACTGCATGGTTTGGGTTGGAAGGCACTTCAAAGCCCATCCAGTTCCACCCACTGCCATGAGCAGGGACACCTTTCTCTAGCCCAGGTTGCTCCAAGCCTGTGGTTGCCTAATGATGGAGGGCAGAAATCCTTAAAAAATCTGTTATTAGAAAACCTGCAGGGTGCACCTCAGGGACTCTTGAACATCGTGCCAAATTTCCTTGGCCTGATGAACTCCTGGGAAAACGTGAATGGGTATCCCAGGAGTTGAAGCTGCTGAGGATAAGGGAGAGAGATTTTTCCTTTCTGGCAAGAACTTCACCCCAGTATATAGTGGTGTCTTATCCATGTCCTTGCTGAAGTGAAAGTAGTGGTCTGGGTGTTGTCTCTTCAGGCTTTCAGTGTGAAAGGACTCTGGAGAGTTCTGGGGTGGGGACTTCTGCTTTTTCTTTTAAATCCCAAATGCATTTGCCACCTGCTCCGAGGAGAACGGGAGGAACCAGGAGTGGCAGTGCAGCCTGTGAGGATGACAGTGCAACACTGTTCTTCATCCTTCACCCCAGCCAGACTCACAGCTGGGAGCTGTTGTGTCCTGTGGGGTGCTGGGATCCCTGAGCTATCAGGGGTTTGGAGGAGGCTCAGCTCAGTGTCCCTGCTCCGGGAGGAAAGGCCAGGATCAGCCGAGGCTCGGTGGCACCCAGCCAGGTCAGGCTGGCCTGGCACTGGCACGGCAGGGCTGGGCTGTGGCTCTTGGCAGGGACATCACAGGAGGAGTGGGAGGAAGCAGGAGTCTGTCCCAAGGGGCAGGAGGGAGCACCTGGCACTGGGTGTGGGTGGGAGTGAGGGGCTGCAGGTCAGGGGCAGCCAGAGCATTTCTGTGGCCCTGTGGTGCTGCTGGGTGTGTTTGGACATCCCTAATGGGGACTGAGTTGGTGCTGACAGTAATTCTTGTCTTTGCTTTAGCCTGGTGTTGAGGGCACCTTTTAACATTTGTTTATTTCATAAAAAGTTTACTGACTTGTACTAAGTAGGAAAATTGAATGAATTAAGGGACATGGGTCCATAGTGACCATGGCACTGCTGGAGTAACTTGGACCTGATGGTCCCAGGCAGCTTTTCCAGCCTGAATGTTTCTATGGGATTTGAACATAATTCTTTATTTGGAATAAACTTCCAGTGGACTCCTGCAGGAAAACTGTATTGATTCACTTTTATACCTCGGTAGCTCCCTGTGACAGTTTTTTAGAACCCCCCCAAGGATTTGTATGTGCAGATGTGAAAATCTGTGACTGCTGTTGATATATTTTATTGCTGAAGAAGGCTGATGCACGAGGCAGATGCCAGCAGGGCTGTGGTGCAGTACAGGGACCCCTGGAGCACTGGCACACTGTGAGCTCCCAGCCGAGCTGTGGCACAGGAGCGCTGAGCAGCGGTGTTCCCGCAGGATCCAGTCGCACAGCGGTGCCATGGAGAACGCGGAGAGCACGGAGGAGGAGCAGCCCACTGTGGGCAATGAGAGCGCGGAGCCCGGCGCCGAGAGCGCGGCCGAGGAGCAGCACATGGACTTCAGCACCGAGATCATGAGTGTCACCGAGATGGAGCAGTCCCCGGACAGCTCCCCGGACCTCAACGAGGACAACACGCAGGAGAGCGAAATTCCAAACATTGAGAGCTTACAGACAACAGATCTTGAGGCTGACTTCCCTCCGGATTTTGACAAGTTTTGGAAAGTAGTAGAGGACAATCCGCAGGATTTCACGGGATGGGTTTATCTACTGCAGTACGTGGAGCAGGAGGTTAGTACCTGCCCCTTTCCCCTCGGTCTCCCTGAAATAAATAAACAAAGAAAAGCTAAAGTCATGGAATTCCAGTGGCAAACGTAGGATGGCCATCAGGCTGTCACAGATGCTGATTTAAGGCAGCTGTCCTTGCCACTGTTGTCATTTAATCATAAAATGCCAGGATGGTTTGGGTTGGAAGTGACCTTTAAAAGCTGATGCCATGTGCAGGGCCACCTTCCAGTAGCCCAGGGTGTCAGTGTCAAAATAACTCCAGGCATTTCTGACAGTGTTAATGATTGCATTTAAAATATCCTGAAGTTGTTCCTAAGGGAAGCACTGATTGTGCTCGCTCTGTGTTTCCCACAGAACCACTTGCCAGCAGCCAGGAAAGCCTTTGACAGGTTTTTCTCACACTACCCCTACTGCTATGGGTACTGGAAGAAGTACGCGGACCTGGAGAAGCGCCACGACAACGTCAAGCAGTCAGACGAGGTACGTAGGGCCCGGGGCCAGCGCTGCCACCAGTCCCAAAGCCAACAATGACTGTCCCACTGCGAGTCATTGGGCTGCCAGTGCCTGCCCTGCACGGCCAGGGCTCGAGGGACGTGTTTGCACGTGTCACAGCTGTGGCATTTGGAGCTAATGTTCTCTCTCTTTGTTGGCAGGTGCGTTAAACCTCTACAGTTTGTCAAGCTTTGCAGTGCAAGCCTCTGTATTACACTGCAGCTTAACAAGTAGGGCAGGGCTTTTCTGTCACTTCCATTTATTACTCATTTTCAAAACAATATAGTTGGTTTGCTGGTCACAATTGCTCCATCTTATTGCATTTTTGGTCAGACGCTGTCAATGATGCTCTAATGGGTCTGTGCCCTATGGTCTGTACCCCAAAGCCTGCCCACACAACCTGGTCAGAATGCAGGGACCGCTGCGCTTTGAAGATCAAGACTCTGCACGTGGAGATCAGAACATTGCCATGTTCTATCCAACCTCCACCCGAATGGTAATGGTAGATTATTTAAACAAAATTCCAGTAATTAGTATTTCTAAGGTTCACCGGATAACACAGTGTTGCCTCTCTCTTAGGACCCCATTAAGGATTTGAAGTACAGTTCATGTTCTCTTCATAGGTCTATCGCCGAGGGCTTCAGGCAATTCCTCTTAGTGTTGATCTTTGGATACATTATATAAACTTCCTAAAGGAGACATTGGACCCTGCTGATCCTGAAACTAACAGTACCATCCGGGGGTGAGTTGGGAGCAGCCTGATATCCATGCACACCACCGGGATCAGGTTCTTGTGTTTTTAAAAAGGGGAAAATTCATAACAACCCCGTGTCACTTCAAGGATTTTTAAATTAAGAGATGGTGGAGCCAAATTCCGTAAGAATGGGGAGACAGCACAGTGTGGTACAAGGGGCAAAAGTTGTGGCTTGAGAACTTCAGACTGGATGTTAAGAAATACTTAGTGCAGCATTTGGAATCTTGGAATTTAATTCCTTGGAGTTTCCAGGGTATGGCTAGGATTGTCTGCTCGCTGTGGCTGGCAGTGGACCTGCTTAAAGGGTTGGACTCAAGTTTGATCAGAAGGCTTCATTGCACTGGAATTGAATCTGAATCAAGCTGCAGAATTGCTGCACAGGTTTGAGGTGTTGCACTGCTGCACTGGTGGGTGTGGAGTCTGTACAAAACAAAAGTTGGTAAAGGTTGTGTATTTTTCTAATATCCTGTGTTCTGGCCAGCGGCTTTTGCTGTTGCCTTTATTTGTTCTGTTGTGGAAGTGCTGGAGGAAAAAAATGAGTGAGTTTTCAGAGTCTCCAGACACCTTGCTGCAGATATCTGAACACTTTGAAGAATGTAAATAATTATTATAAGTCTAGTTTCAAATAAATGAGGGTGCTCATAACATTTAATAAGAGTCAGGACTTTCCTTCCTTGTTCTGTCCCAGAATCCAGAAACCAGTGTAAAACAATTTCCTTTTCCAGAGCCTATGAACACGCAGTGCTGGCTGCTGGGACAGATTTCCGTTCTGACAGACTCTGGGAAATGTATATAAACTGGGAAAATGACCAGGGAAACCTAAGGGAAGTTACATCCATCTATGACCGCATCCTGGGAATCCCAACGCAGCTCTACAGCCATCACTTCCAGAGGTAAAGGGAAAACAGGGAGTTAATGCCGTGTGAGGGGTGGAAATACTCAGCACAAGATTTGGAACAGTTTTATGTGGTTACTTACTTCTCTACTTGGGCAGTTGGACTGATTGTTTTTGAGTACTGGTGCACATTTGAGGAATTTGGTTTTGAGTAAATTCAGAGGTTTTGTTGTGGAGTAAGGACAAGCCTTGGAAGTGTGGGGAAGAGGAGAGGATGTCTTTGAGGAATCAGAATGAGCAGTTTTGGACTTTAATAGCTGTGCAGTGCCCATGTGTGGAGAAGCACCAATTTAACTGACTGAAGAGGAATCCTGGTTCAGTTTCAGATGGTGGATTCTGCATTGGTAGGGAGACTTGAGCAGCACCCTCAGTTAAACTGCACAGTCTTCCCCAAAACTTCCACAGATCTCGGTGTGGGAAATGAAGTATTTCCTTTATAATTGATCTTGTCCTTTGCCATCTCTTTTCCATGGCAAGGGTTCTGTCAGCCTGCCATGCTGCCCTCTGAGACATGGCACTGGTGAGGCTGTTTTGGGTGGGAGCCACAAAGCAAAGCACAACCCCCTGGGATTTTGGATTGTGCCCCGTTGGGCAGCAGTGCAGCGTGAAACAACCCCTTTGCAATGCTCTTTGTGGCTGTTGTTAGGTTTAAAGAGCACATCCAGAACAACCTGCCCCGAGATTTCCTGACCACGGAGCAGTTTGTGCAGCTGCGCCGGGAGCTGGCGGCCGCCAGCGGCCACAGCGGCGAGGACGGGGACGAGCTGCCCTGCGGCACCGAGGACATCACCGACCCCGCCAAGGTACCTGCACGGGGTGGGCACAGAGTACCACCCCTGTCCTTCCCTGGGGCTGGGGCAGGCCTTCCTCTGCAGCCAGCTCAGTCTGCTGGAGCCGGGCAGTGCCCACAGAGCTCTGAGGGCATCACCGACCCCACCAAGGTACCTGCACGGGGTGGGCACAGAGTACCATCCCTGTCCTTCCCTGTCCCTCTGCAGCCACTCGAGCTGTGCCCAGACGGCTCCTGCACATCCCTGCCCTGCAGCACTGAGGAATCACTGACCCCACCAAGGCCCCTGCATGGGGTGGGCACTGGCACCCTGTCCTTCTCTGGGGCAGGGGTTCCTCCGCAGCCACTCGAGCTGTGCCCAGACAGCTCCTACACATCCCTGCCCTGTGGCTCCTGTGGTAACAGGACAGCCCCTTCCAGTGCTGGCAGAGGTGTTAAAGACATGAGTTATAAAATGAAAGAAGCGTTGTGCAAAACCTTAGGAACAAATAGTAATTATTCCAGGTCAGCAGATTGGGATCTGTGGTCTAAGAAAGCTCCTCATCAGCAGTGGCCTGAGCAGGTTCAGACTGTTACAGGCCTAGGAAAGCCTGGAGCTGTCCAAAGGAACTGCTGATGCTGAAAACACAGACACACTGAAACCGGGGCTGACTTGGATCCAAATCCGTCCTTAATCTGAAATCAGCTTTAGCATGGGATAAAAACCAGTTCAGCTGTGTGTGCTGAGGGCCAGGGCTCCATCAGGCAGTGTCCCAGCCCTGCCCTGGCTGCTCAGGGAGAATCCACGCACATCCCTGGCACAGGAGGCAGTCACAAAGGTGATACCATGTCTGCCTGTGTTATATTCTCTAATGTATTTTATTTATATATATTTATTTTCTATTCTGTTGTAGCTAATCACTGAGATAGAGAACATGAGGCACAGAATCATTGAGATCCATCAGGAGATATTTAACCACAACGAGCATGAAGTCAGTAAGAGGTGGACGTTTGAGGAAGCGGTAAGTGGGGTTTGTGTGAGCCAACACGAGCAGGTGGATTGGGAACAGGTCTGGGAGCTGGGAATTCTGTGAAACTTAACTAAAACTACTGTGGGGGGGATTGAACAGAGACTCAGAGTTGGAACAGTTTCATTTCTCTGCCGTTTTTCTTGTGAAGAGGCACCTGGCACCTGATGATGTAAAGATCTCAGAGCAGTGTTTGGAGAGAGGCAAGGTGCTGTAATGATTGCTAAGTGAGTCCTGAGAGTTAGTGCTGCTCGTGCCCTGGGGTGGTGTAAAGGCATGAGGGGATGGAGGGGATTCCCTTTGAAAGGTAAGCCTGTGCTCAGAGGAGAACAAAATTCCTGTGCTTCTGTATTTTAACATTACACACTTAATCAGGTAACTTTTGTTTTGGACCTCCTATGTATAATGTGTTAAAAGTAATTAATTAAACTAATATTTTGACCACTGCAAATATACAGCTTTTGCTGTAGAGTTAAGTTGGATTCTGTTTGAAAAAACAATGTGAGGTTTTAATTCTCAGTGTTTATATTTTTCTTCCTGTCAAACATGGTCCTTGTTTTAAATTTACTTCTTATTCTAAAGAGTCCACTGTGTTACCCATCTGGGCCAGATTTTAAGGTTTGAGTGTGTTGGGTGATTTGCTGCACTGGGCCAGGTGTCCCCACAGCCCAGGAGCTCCCAAGCAGCGTGGGGAGCAGCGAGCTCTGTGCCAGTGACCCTGGCAGGAGGAGCAGAGCACCCCAGGTTCCTGCCTTGGGAAACCCAAAACTGCAAACCCATGGGACTGGGGAGAGCACTGCAGCTGTGGGCATTGGGCAAATGAGAGTCCCTCCCTGCTGGCCACAGCGTGCTCTGGTTAGCAGCAGGGTGTGCAGAGTGCCTCGTTAGCAGTCAGTCCAGCAGGGGCTGGCAGCAGCTGGCCGTGCACGGGGCAGCGTGGCTCTGAAGGACAGAGCCCACCCAGGGCTGGCCATGGCTCACAGCTGTTTTCAGCAGGAGTGGGACTGTGAGCTGGGCAAAATGGCCACAAAGTGTTGGCTGCCACACCAGGGGTCAGTGAGGAGCATGGAGCAGGGATTGGCTTTAAATTTCAGGTGGCTTTGAAGAATTGGATTCTCCTTAATTACTGTAAGTTCTTCATCCATTTGTATGGATTTGGATCTGAGAGGAAATTGCAGCACAGGAGAGACATAATCAAATGCAGTTAAAGATGGTGAGGGGAAAGCAAAGGATCTCTGGCAAGGTACCAGACAAAGGAATTTCAGTTTAAACAGAGCAATGTTTAATTTTCTGTGCTGAGCTCTGTCCCACCCAGCCCCTCTTGCAGCCATCAATAACACCACGATGGAGCTAAATTTGTGGTCTTGCTATAACCAGATTGATGTAAATATTTGATAGGAAGTCCAGTTCAGTCCCCTGTCTTTCCTTGCCATGATTCCCAACCAAAATGCTGAGTTGGACTTGTGGGCTGGGTGTCCTACAGTGAGCACTTGTGTGGATGGATGTGGGCAGTGTCCAGTGTGTCCATAATGTCACTGACACTGGGCTGCCTGGGTCCTCTGCCAGCAGCTCGAAACACTTGCACTCCAAAAGCTCTCTAGGGAAGGAGGTTTCTAGTCTGGAATGTCACTGGAGTAAATCCCTTGATCCATACCTGGATAACTCTGGATTGAGTAGATGAGGAGGTGTCACTGGAGCCCTGATCACTGAAATGGCAGGAACTGAGTATTGGTTGTGTGGCTGTTGGTTGTGTGGACCCCCGTGGCGGTGTGTTTGTAATCACCAGTTGCATCCTGTGACTCTTGCAGATCAAGAGGCCTTACTTTCATGTAAAACCTCTGGAGAAAATTCAGCTGAAAAACTGGAAAGAGTACTTAGAGTTTGAGATAGAGAATGGCACTCACGAGCGAGTCGTGGTCCTCTTTGAGAGATGTGTCATTTCATGTGCCCTCTATGAGGACTTCTGGATCAAGGTAAGGGAGGCAGCTCACGGCTCTGCTGGTGCACACCTTGACCTGGTGACTAACCCTTGTACCCTGTGGAACGTTGTTCATCTATAACTATATCTGTTGCATTAGGAGATGGTCTGCTTGCAACCAGATTTGACTGCTGCATTTGCCAACTGCGTTGCCTCTCTACGTCCTTCCTTACAGAAACTAGTCTAGTGGTTCCATAAAGGTGCTGAATGGGTTTAAACAAAAGAATTTTATCGTTCTGGCATGTTCTTGGAGACAAATACAAGCTTTAACCTGGCTGGTCTCTGCTCTGTTTCCAACCCTAGTACGCCAAATACATGGAGAACCACAGCATCGAGGGCGTGAGGCACGTGTACAGCAGGGCCTGCACCATCCACCTGCCCAAGAAGCCCATGGTGCACATGCTGTGGGCAGCCTTCGAGGAGCAGCAGGGTAAGGGCAGCCCTGCCTCTCGGGGGGCTCTGCTGGGGGAGCTCTGCCACCTGCCCTGTCCTAAAGCATCTCCCTGCCCTTGCAGGCAACATTGACGAAGCCAGAAGGATCCTGAAGACGTTTGAGGAGTGCATCCTGGGGCTGGCCATGATCCGCCTGCGCAGGGTGAGCCTGGAGCGCCGGCACGGCAACATGGAGGAGGCGGAGCAGCTGCTGGAAGATGCAGTCAGGAATGCCAAGTCCATCAGTGAAGCCTCCTTCTATGCCATCAAACTCGCCCGGCACCTCTTCAAAGTGCAGAAAAACCTGCCAAAGGCAAGAAAAGTGCTGTCAGAAGCCATAGAACTGGACAAAGTATGTGTTCCCTCTTGGCTGTCTTACCCAAAACTCAAACCACCCCGGTGTCTTTCTCTCTTTCTGAAGCCTTTTGTAAAACATGGCAACAGTGATGACAGGAGTTGTAACTGCATGGAATGTCCCATTACTGCATGGAGACAACAGTCCCTCTAAACTGACGTTGCCAAGGTCCCAGCCTGGGAATCTGGATGCTTGCACCCTTTTCCCATCAGAAACACAATGTGCTTTGCACCTCTATTTTAATTTTCTAGTACCTTAAACGTTCTCGCTGTGTTCAGTGTTATTGGTGTGGGCAGTGGTGGTTTGGTGTCAGCACAGGAATATCTGGCACTCAGATGCTGCCAGCCAAGTGCAGCACCTGGGTTTGTGGTGTTGGTCACTCCTGGTCTGTTTGTGCCACAAACCAGCGCAGGGAGAGAGGAAAATCCCTTTACTGGCTGTTGTGTGTATTTATGGGGTGAATTGCGGTGTGTAGCAGAGTTAAATACCTGCTGTGAGGGTCGGGTGTGCCCCTCCTAATGCCTGTTCTGCACAGGAAAACACCAAACTGTACCTGAACCTGCTGGAGATGGAGTACAGTGGTGACCTCAAGCAGAACGAGGAGAACATCCTGAGCTGCTTTGACAAGGCCATCCATGGGGCCTTGTCCATCAAAATGAGGATCACGTTCTCACAGAGAAAAGTGGAATTCCTGGAAGATTTTGGGTCTGATGTGAACAAGTAAGATGTCCTGTGGGCAGCGGCCAGACTGGGGTCACTGGGAGAGTGCTGGGAAAAGGGTGGGAGCAGAGACTTCTGTAAAATCGTTTCCTTTGTGCCATCAGCTCTTTGTAAGGAACAGCTGCCCTTCTAAACCAACCTCCTGATGTTAAACAGGAATAGATTTTTAAACAGGAATAGGTTGTCAGATAATTGCCCCTTTTTATCTGAAGTGCCCAGCACTGAGTGAGCAGAGCTGTGCTGCCCTGCCAGGTTTTGCTGTGGTTGGTTTCCCCTTGCTGAGCCCTGTGAAGGGAGGTGCTCCCCAGGGGAATGGGGCAGGCCTCAGGTGTCCTTTGAGACTGTTCCCTGGGAGTTTCCAGAACTGCACTGCTTGGATTTCTCAGTGCTCAGCACTGTTAACAACTGTGCCCTTAGGTGGGAGGATACACCAGAAATGCAAGTTTTAAATTCAATGCCTCAAAGTATGTTTTTCTTCTTAATTATCTATTGTTTTTATTTACATTTTGCAGCTAAATAACCCGGAAGGATTAATGACAAGTCAGTTTTCCTGCTTTGTATGTTTTTAACAATAGCCCTCCTTAAATTCTGCTGCCTCTGTGTGGCAGCCAGTCAGTGCAAGTTTGGGATCTGAGACAGATCAACCACAAGGAATTTTGCAGTTCCCAAATAATCCCAGAGCACAGAATGAGTACGAGGAGCTCTTGACCCAGAGCACACTGTCAGAAGCTGCAGGTTTTGTGGGATGCTGCAGATGAGGGGGTATTTCAGTATCTGTGGGAATTTTAGCCAGGACTCTCCTGTGCTGCATTAACCACCCTCGTTCTTCCCTGCTGGATGGGGAAAGGCTGTAGGTGCTGCTTTGGGACTGGAATCATTTCCAGTGTTCAAATAATGATTCCCACATCTCTGTGCTGCTGTGGGTGGCATCACCAGCAGGCTCTGAAGGAGCAGCTGAATCACAAATCACCTGTTTATAAAGGAACTTGATAAAAGCTGCATCAGGTGTGAGGGAAGTTCAGCAGGCTGGGAGCTGGAGCTGTTGTGAATGGCACCGAGCTGCTTTCCCCTGCTGGTGGTGGGTCACTCATTAGAACTGGTGGCACTGCAGTTTGCTGTAGTGTTAGAGCTTGCAGGGGGCATTGCTCAGGAGTTTTGAATCCTGGCAAGGCCTGACTGGCTGTGCTCTCTGCAGGCTCCTGGATGCCTACGACGAGCACCAGGCGCTGCTGAAGGAGCAGGAGACGCTGAAGCGGCGGGCGGAGAACGGGTACGGACTGAGCCCAGCAGCTCACTCTGGGGGTTCTTTAGTCTTTTGTCAGCTTTGAACCCACTGATGTGAGGATAGAATCACTTCATTTTAGTCCTTTAAAGTGTGTGCTGAATAGAGCTCTGCTGCCTTAAATATTCACAGAATTGTTTGCATTGGAAAGCCCTAAAACCTGCCATGGACAGGGACACCTTCCATAGGCTGCTCAGAGCCCCATCCATCCTGGCCTTGGATGCCTCCAGGGACAGAAACATTTTTGGAAAATAAGTTTTTGAGTTGTTGAGCCAAAGCAGTTGTTGAGCTGGTAAAATAACTCAGTCTCTGAGCAGGAACTTAGAGCCTTTGCTTTGCTTTAAACCCAGCCTGCTCTGGAGCACAACACCAGCTGCCCTTCCCTGAGCCCAGTTCCCTCACCCCGCTGGGCCGGGGCAGCCAGCTGAGCACAGCTGAGGCTGGTGCAGCGTTCCAGGGTGCCAGAACAAGGCTGTGTTCCCTTGCAGCTCGGAGGAGCCGGACGAGAAGAAGCTGCTGACGGAGGACGCGGGGCTGGCGGCGGCGCAGCTCATGGACGGGGACATGCAGGTCAACCAGGCCGCCTACAACTACAACGCCTGGTACCAGGTACGCTGCCCCGGGCCAGCCTGCACTCTTGCAGCTCCTGGGGAGGAAAACTCCTCGACTCTGTGGGGTGTTGATCCCTCCTGGGTGTGCTCCTCACGCGTTACGTGGAGCGAGGAGCGCTTTGGTGCCTGTCCTGTCACACAGGGAGGGGATGGGGAGGGCAGCAGGGCCGGGTGTGTGGAACTGTTTTGCCCAGACTGGCTTTGGGGTCAGCCCCTTTCCCGTGTGCCTGGCAGTGACTCTCCAGGCAGTACTTCCTGTAGTGCCTTGGGGTGGGTTCTGCTGGTACACAGCACCAACAAAATCAGCCCCTGGGGCTCTTCCTCTAGGGCATTCTGGCTTGGAACAGAATTGTTGAGGTTGGAAAAGCCCTCTAAGACCATCCAGTCCAGCTGTTCCACCAGCACTGCCCAGGTCACCACTGACCCATGGCCCTACTGCCACAGCCACGTGTCTTTTAAATCCATGGAGCTTCTGAAGTGGTTTTATGGAAATTGTTGTTTAGACTGTGCAGAGCCCCCAGAGCTGGGAGAGCCGTGGTACCACTGGGGCCCAACCCCTGGGGAGCCCTTGGGACTGCCTGCAGCCAGGCTGGGAATTCTCTGCAAAGCCAGGCAGTGCCAGGAGTCTCATCCAGCACAGACTGCCCAGTGCCAGGAGCGATGCCCTGAGCCTCACACAGCACTGCAGCAATGGCAGCCTTGGAGCTGGGCCAGGGATGGGCTCAGGCTGGAGATCAGGGAAGGTTCTTCCCCCAGAGGGTGGAATGAGCTCTGGAAAAGCTCCCCAGGGAATGGGCACGGCCCCGAGGCTGCCGGAGCTCCAGGAGCGTTTGGGCAGCGCTGCCAGGGATGCCCAGGCTGGGATTGTTGGGGGTCTGGGATGATCCCTGGGGGTCCCTCCCAAGTGGGGATATTTTGATTTTGTGACTTTGTGATGAGGATCTGTCCTGTGGCAGCACGGTACCTCACCCCTGCCTGCCTTCCCCAGGCATTCCAGAGGGAATGGCACTGCTGGCCTGCATCCCAGGGGGCTGTGCTGGGCACAGGGGCTGGGGGAGCTCTGTGTGTGCAGCAGGGACATCCTGGCTGATGCTGCTGCTGTGTTTGTTCCAGTACAACTACCAGAACGCCTGGAATTACGGACAGTATTACCACACAACCTGATCCCCGCAGGGAGTGGAGTTCACTGTGCTGCAGTTTCAACAAAGATGGAATTAAAAAAAAAAAAAAATTATATTTTTCTAATTTTGGGCTGTGAAGGAACTGTTGTGCCACCTGCTTTTGGTCCTCTGCATGTGAACCGAGCTGCTGCTCACGGGGTATGTGTGAAGCAAGATTCGTGTGCTGGTAACTGATAAATGGTCTCTGTACAATTCTCATTTACCATAAATGAATTTTTTAATTCCCTGCACTAATTTATGGAGTATCAGAAGAATTCTCGTCGGTCTCTTGATTCCATAATTGAGTGGGCGAAGCTGTGGGCTTTGGGGTTGGTTTTGGCCCAGGGCTGGGGCCAGGGCTTGTCCTGCTCCTGGCCCAGCCGTTCCAGGCCGGGGCTGTTGGGGCTGGGGGCCTGGCAGAGCTGCCCCACGGGTTCTGTAGTGTGGGAGGGGCAGGGATTAAACCACCTTCGTTCTTTTTTAAAAGCACAAACTGTGTTTGGGATGAGTTTTGTATTTAGAGTTTTTCATGTACACGGTGTGAGCAAAACTTTTTTCATTTTGATCAAAGTGATCATTCCCATTTTTGTAATAAAAGCGAGGAATTCAGTAGTGCTCTGAGCTTTCTTGGACTGCCTCACTCGAGCTAGGAGGGAGAACAGAATGCCTGAGCTGAGCTCTGGTGGTCACAGGAGGGGCTGTGGAACACTCGGATCTCTGCGAGCGCAGCTGCTGTCAAATCAATGGAATGGGAATTGTGTGGGATTGGGCTCCAGAGGAGGGAAGGAGCCCTGGCTGGGTGTGGGGCCCTGCTGCTCAGCGAGGGGAGCACAGACACAAAGAAGGGAGGCACTGGCAGGTACAAACTCTGCTTTAGTGGTGGGGCTGTCACTACAGCAGCGGGGCAGGGACAACACTCAGCACTCATCTCCACAAAGGCTCCGCTGTCACCGGAGCCAGGAGTTACAACGACCCAGCAGGAAGCTCTGGCAGAAAGCTCTGCATTCCCAGCAGCTCAGGGAATTCTTCACTCAATATCCACCAGCTCCACCTCAAAGAAGAGTTTTGCGTTTGGTGGGATCCTGTTGGCAAATGTTAAGGAAGCTGAAGCAGCCCCTGCAGTGTCCCCTCCCTGGGCAGGGAGTCCCCAGCTGCTCCCCAGCCTCTCCTGTGTCCCTCCCTGGCTGATCCTGACCCAGCGGGAGCTGTGGGGAGCCAGGGCCACCTTCATTGGCACACCCTGCTCCTCACTCACTGCCCCAGTGCCTGGGGAGGCCACGCTGTCCCCCTGGCACAGGGGAGAGGTGTCCAGGCAGCCCTTCAGCTCACAGGATTCCAGCACAGGAGAACAATCCCCTGCCCTCCTCCAGAAGGGCTGGAAAAAGGAAACAGGGCTGCATAAACCACCACGGGATGACTCCTCCAGCCCCTACTTCAGCTGTGTCCCAGAGCTGATGTAACTGTCCCTGCTCCTGCTTAGGATCCCCATCAGGCAGAAGCACTTGGAAGCACTGGGATAAAAATGCAGGTGGAAAAGAGCAGCAGGTTCCCCCTGCACGAGTTCTTCTCCAAAAGAAAAGAGCAATTGCAGCCCCAGGAAGTGCCCTGAACTCGGGGTGGGAACGTCCTGAGCCTGCTGTGGGTGACAGGTGGAGCCCCAGTTGTGTTCCCATCCATAAAGCAGCTCCTGCCCCCAGCATTCCCAGGTTTCTTTAGGAGTCAGAGGTCATGGAAGGATACTTGGCATCGGGCTGCCCCTTCTTGCCGTAGGCCCACTCGGGCTCGATCTCCAGCTGGGCCTTCTCTCCTTTGCTCATGGTCAGCAGGGCCTCGTCCCACTGCAACGACAGCAGCAGCTCCAGGCAGTGCTGCCACAGCAGCCTCTGCACTTCCAGCTTTCCTCTGGCTCCCAGGAATACCCACAGCCCCAGGCATCCTCCCCAGCCCTGCTCCCGGGCTGGGATGGGACCGGAGAGCAATGGGAACACGCATTCCATCAGCATTCCCAGCTCCAGTATTCCCTTCCCAGGGAGTGCCCAGGGCTTGGTGCTGTGTCCCTGTTGAGGGAAGGTTCTGGCACCCACAAACCAGGATAAGCACTGGGATAAACCCGGGCCACAGCCACAGCCCCTTCCCAGCTCCAATCCCATCCCACATCAGGAATTTCTCCTGCTCAGGCTGGAGCAAAGGAGGCTCAGGGGGCCCTTGTGGCTCTGCACAAGTCCCTGGCAGGAGGGGACAGCCGGGGGGGTCAGGCTCTGCTGCCAGGGAACAGGGACAGGAGCAGAGGGAACGGCCTCAGGCTGGGCCAGAGGAGGTTCAGGGGGGACAGCAGCAGGAATTTCCCCATGGAAAAGCCCAGGGAATGCAAACAGGGATGGGAGGAGCCCCGGGATCCCATCAGCCTCAGCTGCTGAGAGAGACTGACAGGAGCCCGAGGCTGGGCTGACCCCAGGGAGCAGAGCCTGTGTTCTCTGCACTGCCTGGAGAGGGAATGACTCTGAGGATGAACGTTCCATCCTCCCAGAGCAATCCCCAGTCTGCCTCCATGAGAAACAGACCCCAAAATCCGCAGCCCAGTCATAAATCACAGAATGAAACTGCCTGGGGACTCACAGGGAGCCCTGAAGGCTTTACTTACACCTCGGATCACTTTTCCTACGCCAACTTTGAAACTCAAGGGCTTGGCTGCTTTTTTCTTCTTTGAACCTGGAAAAGAGTTTTATGTTCATTTGCCTCAACACCACAGCAGCACGCTCCACACTCCTGTAGAAAACTGTCATTACAACCATGCCTTACATAAATAGCTCTTCTTCTAACATTATTTTTAGCCCAATATCAGATCTTCAGGGGAAATACTAACACTGTGCAATAAAAGCATCATTAAATGTTCAAGCTGCATCAAAGCATCTTTCAAACCCCAAAGACTCATTCCTGAATTACTCAAGTTGACTGTACAAGTCATGGGCATATTCAGGAACCAAGGAAAGTCAACAAGGAACACACAAGCATGAGGAATTATAGACAGTATTCCAGTGACTCTGGAATACTGTTCCTGAGTGTGGGACATCACTGCTGGGAAAACCTTTCCAGTATTGCACAGTTTCATACCCCTAAATCCTCTGATCTGTCACAAAAGCACCAGCAGGGAATATTGCACACCAGAGTATTCAAATCCCTCTCATTCCAGTGCCTCCATTTTAAAGATTTCCCACAGAAAGGCCCCAAGATGTGTTTATTTACAGAAAACCAGGGCACTGCTGCTGTCAGAGTTCCTTAGGCACTATCTCCCCTCTGACTCCCTGCATTCCACATTCCCGGGGCCTGGAATGCCAGAAGCCAGGGCTGGCAGGATGCAGCAGTGTCACTTGACACCAGCCAGTCCTAAAATACTGCCCTTGCTACCTCATGGAAAATCAGGATCCGCTGCAGGGCAGCAGGCTCAGCAGCACCATGATAAAGCTGTTTGTCAGGAGCGCTCCCACACACAAACCCCTGCCCACATCTGCTGGAGGAGCCCAGGGAATCCCCTCCAGGAGCATTTGCAGCCAACCCCAGCAGTTTATCTGCACATCTTTATGCCCATAACCTTACTTGACTGAATATTGGTATCGAAGACTGTCCCATCCTGCAGCTTTCCTGTGTACCAGCAGTGGACAGTGTCTCCTTTCTTCGGGAAGTTGGTTTTATCGCCCTTCTTTAAAATGGATTTTGTGTACTTTGGTGGCCCCTGGGGTGATAAAAAGAGAGTTATGACTGGTGGGTTAAATAGCCTCAGATATGCAAGAACAGCTGCTGAGTTTAAGGTATCAAAGGAGACACTCAGTGAGTGGAGTGTTCATGTTACTGCAAGGCTGCAACATTTGGGGAAAATGCAGCTTCAGGCTAATGAGAGGCATAAAGACCAGATTT
This sequence comes from Cyanistes caeruleus, assembly GCF_971803275.1. Taxonomy (NCBI): domain Eukaryota; kingdom Metazoa; phylum Chordata; class Aves; order Passeriformes; family Paridae; genus Cyanistes; species Cyanistes caeruleus. The sequence goes on along the minus strand of NC_141706.1, from coordinate 67,788,872 downwards.
TTTGCTGTAACCAGGTTTTGAAGACTTAGAATCACACAATCTCCTGAGCTGGAAGGGACCCACAAGGATCGTGGAGTGCTGTCCCTGCCCAGACCCCCAACAATCCCAGCCTGGGCATCCCTGGAGCTCCGGCAGCCTCGGGGCCGTGCCCATTCCCTGGGGAGCTTTTCCAGAGCTCATTCCACCCTCTGGGGGAAGAACCTTTCCCCGATATCCCCCTAACCCTCACCCCGGGACAAGTGACCGGGATAATTTGGTTTTCCAGGCGAAAAACGCGCGTTGAGGGCACGGCACCAACCTCCTCCGCAGCCTCCTCAGCCTTCACCGCCTTCCCCTTGGCCTCCTCCGCCTTGGCCGGCTTCGCCTTCTCCGCCGCCTTCTCGGCGCCGTCCGTGCCCTTGAAGCGCTGCGAGGGGAGGATGAGGAAGGATGAGGAGCCCCATCCATCCCTCCCCGCAGCCCTGCCCGGCCCAGCCCCTCACCTGCGTGTGGAAGAGCTGAGTGTAAGCCGCGATCAGCTGCTCCTTGTTCGCCGTCTTCGCCACGTTCTTCACCTGCCCCAGCAGCTTGTGCTCCGCCAGGAACTGCGGACACGCGTGCGAGACGTTCAGGGAAACAAAAAGAAACGCCAAACCTCGCCCCCACGACTCCAAATCATTGATTATCCCCCGGAATTACCGCCTGCGCCGCGTGCTCCTGCAGGAATTTGATGATCTCCTTCTTGGCCAGCGCCTCGCTCCGCAGCTCCTCGGCGCTCCAGGGCTGCGCCGGGCCCGCGGCCGCCGCCATTTTCCCACCCACCGCCCGCTCCTCCTCCGGAGAGGAGGGCTGGGAGCCGCCCGGCAGCGAGAAGGGGCGGGCCGGGACACGGCCGGGGGAGAAGGGGAGGCTCCGAAGGCGGCGTCCCGACCCTCCCCTTCACCCTCGGCGGGGCCGCCGGGGGGATTTCGGGGACGGGCGCCGAGGGAGGGACAAGATGGCGCCGCCTCGGGGCCCGCCCTGAGCGCGGGGAGCGGCGGCAGCGGCGGGATTTGCCTCGGGCTCGGGGAGGGCCGGGAGGCGGCCGGGGGAGGAGGGGAGGGCCGGGAGGCGGCTCCCCGTCCCTCTCGGCGGCGATTTCAAGCGGCGGCGGCGCGGCAGGGCTAAGATGGCGGCGGGCGGGGCAGGATGAGCGGCGGCCGGCAGAGCACTTTGCCGCAGTTGTGGCGGGGGTCCCGCAGCGAAGCCGAGCGCAGGGACGCGGGCGGTGACAGCGATGACGAGCTCCTGCTGGCGGCCGCGGCCGCCGCCGACCCCGGCCCGCTGCGGGGCTTCAGCGAGGTGGCGGGGGCCATCTGGATCTACCCCACCAACCTGCCCGTGCGGCCCTACCAGGAGCGCATGGCCGGCGCCGCGCTGCTGGCCAACACGCTCGTGTGCCTGCCCACGGGGCTGGGCAAGACTTTCGTGGCCGCCGTGGTCATGTACAACTTCTACCGCTGGTTCCCCTCGGGGAAGGTGCTGTTCCTCGCCCCCACCAAGCCGCTGGTGGCGCAGCAGATGGAGGCGTGCGGCCGCCTCATGGGCATCCCGTGGCGGGACATGGCGGAGATGACAGGTACGGCTGCAGCCGGTGTGCACAGCCACAGGAACACTGAGAGCTGTTTGACTGCTGCTTTCGTGGTTAAAACTGCTGCTTTCGTGGTTAAAACTGCTGCTTTCGCGGTTAAAACCCCAGGTCACCTGTGTAAAGGGTGAAGCGCTGGTCTGCAGCCCTGTGGGCCCCAGCGTGCACCACACAGCGCTCTGCGTGATGCTGAAGCCAAAAAATAATGACTCTTTTAATCCATTTTATAGCCGCTTCCTTCCCTCCTCGTCACTTTCCTCGTCACTTTCCTCGTCACTTTCCTTTCCCCTTTCTGTGAAGTTCTTGCAGCCCCCGGAGCTGCAGTTTATTCCTCACTGTGGCAGCAGCCTTAATGACTGAACCCATGACTTGTTTTTAAGCTCAGGCCTTTCCCGGAGGTGTTTTAAATGATGTTTAGGGCAGTGAGCAGCTATGAGGCATCTTGAGCTTCCCAGCCTTGATTCCCATGGTTCTGAATTTAATTTTTTAATGCAAAAAATCTCTTCCTAGTCGTTGTATTCAGTGAGGGAGGGCAGCCCTGCAGAGGTGTCCAGTGGCTGTCCCTGGATCCCAGGCATTGGGAGATGTCCCTGCGATGGGATTTAAGGTCCCTTTCCAACCCTTGAATAAAATCCCATGATTTTATGGAATGATTTTATGTGTCTGCCAGCCCTGTCACTCTCAGGCCGTGGGTCATACCTTGTTCTCAGCAGAACAGTTCCCTAATGTTGCTCCTTTGTTTTCCAGGAGGAACGCAGGCTCTGGGCCGGCGGGAGCTGTGGAATACCAAGAGAGTCTTTTTCCTCACACCTCAGATCATGGTCAATGACCTCTCTCGTGGGACCTGTCCTGCTGTGGACATCAAATGTTTGGTTATTGATGAAGCCCACAAAGCCCTTGGCAATCATGCCTACTGCCAGGTAGGGCTGGAGCTGCCCTGCTCTTCTCTCCCAGTTACCAAACCCTTCCCCAGCATTGCTCACAGGGTCTCCATAAAGCATCATTGCTGAGGGGAGATTGTCCCTGAGGGCCTCAACTTTGAAACAGATCCAACACTCCTGTGTGTTGCCTCTACCTTGTTTATTAGTGATACATGTCAGGGATTTCTTTCAGTGCCTCCATTAAATTTTAATTTTAGTTTAAATTTTAGTTTTTATATTTCTGGCTGGGCAGTGTTAAAAAAAATGTTTTTTTCTTAAGGTTCTTTAGTAAAGACAAGTCAGTTCAAGATTTCTTTTTAAATTTGGAGTTTGTGTTGATTAGCCAAGGCTTTGTTGCATTATCATGGGTTAAGCTCCTGAGAGGAATAGGTGACCTAAGAAGTTGCTTTGATACACTGAAGAAATTTCCTGGATATTTGTGGAGTTCAGATTACATGGGGTTAATTAACCATGAATTACATTTTTTAAGAGCTTTTCTTCAGAGTCACTTTTTGGCAGCTCACCTGAGTTAGTGAGCTGTCAATACTTTTGTTAAATCAAGTGAGAAATAATTTCATCATTTTCCCAGCTTGTTCTTGGTGCATTTCCAGGATGGCCCTGGATCCCTGGCAGTGCCCAAGGCCAGGCTGGACACTGGGGCTGGAGCAGCCTGGGACAGTGGGAGTTGTGGGATGGGATGGGATTTAAGGTCCCTTCCAACCCAAACCATTCTGATTTAGTATTTTTAGAGTGTTTTGTTAAGCCTTTCCTACTTAGAGGGTATTTTCATTGGTGTAGTTTGTACAAGGAAATAATCCTCTTTAAAGATATTAATGAAGCTTTCCTGCTCTTAGGTGGTGAGGGAGCTGAGCAAATACACAAATCAATTCCGAGTCCTGGCCCTGAGTGCCACCCCAGGCAGTGACACCAAGGTGAGCCAAAGCTACCTTTAAAGTATGATTTAAATAATCAGGGTTCAGTGGAACCTCTGTTTGCCTGAAACCTCTGAAAAAGGAATTCCACATCAAGACTGATATTTACAATCCATTACTTGATAAGTTTTGGTGTTTCCCATGCTATGAACCATGAATTATTTATTGGTGAGGGGAGCAGGGCTGGAATTGCCAGAGCAGCTGTGGCTGCCCCTGGATCCCTGGCAGTGCCCAAGGCCAGGCTGGACATTGGGACAGTGGGAGGTGTCCCTGCCTTGGCAGGATGGGAAGGGATTTAAGGTTCCTTTCCAACCCAAACCAGTCTGGAATTCTGTTTCCCGACCTTTCTGGGTGCCTTTTCCTTACAATTTTATGTAACCCCTGCTAAAATACAGCAATAGTTACTGTGTTTTTGTGGCTTCTCTCCCAGGCTGTGCAACAAGTTATCTCCAACTTGCTGATAGCTCAGATAGAGGTGTGTGCTGAAGATTCTCCAGAAATTCAGCCTTATTCTCACGAGAGACAAGTGGAAAAAATTGTAGTTCCACTTGGGGAAGAACTGGTAGAAATTCAGAACACTTACATCAAGGTGAGTGCCTGCATTTCCTTTTTTTGGTCAGTGGCCAGTAAATGTTTTATCATCTCTGTCTAGACTTGCAGTGTTTATAAAGGCAACACTTTCCTATGTAATTAACTGTGATTATAGGGTAAATTGAACAACATGGTTTCAATCCAGCAGCTGCAGTTTCACTTTGCACCAGTGAGACCTTTTCCCTTGCAGTGACTTGAAAAGCTCAGGTGGAAAACTTGCAGCTGAATTTTCCTCACCCTCTTTCAGGAGTCTTTGCAGAATTGACACCTGACCTAGGCTGAGGTTTCTGCATTTGGCTGAACTCAGTAGGATTAAGATGTTGAGAATGCCTTAAGGAATCTGTGTGTGGACTGGAATATTTCCTCTGACTAAGAATATTCTTTAGAGCTTTAATTCATCTGAGTAATTTGTTCTCCTGGAGGTTTTTTTTATTTAATAGGTTTATTTGGCCTTTTTATTTATTTGCCTATTTCTCTTATGATGATGATGATTTTCTTTTTAATCTTTATGTCCAAATATAAGAGAGATTTTTGGGGGCCAGGGCTGTTTGTCAGCCAGTTGTAACTCGGTGATCTGTGCCTTCCCAGTGAGAGACTTGCAGGCAAATGATGTTACATAAAATACCACTCTGAAAAGTTTAAAATATCTGCTCTTTTTTTGTTTGTTTAGAGGCATAAAAAGTTAGGATTAAGTTATACATCAGACTGTTGGCCTCAGGGCATGGTTTTGGTTCAAGCTGATTGATTCAGGTGTAGCTTTGTGAGGAACACTGGAAGGCAAACTCCTGAGTGCATCAGCTGTTTTCAGCCCAGTGACCTGAGAGTGTTTAAATGAGGAACTTTTCTGAGAAAGAGAAACTTTCAAGTAGTTTTGCATCACCACAGGAGGCTGTGGGAGTGCAGGGGGTTCCTTTGGGGTGTTTCACTTGGGCTCTCAGCTGCAGTGAGCACGGTGGCTGGGCTCCAGCAGCCTTGCCTGCAGTGCTGTTTCCTTCCTCTGCTCTGGATTTGCATTTCAATTGCTGCTGCTTTCCTGGAGAACACAACTTCTAGCAGCAGCCAGGGCTGCAGGCACGGAGGGCTCAGCACCCGGGGAACCTCAGCTTCTGCATCCTGAGGTGACCAGTTCAGCTTTGGGGCTTTGTAAAAGCAGAGCAGCATCCAAGGCAGGAGGGCGGGACACACACCCTGTGTATGCTGCAAGAACGAGAGCTGTCCTGTGCACAGTAAAATCATTCTTTAATTGTGACAAACAGTAAACAAGACAACACTTCAGTGTGAACCAAGGACAGTGTCAGCACAGCGCAACAGTGCCAGAGGAACTCTGGGGACGTGACTTTACGTACAATAAGCAAGGCCCTGAGTATCACAATAGCTGGAATAAACTTTTTAGGCACTACCTCTGGTTTGGAAAATACACAGTATGCAGGATAACGCTTTTCTGTTAAGGCTACATCATTTTATCTTCCAAAAATAGGGGTGAATGCTGATTTATTATCTCCTTTCATGAGTGGACAGCTAATAACTTCACATTAGAACTGAAAACCCATGAGTGGCTCCCAAAGTAGAGCCACGGGTGGATAACTAAATACCTGTTCTGGGCATTCAGATCTGAGGAACAGTGATGTTTGCTTGGCATTCACTGGTGTGACAACTAAACAAACTGTATTTTGTGTCAGCTAAGCACTGGAGCTGTGCCAGCAGTGTGGCCAGTGACAGCTGTTGGTACCAAGCCATAAAGTGTATCTCCAAATTGGAGCTGAAATAGCTTTCTTTGTTTTTGGGTTTGTTTTTTTTTTTCTCAGCAACAGAAGCCATCTAACAGAAGTCAAAATAAATAAATACTATCTTGGAATTGACAGTTTGCCAAAAGCTGCAGGGAGCACTGGGCTGCAGGTGGGAAATCAACACACTCAGATCTGCTCCAGGTTCAGGGATGGTTCTAGAACATCCCCCAGGGGAGCTGAGCCACAGGAGGGGTTGACAGGGACATCAGACACAGCAGCTGCTTTTGCAGGAGAGCTTTGAAATGTGAGTTATGTACAAACTGGTGCTCTGTGGTGAGAGGATTTCACTGCTTCCAGGAGCTATCCAACATCTGCTGTGCCACAGCATTACAAGAATTCCTCTAACTGGCAGAAGCAATCAGATGGCAAAAACTTCTTTAATTTGCCATAAAATCTTGTCCAAGGTGAAAATTACTTTTATTGGTTCTTAAAAAAATCTGGGGGAGGATATGAGAACAAAACCTTTTATTTAATTCCTCCCTGGGCCTTCTACTCAACTCAGTTTTAAAAATATTTTTACCATTTTTCTTTATTTAAGAGCTTTTAGTTTAATACTGGCTGGCATTTGTAATTTTCCTTCTCCCAGGCTGTGACACTGTATTGCATTTTAGCTGATTTGGGGGTTTTTTTCCCTCTCCATAAAGACTCTTGGGGTTTTTTTGTGTTAAAACTGAGGCTTTTGTGCCTCAGTTTTTATTTTCTGTTTCCTTTTCCCCCTCTCCCTGCTGCTTCCCAAGGGATCTCTGTGCACAGCAGGCACCAGAGGGCACCTTGGTCCTGTTTAAGGCAGGGCCACTCTGATCCTGCTGCTCAGGGAGAGGTTTTGGGCTGAGCACAGAGCTCTCCCTGTGGGACCAGGAGGCTGCAGGGTTCATAAATCCATTTTTGGAGCTGTTTTCTCACCCTGCTGTGAGTTAGCAGCCACTGGCTCTGCTTGCTGGTCTGTGTGTTAGAATTAAAGAGCACAGAAGCTCTGATGGAACCCTGAATCCTGTGACCAATAAATAATGCTGGTGATGTACTCAGTGAATTTTATATAAAAAGACATTTACTTGTATCCAGAATAAACTCTACCATCATGTCAGTAAGGGGAGCCATTAGGGAGGGATTTTGGAGAGCAGAATTGTTTTTCAGCCTGACTCTAAAGTGCAGTAGGTGCTCTTGGGCTGTGTGGAACGGTGGGAATGCTGCTCCCAGACCTTCTGGGGGCTCTGGAACATGGGAGCTCGGCCTCTGCTCGGCCAGGCTGGCAGCTGAGGGCTGAAGGACAAACCAATTGATGTCAGGGGGAAAAAGCTCTCACAGTGAGGGTGGTCAGGAGCTGGGCCAGGGCCCTGGGGAGCTGTGTGCTCCCCGTCCTGGGGTGCTCAGAGCCGGCTGTGCTGCTGGGGCAGCTCTCTCTGCTGGCCCTGCTCTCAGCAGAGGGGTTCCTGAGCTCACTCCCAGCTGAGATCTTCTCTGTGCCACTTATGCCATCAACATGGGAGTGCCAGAAGTACTGAGCACTCACTCTAACAGCCAGCAGAGCTGTGTGAATGACCTGCTGAGAAAACTGCAGTTAAAAATAACCATTGTCTCCTTAGGAATGCCAGAGCCAGCCCTGGGATTCTGGGAGGATGTGGTGAGGGGAACCCATCATTTTACTGTCAACACTTGAATGAGCAGCAGGACTGTGGTGCCTTTTTGGTCTCTCTCCAGCCTCGGGGTGCTTTGGTTGGGAGCTGTGTGAGGTAAGCACTGGGATCTGTGTGCTGTCAGCACTGGCCCGCTCTGCCTCCACTCTAATCCCAGTGGGCTGAATCGGGTAGGAACGAAGAGCTGGACATTCTTTCTGTGCCTGTGTGAGGTGGGTTTGGTGTGTCACACTGCCAGCCCCGGCAGGGTCTTTGTGCAGCACCAGAGCAGGGCTCCAGGATGTCCCCAGGGATGGATGTCCCCATCCCAGCCAGGGGCAGGCTGGAGGTGCCAATAAGTGCCTGAGGGAAGAGGTCTGTGCCTCTCTTACCTCGTCAAAAAAATAGATAAGGTGAACTTTTAAAGTGTTAAAAACCTCAATTAAATGTGTGTAGAAGCAGCCAGAGTCACCACAGGGGTCTGTGAGTGGGGACTGAGCTGGGCTGGTTGTTCCTAACCCAGCTGAGAGCCCCGGTGCTGACCTGTGAGGTGGGGACAGCTGGGCTGCCCGGCCTCACCTGTGAGAGGCAGCAGGAGGAGGCTCCATGGGGCAGCAACAGCAGGAGCAGGCTCCATGGGGCAGGGGCAGCTGGAGGAGACTCCGTGGGGCAGGAGCAGCTGGAGGAGGCTCCATGGGGCAGCAGGAGGAGGCTCTGTGGGGCAGCAGCAGGAGGAGCAGGCTCCATGGGGCAGCAGCAGGAGCAGGCTCCATGGGGCAGCAGCAGGAGGAGCAGGCTCCATGGGGCAGCAGCAGCAGGAGCAGGCTCCATGGGGCAGCAGGAGGAAGCTCCATGGGGCAGCAGCAGCAGGAGGAGGCTCCATGGGGCAGCAGCAGGAGGAGGCTCCATGGGGCAGCAGCAGAAGGAGGCTCCATGGGGCAGCAGGAGCAGAAGGAGGCTCCATGGGGCAGCAGCAGGAGGAGCAGGCTCCATGGGGCAGCAGGAGCAGAAGGAGGCTCCATGGGGCAGCAGGAGGAGGCTCCATGGGGCAGCAGCAGGAGGAGCAGGCTCCATGGGGCAGCAGGAGCAGGCTCCATGGGGCAGCAGCAGCAGAAGGAGGCTCTGTGGGGCAGGAGGAAGCTCCATGGGGCAGCAGCAGGAGGAGCAGGCTCCATGGGGCAGCAGGAGCAGGCTCCATGGGGCAGCAGGAGGAGGCTCCATGGGGCAGCAGGTGGAGGAGCAGGCTCCATGGGGCAGCAGGAGGAAGCTCCATGGGGCAGCAGGAGGAGCAGGCTCCATGGGGCAGCAGGAGGAGCAGGCTCCATGGGGCAGCAGCAGGAGGCTCCATGGGGCAGCAGGTGGAGGAGCAGGCTCCATGGGGCAGCAGCAGCAGGAGGCTCCATGGGGCAGCAGCAGCAGGAGCAGGCTCCATGGGGCAGCAGCAGGAGCAGGCTCCATGGGGCAGCAGCAGGAGCAGGCTCCATGGGGCAGCAGCAGGAGCAGGCTCCATGGGGCAGGGGCAGGAGGAGCAGCTCAGGGCCGCTGCAGGAACCAGATCTCGTTGTGGCGGTTGGCAGCAGCCGGGTTGGTGTAGCCGGCGATGATGAAGGTGTCCTGCAGGCACAGCTCGGGGCTCTCCAGGATGGCTGCCAGCAGGTTGATCTCTCTCATGATGGAATCTTCGTTGGTGATCCCTCGGAAGCTCCTGCAGCGGTCAGCTCGGGTCAGCTCCCTGGCAGGAGAGGGTGGCTCCGTGCCCAGGGAGCAGCCTGGACACGAGGGGATGGCCCTGAGCTGCACCAGGGGAGGTCTAGGCTGGGTATGAGGAGAAAAGGCCTCGCAGGAAGGGTGCCTGGGCATGGGAAAGGGCTGCCCACGGGGGTGGTGGAGTCACCATCCCTGGAGGTGTTCAAGGAAAGCCTGGTGTGGCACTCGGTGCTGTGGTCTGGGTGACAAGGTGGTGGTGGGACTCAACCATCTCAAAGGTCTTTCCCAACCCAGTTCATTCATTTTAAACCCACTGGTTTTCCAGAGCCCAGAAGCACCTTCTGAATTGCTTGCTCGTGTTTCACCAGTGGTACTGTGATTGTTCCCAAACCATTTTTTCCTTAAAATTTTCTGTGCCATGTCAGACACTTTGTTCCCAACTACACAGAATAGTCTGAGGGAGTTTTATCACACATTTACAGATGCATCATTTGACCAAGTAATTCATATAAATGTAAAATAACCTGAGCTGGAAGGGACCCAGAGGAATTGTGGAGTCAATCCTGGCCCTGCCCAGACCTCCCAACAATCCCAGCCTGGCAGTGCTGTCCAAACACTCCAGGATGTCCTGGAGCTCTCACCATTCCCTGGGGAGCCTGGGCAGTGCCAGCACCCTCTGGGGAAGAACCTAAATCGGTACCCATTATTTCCTGAGCACCCTATTCATAAAACAGGCAGCTTTTACAACTTCTGAAAACAAGAGAGTTTTACAACTCTGCCTGGCAGAGCAGAGGTGAAGCATTTCTCACCTGCTGTAGACGATGGTGGCAGGCCACTCCTCGATGATGATGTCGGAGTCGAAGGGGTGCGGGGGCTCGTCCTGCAGCACCTCGGGCAGGTAATAGGCCACTGTCACCGCCTGTGTCATCGCCGACTGCGCCTCGTTGGTGTGCACGATGGTCACGATGGGCACGGTGATCCCCAGGTACAGCCCTGGCCACACAGGGGACAGGCTCTGCACACCCTGCTCGCCTGCTGAGGCTGTGCTGGATGGTTTAAACCAGCACCACGGGGTTCAGGCAGGGGTTTCACTGGGATGGAGGGATGTCCCTGGGATGGAGGGATGTCCCTGGGATGGAGGGATCTCCCTGGGATGGAGAGGAGGGATCTCATTGGGATGGGTTAGCCAGCAGGGGGGGTGTTCCAAGCTGGAAGTGGCATTTGGAAGTGGCAGTGAGGGCCCAGAGCAACTGTGGCTGTCCCTGGATCCCTGGCAGTGTCCCAGGCCACGCTGGGCAGGGCTGGAGCAGCCAGGGACAGTGGGAGGTGTCCCTGCCAGGGCTGGGGTGGGATTTGAGGTCTCCTCCCAACCCAAACCACTCCAGGATTCCACAAAAATGACCCCATTTACTGAGAACATGTCCTGTCCCTGCTCTCTGTGCTCAGCACGTGGAGCTGGAAGCTCAGGCCATGCATCCATGGAATGGTTGGGATTGGAAGGACCTGCAGGACCATCCAGTCCCACTCCCAAATCCCTCCCTGGGAGCACAACCCCAGCAGCCTGGGACAGTGGGAGGTGTCCCTGCCATGGCAGGGGTGGGACAGGAAGATCTTTAAGGTCCCTTCCCACCCAAAGCATCTGTGATTCCATGATTTCACTGTGCTTGGTGTGTGCTCTCCCCTCTCCATGCAGGGCAGGGAGTTTGCCTGAAGTCTTTTTCTCCCTCCTGGAAGTGTTTCTCTTCAAACTGACCTCGTGTCATGGTTTCAAAATGTGGTGACAAAACTGCAGGCAAGAGAAGGGGCTGCTCTGTGAATTCATTGAGGGTTTGCTGCTGTTAGAAGTGTTGCAGTATTTTTTTGTATTTACATGGTTTGGACTGCAGGAGGCAGAGATGGCTTTGCTTCTGTACAGTTTGATAAAAACCTTGCAGTTGTGGAGCTAAAATTACTTTTAAACCATCTTAAAGTGTTAAAAGAATGGGGAAGGTGCCTGAGGAAGGAAAAGTTTTTGTGATCAGTGTTTGTATTTTCTTGGAAAGACACTTAAGGGCTGAGTCAATTACAGCACAGAGCACTGAGCACAGCAAAACTTGATGGTAACTGGAGGATGAAAAATACAAGAACTGATGTCTGGGAGTGAAAACCAGATTAAATTGGATGGGACACCAGGTGCACATCTCACAGGCAGGCACAAGCTCTCAAGGACATGGTGGATTTGCCATTATTTTGAGTTAAAACTGGATTATGTTTCTGGAAAATGTGCTTCAACCACAAATTTGTCGTGTCCGCTGGGACAGGGACAATTTAATATCTTGAACTAAAGGAAAGGAGGCAGAAAACTCTGGTATCACACTCTGCCAGCTGATTTCAGTGCTGCTGTGAAAATGAAACCCTGAAAATCCTGTGGCAAATGCCAGATTTACAGCAGAGAGCTGGGAGCAGCCTGGGACAGTGGAGGTGTGATTTAAACTCCTTCCAACCTAAACCATCCCACCATTAATATGATTTTTCTGGCAAGGCTGTATCATGGAAAAACATCCCTACAGGGTGTAGATTTGGGAAAAGCTCTTCAAAGGAGCTCCCTAATTAGGAGTGAGGGCAGAAATACGATTTTGTAACTCCTGGAGGGTTGGAGGTGTGCATTACCTGAGGAGTTCTGCTCACAGATGTACCTCATGAGCTTCATGAATCCGAGGCAGATGCTCTGCTCGTACTGCTTCTCTTTCATTCTGATACAAGCCCACTTGGCTTTCCCATACTGCCTCTTCTCGTAGAGCAGATCTCCCAGCTGCAGACACACAGGGGATTTTGTTGCAGACAGGTAGAGATGTTATAAAAAAAAAAAAGCTTTATAAAATATGGTTTAAGCCCTGCTGCTCCAGCTAATCTAACAGTTTGCTTGTGACTTGCCGTGTGAAAAATCCTCAGAATGAAAGCACAACAATCTATTCTGGAACAGAACCCTCCACACCTGAGACAGCAGAAACCTGTCCCTTGAGAATCAGTGGAGGAAATGTGTAAACTGTCCAGGAACAGAAAGATTTGACAGACATATAAAATGTCATTTACTGACCAATGAATTGAGTGGCAGGAAAGGGATGAACCCATTAGAGTTAGACACAAGGTCTGGAAAACTGTACAAAAATGGGCTGTAACATTAAAAATTGGCTTTTTCTGCATGAAGAAACTGAGTCCTGCCTGCTTATTACTGCAGCAGGTTTTTAATTTAATCATCTAAAGACATCAACCAAACAAATACATTTTGAGCACAAGAACTGCATCTTTTCAGCTCAAAGAAACATGAATTTGAATCCTTCCTCCTATAAAGCAAGGAATACTCTGCTGATTTTGGATCAAAATTGGTTTCAGCAGATTTCCAGGTAGTTCTGCTTTAAAAGAAGGATCTGTCATCTTTTGGACTGGCACAATTAAACATTTAGTTGCAATTAACACTGAATAATCTTTATTTTTTTAGCTGGAGTTGTTACAGTAGCACTGTAACACTAAAAAATGCTTTCAACATAAACAATCAAGAGTCCCAAACTGTTTAGATGAAACCCACTCAAATAATGGTATTTGTAAGTGTGAATTATTTGAATCTATTTAAAAGAAATGTGGCCAGAAAGTCCTTACAGATGGTCAGTAAAGGTTTTCATGGGTTTTGAGTTAAGGTTAGACATTTGTTTGCCCATTTCCTGAGCTGGAATCAATTTGCTGTACATTAATTTCAGTTTTTCATTAGAGGATAAGATGGGTTTGCTAAACCCATAAATTTAATAATAAATTGCTAAATTGCTGCTTTGTTTGATAATGATTCATGATACAGAAGTACATTTTTGGTTTTAAATTCAGATATTCATCTCTTTCAAGTACTCTTTGTTAAGGTTTTAGCAACGTGACTGTAAAGGAGCAAATGCACCAATTCAAGTGAAGAAAATGGGCATTTTATTTCAAATGGCAAAGTAAGAGGGGTTTCTGTTAAATTAATTATGCCTCAAAGGCTGGAATTCCTGGCCAGCTTCTGGCTTTCCTCAGAGTTTCTACCTTGCAAAAAAAGAAAATGACACATGTGCAAGGGATGAGATGTTCCAAATGAGGGGGAGTGGTTGTGCTGGGTGTTCCAAACCCCAAAAGGTTAAAAGGAGCCCCATTAGTGGGAGCCAGGATTGCAGCTGGCAGGGGCAGCAGTACCTTCTCCTTGCGCTGGATCAGGGTGAAGGGGATGCTCTGCCTCTCCTGGGGGTTGTTATTCCTGGTCAGCTGCTGGATGGGCTCTGCCATGTCTGCAAGAGAGCAAACACACAGTTCCCAGTGAGAATGAGCCTGAAATGTGCTTGAATCCGCTGAAATGTGCTTCCTTGCCCTGAAATGTGCTTCCTTGCCCTGAAATGTGCTTCCTTGCCCTGAAATGTGCTTCCTTGCCCTGAAATGTGCATCAATCCCCTGAAATGTGCATCAATCCCCTGAAATGTGCTTGAATCCCCTGCAATGTGCTCCAGTCCCCTGCAATGTGCTCCAGTCCCCTGAAATGTGCTCCAGTCCCCTGAAATGTGCATCAATCCCCTGAAATGTGCTTCCTTGCCCTGCAATGTGCTCCAGTCCCCTGAAATGTGCTCCATTCCCTGAAATGTGCTCCATTCCCTGAAATGTGCTCCATTCCCCTGCAATGTGCTCCAGTCCCCTGCAATGTGCTCCATTCCCATGGGTTCTTTGTGCCTGCTTTTGTTTGCTCTTCCCTAGGGAAGGAAAAGGCTTTTCCTAGGGGAGGTTGCCTGTGTCCTGCCCCTGTGCTGTTGGGAACAGGCTTCCCTCTGCCATTCCCTGAATTTCCAGCTACCCAAGTGTCCATGGAAAGCTTTTGGCTGTGTCCCATTTCCTGGCCCTGTGCAGGGAACATTCCCAATCCCAGTAACTCCTGTGCTGCTGGATTCAGGAGTATCCCCGTGAGATAAATTAGGTTGGCTGCTCTTGTTGGCAGCCTCAAGGAATTACTGCTGTGGGAATTAATTTCCAAAGGCTGTTTAATGTCTAAAGGTGTATTTCCAGTTTAATAGGTTGCCCTGACATCAATTCTAGCTGAAGGGCGTGAATAAATTCTGCTTAGGAGTTGATCCCTGGCAGACAGGCTTGGAAACTGTGGATACAAGGTTAGGAGTGGAACTCTTCCACAAGAGTTGGTCCTGTGCCTTCCAAAGCTGAAGTGATGAAAGCATTTGTGTACTTAGAGGATTAGAAACTCAATTTTCTGTGCAGGGTTTGAGAGTCTGGATGTGAATTCCTGCCCTGCTGCCCCACAGGGTGCACTGGACATGCAGGAACAGGAGGAGTTTCAGCTCCCAGAGCCCTTTTCTGGAGTTTGAGGTGCCTCAGGGTCTCGGTGGAAGAGGCAGGGTGATGGGAAAGAGAGTATTACCCATGGTTGAGAGGAGAATTAAGATGCAGGAGAATTAACTTGGCCGAGGTCACTCAGTAAATCTGTAGCTGAGCTGGGAATCAAACCTCCCTCTCCTGGCATCCAGTGCAGGGGATATAAAATAGCTTTAAGACTATTTGGAATAGTAAAGATCCTTAAACAAAGGGGAGGGAAAAAAATAAAGGGGAGAAAGCTACACTGTAGTGAAGTGTAAACACTTTTTCTTTGCAATATGTCCCTGGGAAACGTTTAAAATGTAACTACTGACATATAAATGAGTCTCTTTGGAGGCAAAAATAAATTCAGCGCTGAATTTTCCAAGAGTTAGGAAAGCTTTCAGGACTCTAGAAAAGTTAACTCTATTTTTAGATGACTTTATCAATTAGTGGGGGGGTTATGTGTTTTTTTTTTCATTCCATATTAATGCAGAGGATAAGGATTACAACTGATTAAAGTCCTTTGGGGAGTTTTATCCTGCAGTTTATGGCTCTGTGCTCTGTGTTGTCCCGTTCTGGGGAGCTCCACCTGCACAGGGCCAGGCAGAGGGACAAGGATGGGTGTGTGTTCCCTGTCGTGGTTCCACAGGGATCATCCAGCAATCCCCCTGGGAGCTCCCATTCCCTGGGGAGCTTTCCCAGTGCTCCTTCCACCCTCTGGGGGAAAACCTCTCCTGATCTCCAGCCCCAGGGTCCTGTCCCTGTCCCAGGGAGCACAGAGGCAGGGACAGAGTCTGTTCCTTGTCACAGGGGGATTCCTCCTCCTGGAAAATCCCCTCCCTTGCCTCCCCTCCTCCTTCAGCCGGGACAGGACCTGAAGAAAAGTCTTGTATTATTCTATCTTGATTTTTGTAGCACGTGCCCAGTGCCCCAGAGCAAACCTGTGTAACTACAAGGAGCTCCTCAGGCTTTGTATCCCTCCTGGGGAACGCAGGAATTCCTGCACCAGGCAGCAGAACAGAACAGAACAGACAATTCTGTGCCGAGGGCTGTGGTTTTCTGCTGCACTCAGGAGTGTCAGAGAGACCCTCCGTGCCCTGGGGCTGTCACCGAGGGTGGCACTGGGCATCCACAGACCCCTCCAGGGCCACCGGGAACAAGGCAGGGAGCTCTGTTCACACCCTTCTTTTAGCACCTTAATTGTCATCGTTAAAGCTTCACAGAGTTGAGACTCCGAGGTGTGGCTGGAAAAGGAAGATGGGCTCAATTTGCTGGGTTGGGATATAGAAAGTTTTTTAAAGAATAATAATTTCATAGCGGTCATGTCCAGTGCAGCCTGGGCAAGGTTTGGCTCTCCCCAGCTCGGGGCAGGTGAGTTACCTGCAGGGCAGAGATGCTGCAGATCTCTGCTCCTCCGGCCAGGACAGGGCACGGTTAAAGCCTGACTCTGCTGCTTGTTAGGAGTTCTGACTCATCGGTCTTTCAGATTCTCCGCTCGCTCTTAAAATTGAAAACAACCGATCTCTGACTAAGCTGAGCCTCGCTGTCAAAAGCAGATCAATCCTTGTTTACTCTGTTTTTAAAGACAGCCCTTCCCTTAAAGAACTATATAGGTGTGTAGGGAATATTCTTAGGAAGAATATTCTTAGGAAAGCCAGTTTAATATTTAATTAGAGGGCTGAGAACTCGCACCGCTTGTTTTTAGGGTGAACGAGTCACCCCAGTGCCGCTGCAGCCGCTTCCCTGCCTTACGGAAAGCTTTGCCTGGCCCCGGCTGGAGCTTTGGCTGCCGCAGAGCCAGGTTTGTGTGGCTCAGACTCACTCGGGACCTTGCTTGGCCGTTCATTCCCGCAGCCCCGGGGCCAGCCCGCCGCCATCCCCGCTGCCCGGAGCGATCGTGCCGGCCTTACCGCGGGGCACATCCACCTGGTGCCCCCGTCCCACGCTCTGCCAGTAGCTCAGCAGCCGCTCCTGCTCCTCGTCCTCCATGCGCTCGGCCGCCTCCTCCTCCAGGCTGCTGCCGTGGCTGTGGTAAGCCGAGTCGGGGCTCTCCTCGGCCAGCCCGTCCAGCTCCTCCAGCGTGATCGCGGCCGGGCCGCCGGGCCCCGCTCCGCCCATGCGGCAGCCGCCCGTCTCCATCGCCGCGCCGAGCCGCTCCGCACGCCGGCTTATCAAGGGATCGGCTCGGGGGGGCTGGGGAACCGCCCCTGCCCGCCCGGGGAGGGACAGGAGGGGCGGGGAACCCTCCCCTGCCCGCCCGGGGAGGGACAGGAGGAACGGGAACCCTCCCCTGCCCGCCCGGGGAGGGACAGGAGGGGCGGGGAACCCTCCCCTGCCCGCCTGGGGAGGGACAGGAGGGGCGGGGAACCCTCCCCTGCCCGCCTGGGGAGGGACAGGAGGGGTGGGGAACCCTCCCCTGCCCGCCTGGGGAGGGACAGGAGGGGTGGGGAACCCTCCCCTGCCCGCCCGGGGAGGGACAGGAGGAACGGGAACCCGCCTGTGCCTGCTCGGTGCCGAGAGCCCGGGGATGGAGCGATGGGGAACCTGTCTCTGTGTGCTCAATGCCGGGGCAGGGCACCCGGGAGCCCGGGGATGAAGGGATGGGGATCCCATCTCTGCCTGCTCGGTGCCGGGAGCCCGGGCATGGACAGAGCCGGGGATGGATGAACAGATGCCTTGTCAAGGGTCTGGGGGCAGGGGGACCGGGGGGGACCCACAGAATCACCAGGTTGGGCGAGACCTCCGAGATCATCGAGTCCCTCCCAGCCCTGACACCTCAAGCAGCCCCTGGCACCGAGTGCCACATCCAGGCTTTTCCTAAACACATCCAGGGATGGTGACTCCAGCACCTCCCTGGGCAGAGCATTCCAGCACCTCATCACCCTTTCTGGAAATCCTCTTCCCAACCTCCAGCCTGTATTTCCCTTGGTGCAGCTCGAGGCTGTGTGCTCTGGCTCTGTCAGTGCTGACCCCACAAGCTCCTTCAGGGGTGGTAAGGTCACCTCTGAGTGTCCTTCTCTCCAGGCTGAACAGCCCCAGCTCCCTCAGCTGCTCCTCACAGGGTTTGTGTTCTCTCTGCTTTCCCACTCATTCCCTCTCTCCCAGCTGCTCTCTTCCTCCTCTTTTCCTCACGGCTCTTCTTGTCCCCTTAGTTCTTCCTTACTGTCATTTTATTTTGCTGATTTCAAACCACACTTTAAAGACAGATCTTTCATTTTATTTAAGAGGTCTCTGAGGTCTTTCCAAAATATTAGGAGTGCAAAAACTCTGGGATATTTCCTTAGTGAATTCCAGCTTTGGAAGTTTTGTGTAATTTTGCAGTTGCTGAGACAAGCCTTGGTGTGAGCAAGGGGGATGAGCAGCCCCGTTATGGGGTGGGTATGGCAATTAAAGCAGGATCTGGATTTGAATCAGGAGTCTGTGTGGACTCTGTGTTGTTTTTCATTCCATATTTAACATGAAATGGCTGCTGTGGCCCTTTTTGTGCAGGCAGGAAAGGGAATCTCAGGGCATTTAGGGGGTTAGAATAATAGGAAAATAGTCCTTTCCTGTGCACTGTTGGTGCTTCCAGGGAAAGCTGGAGGCTGGGGTTGTGACTCTTGTGGTGCTTCTGTTTCCCTTTTTCTGGACAGTCCCTTTCTCCAGGCTCAGCTGTGGCTCCCCAGCCCCAGGAGCCGAGCTGGCTGTGCAAATGAGCCCTGGATTGTCTCAGAAGCCAAGATGTGCCAGTCCTGACTGTGCTTCTGGCAGGGCAGAACCAAATCCTGCTGCTCCTGGGAGATGCCCCTTGGGCAATTCCAGTGGGAATGTCCTGGGAGGGTTTTTTGGGGTACAGTGGCTGCAGGGAGTGAAGCCCAGGGGGGTTTGGGCAGTGAATCAGCAGCAGAAGCTCTGGAATTCACTGAAATCCTGGAGCAAGGCTGGAGCTGCTGCTCGTTTAAACGTCTGGGTGGGTTCTGATCTCACTGCTCCCTCACAACAGGCAATTTCTGACCACATTTCCCTCTCAGAGCTGCCTGAACCCATCCCTGCCCCAGGTAAATCCCATTCCAGCTCTGGAAATAAAGAATTTTCCACTGAATTTTGGCAGTTGGGTTTTAAGTACCCGGAGAGGGCATCCTGCTTCTTGGAGATTTCTTCCAGGAACTGGCATTCCTCTTTGAGACAATGTCTGGAGGTTCTTTTTCTGCCCATCCTGCATAAATAATTTATGGAAAACAGTCCCAACTCTTTTGCTTACGCATTAATTATGAGAATTAATAGTTGCTTAAATGAAATTATTTCTAAATATTAAGCATCTTTGCTGGAAATGAGAGAAAAGACAAAGAAAAACTGACCAGCAGAAAAAGAGTTTAAAATCACAGCTAAATTTCTCTATTTATGTGAAATGCCACAGAATATTGCCTATGAGAAAGAGGCTGGGAGGAGTTTAAAATCCTGTTTTAAAAATCCATCTGTACAAATGACTCTGTGTGTATTTAATTGGTCTCTTATTCCTGATGAGTTTGGTAATTACTGCATTTGATAAAGTACTGAAAATGTGATGGGCTGTGTCTGGATAGATAACAGAGGGACTAGTCATTACTGCAGGTGAAAAAAGCTGATTTTTTGTTGCATTTGTTGGGTTTTATTCCCCAAACTTGCTAATTTTGTGTATGGGCTCTGCCTAATAAACAGGCACTCTTGAGAAAACACAGTTTTGGTAGTGCTGTGTCCTCGGTGCTTTCCTGGCAGCCTTAAAAATTCAGATCCAAACCATCCTCAGTGGGATGCTCCCTTCTGTCTGACAGTCACTCACTGAGTGGCAGGTTCATGTAGAAAATCCACTTCTTTCTTAACATTTCTCCATAAAAAGTGAAATTCTTCTTGGTGAAATTGGTTGAGAAGTAAAAACTGGAGCTCTTGTTTTATAACCTGTAGGAAAAGAGAAATGCTGTGACAGGAGAAGACTCAGCTGTTAGAAAAAGACAAAGTATTGGATTTTTTTGGATGGATCCCAGCTTCCAGAGAAGAACAGTGGATTTTCAGTGTGTCTCGGGAAGACTGGGAAGGGTGTGAATGGATTAAAATAAACTTAAAACAAAGCTTTAGTGCCAAAATCATTACTGGGCTGATCAGTATTGGGTTTGGAGAGTGACAAGATCAGCTAAAACCCACCCCACCCTGCTGTGTGCCTGCTGCTTCCCTTCCTTTATTGGCCAGCTGAGAAAACATCAGACACAAATTGCACAAAATGCACTTTTCTGCCTGGTTCTGAGTGAGTTTGTCACGACTCTGAAGTTTTACAGGAGAATAACTAAACCTCAGTGCCAGGCAGAGCCCCAGAGGCTCCCCCAGCTGGTTTGCTCCTGGGACTTGCTCCTGGGAGTTTCTTTTGGGAATATTGGCAACTGCATGGACACTCCTCAAGGTATCGCACCTGGGGAAGGCAAAGCTGGCTGGTTCAGTGCTGGAACAAATGGGAACTGCTCTGGCTCGTGCTCTGCCCTTCCCTGGAGCAGTGGGATCTGTGCCCTGGGCTGGGGATGCTGGGGATGGGAGCCCCTCCTGAGCCCCAGAGTCTCCTTTTGGCCTGCGCTGCTCCCTTTGCTCTCTCCAGGATCTGTGTCCATGAGCACGGATCTGGATTTGTCCTGGAGCTGTTGGTTCCTCCCTGCTCTGCTTTGGGGGATCCCTTTAGGACAGAGCAGTGGGTTGGGGTGTGCTGCTGCCTCTCTGGCACTGCCTGGGCTCGTTCCCTCCACGCCAGCTCAGCCCCAGCGCGTTGGGAAGGGATCCCCAGCATCGCCAAGGCCAGCTTGGATGGGGCCACTGGGATGGGTGGGATTTCAGGTCCCTCCAACCCAAACCAGTCTGGGATTGTGTCCTGTGGGAGGGCAGGGCAGGGTGGAGGAAGGTGCAGCTCTCTCTCAGCCCAGTGTGGCTCTGTAAAACCCAGTCAGGGCTGTCAGGGGAGCACTCGGGGAGCTCCCGGGGAGGGGATGCACCTTTGCAGTCCCTGCTTGTGGAGGTCCTGTCTGCTTGGCAGCAGGTTTGTGCCACCCCTCCTTCTCCCCTGGGAAAGAAAAGCCACTCCAACAGTTATTTATGGGTGCTTTTCTTTGCTAAAGAACCCCTGCAAATCTGCACTAAAATAATTAGGTCAGGGCGTTAGTTTAGAGCCTTTGTTTTTTATTGTGCCAACAGAAAACAGATTAGGAGCAGTTTTTAGTGAGGTGTAGCTGGCACAGGAACAGCTCTTTGCCCTGTACACAAGTCCTCAGCTCCTGTCAGAGCTCCAAGAACAGGTTCTAAGCTCATTGTGGGCTCCAAGAACTCGTTGTGGTTTGCTGTGGGAGATACCTGGGAGCACAGAAAGTCTTTGTGCTCTTGGCAGGTTCAGTGCAGGATGGGATAGTTCTGCCAGTTGTCTTTTATCTGCTGCCTGTAAATCTGTCAGCTCCCAACTCCACTTACTGAGCTGGAGAAAGCCACGAGCTCTCCTGAGCAATTAATTGGAATTAACTCTATGGCTGTGTTTGGGTAACACGACACTGGAGTGTTTTGGAAAGGCCGAGGGGACTTTTCCAGAAGTATTATCTTTTTAATTAAAAATGAAGGTATGGAGGGAAGATCAGTGTAATCAGTGAGCAGTGCCTGCTGCTGAGGCTCTCCTAAGTAGGTTGTGTTTACTGTTCCCTGGTAGTTGTGGAGCTCCAGGTGACTCCAGGATCC
This sequence comes from Cyanistes caeruleus, assembly GCF_971803275.1. NCBI lineage: Eukaryota > Metazoa > Chordata > Aves > Passeriformes > Paridae > Cyanistes > Cyanistes caeruleus. The sequence continues at coordinate 67,767,650 of NC_141706.1, read as the reverse complement.
TGCTGTCTTTCATAACTGCTTGTTTTGCAGAGGGTGATTAAATCAGACAGGGGTGTACACTGAGCAAACAGGGACAATATCTTTTTCTTATATGTTAGAAACTAGGTCAAGGGATGAAACAGAAAAGTACAGGTAATGGGAATTGCTTTTTAGAAAAAAAACAAAAACAACTTTGCAACAATTGTAGGAAAGCATAAATCAGTGCTGAAATATTAGATTTAGTGGTCGTTGCTTTTTAATGAAAATATTAATTTCTTTTCAAGAGGAACAAAAAGCCTGACTTCATTTCCACTGCTTGAGACACAGTTTAAGCTTCACCTGCAGCATTTCGAGTGTGCTCATGTCCAGCTCTTTGGGGTTTGATGGGAGGGCAATGTATCCATTCAAATAAAAAGCACTGAGTCCTTCCTTCATGGTCACTATTTTGGTTTATTTGGTAAATGACTTTTCCTCTAAGCAGGCACAGACCTCTCTGTCTCTGTCCTTTAAAAGGGACTCGTCAGGAACAGCCTGGATTGAAAAACAGAACAGTAACAAACTGTGATAAAACACCAAGTTCTGAGTTTTAAACCCTTAAAATGAAACTGCACTTTTAAATTTGTTCTCACTAATATGAGAAATTAATTCCTTGTGCATTCAGCTTTCCCAGTGGCTTGGTGAATGTTTTATTTTTAAGAAAACAACATTTGAGTTCTTCATGTTTTCTCCCCCTTTTCTCCAGAAATTCCTGGCACTACTGGAGCCTCCAGTTGGTGTTTGCTTGTTGGTGGTGTTAGAGGTGTTAGTGGTTTATTTGGCTTAATTAATCCATGAGCTTTAATTAGATGGAATGCCTGGGTTTGGAGTGTCCAGAGGCTGTGACCCAGCTCCCCTGGGGATGAAGGGACCCGGGCAGGGCTTGGGGAGGTGTTGGAGCCCCATGGGTGTTCTGTGCCCACAGCTGGCCTGACCCAGGGGCACGGGGGGATGGCCCAGGGTGAAGTCCTGGGATGGTTTGGGTTGGAAAAGACCCCAAATCCCCCCCAGTGCCACCCCTGGATGTGCAGGGACAGCTCCCACTGTCCTAGTGTCCAGCCCCAATGTCCAGCCTGGCCTTGGGCACTGCCAGGGATCCAGGGGCAGCCACAGCTGCTCTGGCAATCCCAGCCCAGCCCCTCCCCACCCTGCCAGGGGAGAGGAGCAGCCCAAGATGCACCAGAACACTCAGAATTCTGGCTCCATGGCTGGGATTTCCTTTATCTGCTGTAAGCTGCTTATCCTGCAGCCCCAGTGTGCTTTTGGAGTGAGCTGTGGGCACGGATGGCCAGGGTGGAAATTCCCCAGCACAGCTCCCCCAGCTCAGCTGGGGCTGCCACAGCTTTCCTTAACCCTTCCAAATTTCTCCTGGCATTTCTGATTCTTTGGGGAATTAATGCTGCTGTCATTGATGATGGCAATTATTCCCACTCCATTCCTTAGGATTTTAGATTAGATTTAGGTTGGATATTGGGAATTGGGAATTGCTGTCTGGGCTGGAATTGCCAGAGCAGCTGTGGCTGCCCCTGGATCCCTGGCAGTGCCCAAGGCCAGGCTGGACACTGGGGCTGGACATTGGGACAGTGGGAGCTGTCCCTGGGATGGGTGGGATTTAAGGTCCATTCCACCCCAAACCATTTCATTCTGTCATTCTGTTTTCATTTTAATGCCACACAGGTTCTGCACATAGAGTAAGAAGATAAAAGACCTATAAATAAATTCTATTATGAACTCTAGGAATAATCAAAGCAAGCAGACAGAAGTTAAACTGAGCTGTCCCTGCACTGCCAGAGCATCAGCAGAATGTGCTTGTCAAGGATATTCCAGGATCTGGGAAGCCAGCAGAGGAGCAGTGCCTGGAGTAACAAATGGAATGTTTTTACTCAGGGATAAACACAGGCTGAGTTCTACACGTGCCGTTCTTTACCTGTCAGGACATTTCCTCCCCAGCAGCTCCAGGCCTGCTGGGATCAGTGTTGGAAGCCTGACTTAGGCCTGGCTTTATTGGTTTAGTTGGATGTTTTTCAGTGGGCTGAAGGGACACTAAAGGGATTAAGCATTTGTTACACTATACCCTCTTAGGGCACGGTGTGGAGTGCCTGCAAAACCTGGGAAGAAAGCAATGGGGAACTGTCTGTCAGCTTTGGAGAAAGCTGTTCTTGTGCCCTGGGATGTTTCTGGGGCCCTTGGCCAAGGGGGCCAACAGGCTGTGAGCAGTGTTTGTGGGACAAATCTGATTACTGCAATTATGACAGAGTTAGTGCTCAGGCCAAACTAAGTCTGTGGAAAAATCCTGACCACCTAAGGCTAGGAAACAAAGAGGAAAAACAGGATTAAGATGCATTAGTGCAGGTCATTGTCCTTGCTGCAGCGAGGTGGAAAGCAGGTACATGTGATGTTTAAAAACAAGTTTTGGGGTGGGTTCTGCAGGAAACGGGACACACTGCTGTGATCATGTCTTCCCTTCCCTTCCCTTCCCTTCCCTTCCCTTCCCTTCCCTTCCCTTCCCTTCCCTTCCCTTCCCTTCCCTTCCCTTCCCTTCCCTTCCCTTCCCTTCCCTTCCCTTCCCTGCCCTTCCCTTCCCTTCCCTTCCCTTCCCTTCCCTTCCCTTCCCTTCCCTTCCCTTCCCTTCCCTTCCCTTCCCTTCCCTTCCCTTCCCTTCCCTGCCCTTCCCTTCCCTTCCCTTCCCTTCCCTTCCCTTCCCTTCCCTTCCCTTCCCTTCCCTTCCCTTCCCTTCCCTTCCCTTCCCTTCCCTTCCCTTCCCTTCCCTTCCCTTCCCTTCCCTTCCCTTCCCTTCCCTAACCTTCCCTAACCTTCCCAAACCTTCCCAAACCTTCCTCATATTATTGGCTTTTCACAAACATGATAATGAATGTTATATGTAGAAGATTAGAAAATTTTGTTGTATTAATATAGTTTCCTTTATTTCTGTTCTTGATAAAACTTAGAAATAGTGATATAATATAATATAATATAATATAATATAATATAATATAATATAATATAATATAATATAATATAATATAATATAATATAATATAATATAATATAATATAATATAATATAATATAATACATATATATGTTAGGCTGTAACATGATATTAAAGCACCAACTACTTTTTGTTTATATAACCCAGAGGCTAAAAGAAAAAAATAATAGTCAGAGACCCCCCTGCATCCTAAGATTGTCTTGTGCAGATGGAGACAAGCAGTTCTCCGAGCCCTGCAAAGGAAATATTTATGGAACCTGTTATCAAAGGACATAAAACCCAGTGGGGCCAAGAAGATTGATCTGTTGGGAAGGGGGGAAAGGAAAAACTAAACAAAGAACACAAAAAACTTAAGAAGAATGTCTGAATATGTGTGAGAATTTCTGGATATGGAGCAGGGTTCTGTTTTTAAGGGACAATCCTTTGTCAGTGAGGTGAATGCACAGACACCCAGCCAGATCTGGGTACTTTACTTTATTTTTTATCTCCTAATTGTCTTTTTATTAAACTTTGACATTCTATAAAAATTTATGTGAACCCCATTTTTCACACTGGGGCAGGAGGGTGTGGGAAGGGACCCCCAGGAATCATGGAGTGCCAAGTCCTGACCCTTCACAGGGCACCCCAACAATCCCATCCTGTGCCTGGGAGCCTTGTCCAAGTGCTCTGGCAGGAATTTTGGGAATTCTCCTGCTTCTGGAGAGCACCTGGTACAGTACCAAAGCACTCAGAATTCAAACATACCTGTGTCTCAGATAAAACCAACGAGCTGCCCATGTTCTGTAGGATCTATAACAATAAAATCATTTCAAATCTCATCCACCCCTTCACCTGTGCTGGCTTTTGGCTGCAGGTGCTGGAAGCGTTTGCTGGGCGCCTGATTAAGGTGGGAGTTTTATCCAGGAGGGAGATTCCCAGCCTGACCAAGTACCAGATCATCCTGGCCAGGGATCAGTACAGGAAGAACCCCTCTGCACAGCATGCAGTAAGTTCTTTATTTATTTTGTGCTATTAAAGTAGTGAATAAATAAGAATAATCCATAGTAGTTTTCTGCTTTTTGCCATGGAATAAAATATCATAGAATCACAGCAGGGTTTGGGATGGAAGGGATGTTTAAGATCATTTATGAAATCAATAAAATATTACTAATTTTTCCACACTTCTGGATGCCAGTATAGAAGAGTTAAGAATAAAATATCATAGAATCACAGCAGGGTTTGGGATGGAAGGGATGTTTAAGATCATTTATGAAATCAATAAAATATTACTAATTTTTCCACGTTTCTGGATGCCAGTATGGAAGAGTTAAGGAAAAGATCAAGAAATCCATTTAAGTGAAATTGATGTGAGAACTTACATTGTAATCACTCACAGCCAAGTTTTCATTTTCCCCTCAAAGATATATTCCTGCTCCTGGCTTTTTTTGGTAAATCCTCATGGAATGATCAAATTCTATAAACTTAAAGAAAATTGCCTAAAAAAAGAGCAATGAGAAATCTCCTTCACTGTGAGCAAGGCAACTTTCCTGACTTGATCCATGTGCTGGGAATCCCTGGGTTTCCCAGATGTTGGTGGTTCAGCTGGCAGGGTCTGGGGTAGCTGGGGGAGAGAACAGAGGTATTTTGGAGGTGGAGGAGGATTGCCTTCCCTGAGCATTGTGCAGTCTGTCCCCCGAGGGCTCTGATGGACAAACTGCTCCTGGGCATCGCTTTGGGGTCTGCTCTGCTCCTCAGGTGTCGCTCTGCTTTGGGCAGGAGCTGCAGTGGGATGGATTCCTGCTCCTCAGCCACTTCCTAACTGAGCCAGGGTCTGCTTTTCTCCCCCAGGGAATCCATCAAGGCATCATTGAGGGAGACTTTGCCCTTTGCATCAGCCTGTACCACGGCTACGAGCTGCTGCTGCAGATGGGAATCCGCTCCTTGTTCATCTACCTGTGGGGAATCATGGATGGATCCAAAGGTGAAGTGTCCTCAGGAGCATCCTTCCTTCCAGCTCCAGCCCCTCCCTTCACACACCTCACTCGCTTTGGCACCAAACACCTGACAGAGTCAGGGGCTGCAGATGGATTCCCTGTTCTGTTCCCTGGTGTTGGAAAGCTCATGGAATCCTGAGTTGTTCCAGCTCTCTCCACAGGGTTATCCCGCACCAAGAGTGAGCTGGGGCGCAACGAGGACTTCATCAAGCTCTACCAGCAGCTTCAGGACGTGTTCTCAGACACTGTCGTGGCTCCTGAGAGTGCAGGTGCTGGCAAGAGCACGGCAGGTCAGGATTCCCAGAAAATTCCTCTTTAAAAGCTGTGCTGCACTGGCTGCTGCTCTTTATTCCAGACTGAATTCCCAATATTCTGTCTCCCTCTCGCTCTTCCCTCGTGGTTTTAGCTACTTTCAAGCAAGTTTTTTTATGTTTGAAGTTTTTAATTTGCTCTAAAATGAAGGTTAAGATGCAACTGTTTCAGTGTAAATCTTTTCCAGTGTGACTCTAACAAAAAGAACAGCACTTTTATCAAAAACCAGGTTTAACAGTTGTTTTCTGTCAGCATTTTCTTTTTTTTCTTTTCTTTTCTTTTCTTTTCTTTTCTTTTCTTTTCTTTTCTTTTCTTTTCTTTTCTTTTCTTTTCTTTTCTTTTCTTTTCTTTTCTTTTCTTTTCTTTTCTTTTCTTTTCTTTTCTTTTCTTTTCTTTTCTTTTTTCTTTTTTTTTTATTCTATTTTATTTTTTTAATTATTTTATTTTATTTTATTTTATTTATTATTTTATTTTATTTTATTAATTATTTTATTTTATTTTATTCTATTTTATTCTATTGTATTTTATTTTATTGTATTGTATTTTATTTATTTTATTTTATTGATTTATTATTTTTTTATTTTATTCTATTTTATTTTATTCTATTTTATTCTATTCTATTTTATTGTATTGTATTTTATTTTATTTTATTGTATTGTATTTTATTTATTTTATTTATTTTATTTTATTTTATTTTATTTTATTTTATTTCATTTTATTTTATTTTATTTTATTTTCTGTTTTGTTTAGAGCCAATATCAGGATTTGGGTCTGGCTCAGATTATTACTGTAGGAGGGAATGAAGCTCACTGAACCTTCCTGCTTGTTGCAGGTTTATTTACATCTTTCATTTCTTTATTTCCTTTCCAGCATTGGAAAAGAAAAAGGAATTTGTCTACAGCCATCCAAAATTAAAGAAATTGGAAGAAATTGTAATAGAACACTTTGAATCCTGGAAACAGGGATGTTCTGGTGAGCACCAACAACTCAGAGGAAAACCTGGGAATGGAAACAAGGAATTCCCTCCTGAGTGGTTTCCTCCTTTGTGCTGCTTTATTGCTCTGATTGTTTGTGCATCCTCCCCTCTCAAAGAACTTCACCATAAGATTTCTGTAAGATAAAACTTCTGTAAATTCTCATTATTGATTTGATATAAACTGCTCTGACAGCTGAATAAAACAGGGGTAGGGAACTCATCATTCCTGGGGCTGCCACGTTTCCTGCTGGTCCTGTCCTGGCAGCCTCCCCTCAGGGCCCTGCTGCAGAACACATTTGAGGACCTGAAGGATAAAAGTTCTGATATCCAGCCTGAGGATAAGAGTTCTCAACTCTGAGGCATCAATTTGGGCTTCAAACCCTTCAGTTACATTCACCTGCCTCTCATTCCTTTTCATCTCAATGAAGACATCATTCAGATCTCTTTGGTTTTGGGATGTTCCAGCTTCTTGATTCCAGCCTTTGGAATGATTACATGAGTAATAATAGCATCTTGTTCATTTTTTATCTTGCCTGTTTGGATCTCTGTGCTGTTCTGATAATTTCTGACCTGTCCTTCCCTCTTTCTTTTTGTGGTTTTTTCCTCTCTTGGAACACTTTTTTTCTCTCTTGGAAACACTTCCCATCCAAGCCCAGCTTTTCAAAGTGACTTCAGTGAGGGTGCCTCAGATAAGGAAATTCTCATTCTCACATTCTCCAAAATTAGAGCATGCTTTGATGCAGAGAGGAGTTGTTCAAGGAGGTGCATTTGGAGCATTTTCTGCCCATTTTCCCTTCCCTTTAAGTGAGACCAGAGCTGTGAACGCGTAACTTGTGGGGGGCGAATTTTTATTCACAATCCTTTTCTCGATACTATTACCATTCCTATGAATAATCCCATTAAAAGCTGCCATTTTTTCAAATCCAGCAGGTGAAGACAAGAGTGAAAGCTCTCCTGGGGACACGAGGGTGATGATCTTCTCCTCGTTCCGGGACAGCGTGCAGGAAATCGCGGAGATGCTGGCGCGGCTCAGCCCGGCCGTGCGGGCCATGACCTTCGTGGGACACTCCTCGGGCAAGAGCACCAAGGGCTTCACCCAGAAGGAGCAGCTGGAGGTGAGGAAAGAGGAGCTTTGGGCTAGCAATTAGTGATAACGAGCATTAATTGTGGAAATAACTCCAGGACTATGTGGCTGAGCTTTAAGTGTCGTTAGGAAATCCTTGTGGAGTCCAGAGTGCCCAAAACTATACTCAGGGAAAAAAACAGATCGATAACAAATAGATCAATAATTTATAGATTTAATTAATTGAATTAAATTGATTTAATTTAATTAATACATTGTGTTAACTGCTAAATTTAGATATCAAAAATCTGGGGAAATATGCCAATATTTTATTTTTTCTTCTAGGTAGGAAAGCTAAGATCTAGCATTAAATTCTGATCTAGCAAAACTGAAAAACAGACAACCCCTAAAATATTTACTTGCTAAGTTGGGGGATGAGTTTTATGAGAATGCCATGGTTGGAGACAGAAGAAGGTGTGGGTTTTTTGCCCTTTATCTTAGAGCTAAAGAGTTGAAATGCTGATGTTGGTCACACTGGGGTGTGATGTTTGAGGTAGCAGCTGGGAAATCAAAAAAGACAAAATTTTGTTGTTTTGGAATACAGATCAGTTTTCTTGGCTGTGATGCCTTCCAAGGATCACCTTGGGCAGTGCAAGAGCCCGGCCCTGGCTCCAGCCAAGATGGGTCAGGAGTTGGACACTGGGATCAGTTTTGCTCCATTTCCACCTTGGGTTCATTGTGCAATTGCAGCCTCAGGTGATGAAGGCCCATCCTCCCAGATTCTCTCCTCAATTCCCTGCTGCTTGCACTTGTTGGGGCTGAGGCTGCAGCGCTGCCCTTGCTGCTGGGGCTGGCTCTCGGAGTCTGCAATCCAGAGTGTGTGCCCTTCTTTCTGATCCTTACTTATGAGATCCAGAAAAACACTGAATTTCATAGAATATGGAATTCATGGCCGTGTTTTCATGGTGATACATGAGAACAAATGTTAAAGTCAGATAGGAAAAGCTAAAAGTGTGAGTGTGTAGATTAGAGAGTTTTCTTGAATCCCTGTGTGGAAAAGGTCAGTTTAGAGAACAGAGACAAGGTGGAGGATTTTGGGTGTTGTCTCTTGTCCTTCTTCTTTCTTCTTCATGTTCTTCTCCTGGAGGTTTTTGGGTGACACTGAGTGACTGGACAGAGAATGCCACAGGGCAGCACAGAGGTGATGGGTCATTGGCTCATTAAGAAAAATAATATACGTGTCTGTTGTTAATTGGGTAAAAATTAGGGTAAAAAAAGGATTGTTGTGTGTGCTGAGCTGTGAGGAGACCCTGCTGACACTTTGTGTGCACTTCAGAGTTCTGCACAATGACACACTCTGCAAACAGCAAAGCTCCAACCGAGGGATCCCTGGAGCTGCTCAATCCCTTCCCTCTGTCCCTGCAGGTGGTGAGGCGGTTCCGGGAGGGGGGGTACAACACCCTGGTGTCCACCTGTGTGGGTGAGGAGGGGCTGGACATCGGTGAGGTGGATCTCATCGTGTGCTTCGACGCTCAGCGCAGCCCCGTGCGCCTGGTGCAGCGCATGGGCCGCACCGGCCGCCGGCGCCACGGCCGCATCGTCGTCATCCTGGCCCAGGGCCGCGAGGAGAGGGTGAGTGGGGCACGGCCAGGGAATCAATCAGGGATTGCCTGACCCTCAGGGATCATCCCAACCCTGCCCAGACCCCCACCAATCCCAGCCTGGGCATCCCTGGCAGCGCTGCCCAAACGCTCCTGGAGCTCCGGCAGCCTCGGGGCCGTGCCCATTCCCTGGGGAGCTTTTCCAGAGCTCATTCCACCCTCTGGGGGAAGAACCTTTCCTGATCTCCAACCTGAGCCTGCCCTGGTCCAGCTCCAGCTGCTCCCTGGTCCTGTCCCAGGAGCAGAGACCAGAGCTCTCCCTTGGGAGGAGCTGCAGCCCTCGTGAGTCTCTGCCCAGCCCCGTCCCTCTCTGTTACAGGGAACTCCAGCACAGAGCCCTGGAATGGTTTGGGTTGGATGGGACCTGAAAAATCCTCCAGTGCCACCCCTGCCATGGCAGGGACAGCTCCCACTGTCCCAATGTCCAGCCCCAGTGTCCAGCCTGGCCTTGGGCACTGCCAGGGATCCAGGGACAGCCACAGCTGCTCTGGCAATTCCAGCCCAGCCAGCAATTCCCAATTCCCAATCTCCCATCCATCCCTGCCCTCTGGCACTGGGAGCCATTCCCTGTGTCCTGTCCCTCCATCCCTTGTCCCCAGTCCCTCTCCAGCTCTCCTGGAGCCCCTTCAGGCCCTGCCAGGGGCTCTGAGCTCTCCCTGGATCCTTCTCCTCTCCAGGTGAACATTCCCAGCTCTCCCAGCCTGCCACGTCACCAAATGTCAAACTGCAGCCAGGGATTCCCGGGGTTTTCCAGGGGTGCAGAGGAAGGTGTGGGCAGGGAGGAGCTGGAGGGGGCTCTGGGAGTGCCCGTGGTGCCCCTGGCTCTCCCTGGCGCTGACGGGGCCGGTGACGCCACCGGAGCCCAGAGCTGGCTTTAGCGGCCGCGCTCTTGCGTGTGAGGATGGAGAGATCGGCTTAGGTGCAAATCCACTTTGTGCAGCTTCCTGCAGCCCAGCTCTGGAGCAGAGAGTAATTAATGATCCCTGAGTACAGACTGTCCCTCAGGACAGCTGCTGGAGCCGGGGATGCCACCACAGCTGCAAACCCTGCAGGTCCTGCCAATGGCACAGGATTTGGGCAGGGTGACACGGACACCCCTGCTGCCATCACCACTGAAAGGGTGCAGATGGATAAATCCAACCCAAATCCAAACCCAGGATTTCCCACTCTTGGTGTTACTTCAATCACTGGGATTTGCAGATGGCAGGGATTTAATTCTGAATGGGACTCCAAAGAATCCTCCCTGAGGAGAAGAATGTTTCCCCTTGGAAGGGATGAGAGTTAAAAATGATAAACCTGAGCAGAGCTCATAAATAGATATTTTGTCACGCTGCTTACGGAGGCCGGTTACTATTGAAAGCTCTGCTCTGTAATGGGATATAAAATAGTCCCTTAAATTCCTTGGAGCTTCACTTAAGTAGTTGGATTATTGTGTTGTCCAGATTTTCTCAGATATCTTTGAAGCAGAACCTCCCCCCAGGTAGAACAGTCATTGTATATCATTTTTTTTTTTAAATTTAAGATCAGGAAATAAGTTTAATTGCAAACCAATATTGTCTTGGTGGGTTTGTTTGGTTTTTCTTGAGGGTGTTTTTTGGGGTTTTTATGTTTAGCAGAACTGGGAAGAGACTCAGTGTGGAGGTTCTTCCCCATCACTTAATTTGCAGCTAAATAATTAATGTCCATGTATTAATTTATGGGCATTTCATTGGGTTTTGTGTGGGTTTTTTTTCTTTGTTTTTGTTTTCAGGGCTTTTTTCGTTTTGCCTGGTTTAGTTTTGAGGTTGTTTTTAATCAAATCACTTCAGGTCAATCACAAAGCTTTTGAAGATGTTTTATTGGGGAAAGGGCTCAGTGCAGGTCTGGGATTGTGACATTGGCAGGAATTTCCATGAGCTCAGGGTTTATTCCATGGCTCCCAGGTGTTCCTGGGTCAGCCTTTCCACAGGGCAGCTCCCAAGGGTCCCTGGAATTGCTGGGATGGGGTTTGGGATGTTCCCTGGAGCTGTTGGATGGGGTTTGGGATGTTCCCTGGAATTGCTGGATGGGGTTTGGGATGTTCCCTGGAATTACTGGGATGGGGTTTGGGATGTTCCCTGGAATTGCTGGATGGGGTTTGGGATGTTCCCTGAAACTGCTGGGATGGGGTTTGGGATGTTCCCTGGAATTATTGGGATGGGGTTTGGGATGTTCCCTGGAGCTGTTGGATGGGGTTTGGGATGTTCCCTGAAACTGCTGGGATGGGGTTTGGGATGTTCCCTGGAATTACTGGGATGGGGTTTGGGATGTTCCCTGGAGCTGTTGGATGGGGTTTGGGATGTTCCCTGAAACTGCTGGGATGGGGTTTGGGATGTTCCCTGGAGCTGCTCAGCCCAGGGAAGCAGAGGGGAAGGAAAAGCCACCAAAATGTGCCAACTCTGATGCTGGTGATTGGGTAACACCACGTTTCTCTGCCATAAAAACACCGGGGTTTGACTCTCCTAGGGTTCAAAAGTTAATTCTTGGAATGCCTGAGGGGTTTATCAGAGCTGGCTGTGGGCCTGTTCCAGTTTTATCCAGGAGCATCTTTCTGCTCCCTGCAGTCCCCTCTGGCAGTGGCAGCTGCCCTGTGGCCCTGGGAGCACTCAGGGTCTCACAGGGGACTGGAGAAGAACACAGAACCTCCCTGGGGGAGGCACTTCCAGTTTCTCTCCTCACTCTCTCCAGCTTTGCAGTGGTTTCTCCATTGCACAATGAAGTGTAATTAAAAGCACTCAGAGCACTCCTGACATCAACAAATCATCCTAGGCCTTTTTTTTCCTCTTGAGCTCCTTTCCCTGCTTCCCATGTAATCTAATTTCCATCATCCCTGTATCAGTGGCAGGTTGCAACTTCCCCCAGGCAAGGGCTGTGCTCCTTTCTCACTCTCCAGTGCTGTGCCTGCTGCTGGTCCATTAAAACACCCCAAACCAAACAACACCTCTCTGAGGGAACAGGAAATAATGAGAAACCCCACAGACACTGAGCTGTTCTTTTTGTTTTCATCAAATGCTGTGAGAAAACAATCAATTCTCTATTTACCTTCTCTTTCAGACCTACAACCAAAGCCAGTGTAACAAAAGGAGCATCCACAAAGCCATTTCAGGGAACAAAACCCTTCATTTCTACCAGCACAGCCCACGGATGGTTCCAGAAGGCATCAATCCCAAAGTGCACAAAATGTTTATCAGTGCTGAGGAACAGGAGCCCAGCAGCTCAAGGATGCTTTCCAAAGAGAGGAGATCCAGTTCCCTGCAGCACAGATCTGCTCTCCTTGCCTGTGGCACTGGTAAGAGGCTGTTTGATGGTGTTTCCAGCCTTTCCAAGCCTCTTTCCCAGGGGATTGTGGCTCTGCAGGGTCACTCTGTCAGCTCAGGGCTTTTCCTGGGCATCCTCACAGCTCTGCCCTGAGCCAGGCCTTTCTTCATCCTTCTCCATGGAGTCACTCACTGGAGGTCAGACACTCCAGCTGCAGGCACAGGAGGCAAATGTTCATCACAGAATCCCAAAATCCCAGACTGGATTGGGTTGGAGGGACTTTAAAGTCCCCGTGGGCAGGGACACCTTCCCCTGTCCCAGGCTGCTCCAACCCCACCCAGCCTGGCCTGGGACACTGCCAGCTTTCTCTGGCTTTGTAAATGACAATAAAACAGAAATGCTTGAAAAGTGAGGGACTTTGATGTGAGGAAAAGGAGAAATCAAGGGTGGGATATTTATTAATTGTGCAGATTCTCTTGGAGGAAAATTCATAAAATTCTCTTGGAGGCTTTTTAAGCTGATGCAGTTCAGTGGCACAGGAATGCTCAGGAAACTGAATACAATCCTCAGAGAGGGACAAAAGAGCTGCTTTTTATATAAATACTCAAGAATTTATATATATTTATATAAATACTCGGAAATTTTCATGCTCTATCTCCTCCTTACTGCTTTCTGTAAAGAACAACAGCAACTTCTTGAAAGAAGAAACTCAAAGCCTTGGGAAACTTCTTATTTCTGATTAAACAGACACAGCTGCTGGAAACCAATCAGAGCACAACGTGGAATGAAAATAATCATTCTGGAGCATTTGTTGGTCTGTCCTAGAGAGGAGAAACGAGCAGGGAGGGCATAAAGGAAAGGATAATGCTGGGAATGTTCCTGCTGTGGGAGGGGCTGGAATTACCCAGTGCCTTCTGTGTGAGCCACGAGTGCAGCTCCCCAGGGCTGGGGGTGCTGGGTCCCCAAAGGGGCCAGGGCTGATTTGCCAAAGATGATCAGGGTTGAGTCCCCAGGGTGGTCATGGCAGGACAGAGGCCCCAGGGTGGCCAGGACAGAAGCCCTAGGGTGGCCAGGACAGAAGCCCCAGGGTGGCCAGGACAGGACAGAAGCCCCAGGGTGGCCAGGACAGAGTCCCCAGGGTGGCCAGGACAGGACAGAAGCCCGAGGGTGGCCAGGACAGAGGCCCCAGGGTGGCCAGGACAGGACAGAGGCCCCAGGGTGGCCAGGACAGAGTTCCCAGGGTGGCCAGGACAGGACAGAGGCCCCAGGGTGGCCAGGACAGGACAGAAGCCCCAGGGTGGCCAGGACAGAGTCCCCAGGGTGGCCAGGACAGGACAGAGGCCCCAGGGTGGCCAGGACAGAAGCCCCAGGGTGGCCAGGACACGACAGAGGCCCCAGGGTGGCCAGGACAGAAGCCCCAGGGTGGCCAGGGCTCAGTGGCCCTCGTGCCCTGTGCAGGGCACTGAGCACAGCCTTGTGGATTCCCCTTCCTTGCTGGGTGACCCAGGGGCTGCTCCTGATTTTAGTGACGCTCAGGATAAAGCTCCAAAAGAGGACAAAGAAAGGAGCTGACTTTTCCACGTTTTCTCTTCATTTTAGTGCCCATTTCCACAATAAAAAATGGGTAAAGCTGGCAGCAGTGGGTGAGCTGGGTGTGTTCTCACCTCTGCTCTCACTCTGTGGAGGTCCAGTTCTTCCTCAGGTTTCTCCTGAGCTGTCATGGGCTGAGTTATCATAGAAGTTTCAAACATTGACCTTGTTTTCATGTCAAAATAAATCCAATCATGGAATCCTTTCTGTTGGAAAAGCCCTCACCCTTTCCATGAAGGAATTCCTCCCTGTGTGAGCCTCTCCTGGCCCAGCTCCAGCTTGACCTTCCTCTGGTCCTGTCACCCATTACCTGAAAAAAATATACATTTTCTGTTCTTCTTAATTTGATCCAATTTCTATTGATTTTACACCCCTCTTTCACTTCAGAACCTCTTCCATAACTTTTGTCTGTCGGCCCCAGAAGGATCCAATAGCTTGTGCTGCCCCATCTTTAACCAAATGTGTCCTTCAGTTTTCACAGCTCTCCTTCAAAAAGTCCAGCAAAAAATCCCTTTACTCCATAAACCTCATATATCATTTCTTGTATTTTAAGATTTTTTTTCCTCTCCCTGAATTTTGGGTTTTGTTTTTTTTGGGTTTTTTTTAAGAGTTTGCTCAGGTGAGGAGCGTGTCTGTGTTGTTGTTCCTGGGAGCTGAATCTCATTTCAATCTATCAGAAATTCCTTTTTGCTTTCATCCAGATGAAATCTCATTTTGTTAATTCTTCTGCTGGTTCCCCACAATTCTTCTACTCCCTCATGTCAGAGGGATCAGTTTGGAGTCATCAATAACCGTGGGTTTTGTTGGATTTTACAATTTCACGTTATAATTACTGGTTTTATCCTAATGAGAATTGGTTTGGACTCGCTTTTTGAGATTACCAGCACCTGCTTTAGTGTTTAGTCCTCTGTTGGGTTCTCATGCCTTTCCCATGGATAATTCTTGCTCTCTTCCCAGCTGAAGAAGGTGGGGAAATGTTCCCAGTGAAAATTTGTTGTTTCTGGAGAGAACCGAGGAGAATGGTGTGGATGATTTGAGTGCTGTGTTTGTGTCTGGTAGGGCCTGGCATCCCTAACTGGGAATGTTCTTTATTTTATCTTTAATTTAATGATAATTACCCATGGGACAGCACCAGCTGCTTCCCAGGCAGGGGAGAGGCTGTGCCAGGGACTGCAGGACGTGGTGATTCCCAGCCCTGGATCCAAACAGCCCCACTCAGGGTGGGAATGTTCTCCTGCACTCCTGTTTGTCCAGGTCCCTCTTTCTCTGTGCTTGGGAAATGTGAGCAGCCACAATCCTCCCTGTGCTCCCCTGCAGGAAGCCCAGAGCTCTGGGAATGATCTGTTGATTCCATCTGGGAATGGCTCCTTGCCTGGCTCAGCTGGGCTGGTATCACGGGATCATCTCGTCTCCGTCCCGCAGGAACGCAGCTCTGAAGTCATCGTTGTTCCCAGTGTGCCCTGCTGGGGCTGGATGGCAACAGATCCTCAGGAACAGGGAATGGGCACATTCCCAAAGCTGCCAGAGCTCCAGGAGCCCTTGGGCAGCGCTGCCAGGGATGCACAGGCTGGGATTGCTGGGGGGTCTGGGCTGGGACAGGGTTGGGATGATCCCTGGGGGTCCCTCCAGCTCAGGATATTCCTGATCCTGTGACCCCTGTGTGTCCCAGCTCAGGATATTCCTGATCCTGTGATCCTGTGTGTCCCACTCAGGATATTCCTGATCCTGTGATCCTGTGTGTCCCAGCTCAGGATATTCCTGATCCTGTGATCCTGTGTGTCCCTCCAGCTCAGGATATTCCTGATCCTGTGATCCTGTGTGTCCCTCCAGCTCAGGATATTCTGGGATTCTGTGATCCCTGTGAGTCCCTCCAGCTCAGGATATTCTGGGATTCTGTGATCCTGTGGGTCCCTTCCCACTCAACAATTCCCTGGTTCCAAATGCTTCTCTAAGAATTGTTCTTCATTTCCTTTTCCTTTTCCTTCAGGTCTCTTTTTCCCTCCTCTGCCAGGTCCTTGCCCTGGCTGTTCTCTCCTCAGGAATGTGACATCTCCTACCCTTGAATCAGAAATTCTTCATTGTAGTGTTGGTCTGGGATTGTTTAGTGATTAAAACCATCACTGCTGGTTCCTTTCTGCAGGTTTTCCTGCCCAGGACGTCAGCAGGGCTCTGGGCTCAGGGTTTGCCCCTGGCAGCTGCAGCTTGAGAGGATTGAGAGATCCAGGCTGATTCTGATTCCTCTTGTGTGGAATTAATTCCCACCAGAGCCAGGGCTGCACATCCTCCCCAAATCCTGTCTGTACAGACACTGGCCAGTTACCTTGGTCATTTTTCTCCCAGCTTCACACCTCTGGCCTGAAAACAAATCACATTCTCAGCTCTGATTCTTTGGAATCACTTCCAGGGTTGTTTAAGGGACTTGGCAGTGGGATGGGGATTTATATCTGTCTCTATTTTAAATGATGTCCTCCCCCAAACCAGCAGCTTAATGATATTTATCCATATAAAACATTAACACTCTTTGGATGCCCGTCCCTGGCTTCACATTCTCTGCATCTGGTTTTGGTTGTGGCTGAGGGAAGATGTTTTCTTTGGTCCCACACCAAGTTCTTTTATTGCCACAGCAGGTAACATTTCCCTTTGATTATTTTCCCACAGGCCAAAAGCAAATGAGCTCCCATGAGAGCTGGGCCCTGTCTCCTGAGGAGTTTGAGATATGGGACAGATTCTACAGGATTAAGGAAAGTGATGGGATAAAGGAACCAGTATTGCCTCCAGTTCACTTTGAAACCTTAGAAAACCTGCAAGAAACACCAGTGAGTTCCATGCAACCTTTCCTTTGACACCAGCTGCTGGGAATGCCAGAGCTAACGCTGGGTTTGGAGGAAGCCTGTTAGAAAATGCCTTTTTGAGGTTGACATGGGGGTTCTTGAGGTTAAGAATTTTGTAATGGGATGTTTGAAATGGCTCTTTGAGGTTGGGCCTGTAAGTAAAAAGGTCTGTAGATTAAGAATTGGGTCAATGAGTTAAAAATGTATTAGGAAGTCTCAGTATCCATTAAGTTCTGCTCCTGATTTTAACAATTCCATGCAGGATGCTGTATCCACAGAATCCCAGGGTGGTTTGGGTTTAAAGGGATCTTGAACCCATCTCATTCCACCCCCTGCCCTGGGCAGGGACACCTGGGCACCTTCCCCTAGCCCGGCTTGCTCCTGATGCTTTTATTTGGGACCAGACTGAAACCTGTCTGATAACATTTAAACAATTCCTTGCTGAAAATCTCCTTTCCCATCCCAGTTCCCCCTGCAGAAGCCCGAGGAGGGGGCAGCTCTGGAGCTCTCCTTGTCAGAGTGGAGAATTTGGCAGAATCAGCCTCTGCCCACATCCCTGGTGGATCACTCGGATCGTTGTCACCTCTTCATCCATGCCATGGAAATGATGGAGCTGATGAGGCACCAGCAGGTAAAAAAATCCTCTCCAGGGACTGGATACACAGCTAGAACAGTTTAAAAATAATGAAATTTAAAAAAAAAAAAAAAAAACCAAACCAATAATTATTTTCAATAATAATTTTATTTTTAAGAAAATAACCGATAATGTATTATGTGTATTTAATCTTGTTTCAGAATGTCCCCCACTGCTATGCTGTGATTCCTAATCTTTTCCACAGAAAAATTGTTTAAAACTGTTTAAAAAATGTGTTTCCCTAGGTTGGAAAAACAACCCCACCCTTAAATCAGCCTTTTTTTAGTGGATTCCAGTATCAGTTTATGACAGAATGACATTAAATACAAGGAGCAAAGGCAACAGGAGGGAAACCAGAGCTGTTCCAGGAATTGGGAAGAGTTTGGTGTCGTGTGTCCATCAAAGCATCCCAGAACAGTCCTGCAGGAGCACACAGGGCATGTTTGAGGGGATTTGTGCTTTCAGGCTCTTTGGGTTTGTTTTTCTGAACTAAAAAGCGAATTATTCCTGAGAATTAAGGGCTAAGAGGAGCTAAGCCAAACAAACGTGGATGGGAACGGTCTGGGAGATGGGAATTTTGTTTTCTGGCAGGGATGGGTACAGAAATCCTTCTGGAAGGCACAGGGAAGTGTCTGTAGGGGTGGATGGAGGCTTCAGTGGTTCACCACATTATTTCTCCCTCCAGCTGAGCTCCCCAAATGTTGCCTTGCAGCACGTGGAGGTTTTTTAGGTCATCAGAAGCTGTTGCTAAGCTGCCAGAGTTTCCTGGCTAACAGCAGGACTAAGGGAGGAGGAGAATGGAGACATTGTAGTTGTGCTCCCGAGGCTGTGAGCAGACCTGCCCAGCTCAGAAAAGCTTCTCCACCCCACCACAGACAGCCCTGGCTCCTCTGAGGGTCCCTGGCCCCAGCTGCAGAGGGAGAGGGATGGGGCAGGAAGGATGGCAGGAGGACAGAAATGGTTCAAGAATTAGAAGGTGCCCCCTGAGCCTCCTTTTCTCCAGGCTGAGCCCCCCCAGGTGCCCTGCTGGCTGAGATCCAGCTGTGCTGGCCTCCAGCCTTCTCCAGCTGTGGCCCAGGCAGAGGTGCAGGGGTGCAGCTCCCTCACAGTCCTGCCAGGGTGTCCCCAGGAGCACGAGGGGTGACACAAAGCCCAGCACTCACCCTTTGGACCCTCCTAGGGAAAAGCAAAGCCCTGGCAGGAGCCAGGATTCGACACCTCAGATCCTCTGGGGTCCCTCTCACACCGAGCAGTGCAGTCAGGGACACCAGACTGCACCAGGAGTGTTCCACAGGAGGGGGAGATGCAGCACTGAGCTGATCAGCTCTGCCCTGAGCTCCTGACTGACTTTCATCAACATCCCCTGAAACCATCCCTGCCTTCCCTGAGAGCCCCTGACCGTGTTCCCACGGCAGGGAATGCTCCCACTGGAATCCAAAATGTTCCCCTGGAGGAGAAGGATCCAGGGAGAGCTCAGAGCCCCTCCAGGGCCTGAAGGGGCTCCAGGAGAGCTGGAGAGGGGCTGGGGACAAGGGATGGAGGGACAGGAGCCAGGGAATGGTTTGGGATGGGAAATTGGGAATCCCTGGCAGTGCCCAAGGCCAGGCTGGACACTGGGAGCTGTCCCTGCCATGGCAGGATGGGATTTCAGGTCCTTTCCAAGCATTCCAGGATTCTCTGCTGGAAGGGTTTGCATGGATGTGCTGTGCATCCAGGCTCCTGCTATAAATATTCCATGGCTAATTACACCCAGCTGATCTCCTGACGTTCATTTACGGTGCTTAATTAACAGAGGGGTTTAACACCAATACAGGTCAAAGCTCTTTCCTTAAATACCCAAGAGAGGGAACCTCAAACCTCAGATTTATTGATGATTTTCTTACTGGGGAATAAAACATAAAATCAGGGAAATCACGATTTCACTGTGAATAACCAAATGATCTGGAAATTTCTGCTCAGTTATTTCTTGGGCAGAATTTCATTCAGAGATTTTTCATGGCTTCATACAAGCCAGCACAAGAGGCATTTGCAGGGTTTTTTGGGTGTTTTCTGTTAAAGAAGAAATTCAGTGATGTGTGTGGCTTTCCTTTCCTTGTACTCATTCAGTGACTCAAGAAATTTGTGTTTCCATAACAGCTTAAAAAAAGTCAATTTAAAAGCTTTTTTTGATTATTTATAACAGATAAAGTGAAAATGGGTGGCAAAACAAATTCTATTGTATTTACATCTTAAAAATCTTTGAGAAGAGGTTGGCCTGGTGAAAAGAAAATAAAAAAAAAGTCAAAGAAGCCCCAAATGTGACCCCTGGAAAAGGCACATCCAGCAAAGCCTTTAATGCCCCGGGGGTTTTATTGCTACAGCAACGCATTTACTGCCAGGGGGATTTTTGGTGCAACATGGGAACATTTCAAGTTGTCCTTCTGCAAAATAATTCCATCTCTTTTAAGCATTTTTTGCAAATTAAACTGTGCTGTTTGGAAATAAGGCCGGGCAGAGTAATCCCTTTAGTGGGATGATATTTGCCCAGGTTTCTCTGGGAACAGGGAAGTGCCAGGGCTTTGTTTGTGTTTAAAACATTTAAATTTAGAGGAATGCTTCGTTTTAGTGTCCAGAATGGGAGGCTCATCTGGATCTTTCCCATTTCCAAGCTGGCAGTGGGAAGTCCCAGCTTTTCACAAGCAGAACAAAATAAATCCCAAAATCTTTGGGATTGTCACATGTCCCAGGCCTGGGATGAGCCTGGAACCTCTGGCTCTGAAATCAGCTGCCTCAGGATCCTCCAGGTGAAACATTCCCAGGACATTCCAGAATCCCAGTGGACCTGAGAAGGCTTCCCAAGCTTTTAGAGTTTTAAATCAGATGTGTTTTGGGGGAAAATTTGATTTTTCACCAATTTTCAGCTGGATCTTTTTTCTCAGGAGAGCCTGAATGAGAAGTTAAAAATGGTTCAAGTAAGGACAATGAAACGGTTTTATTTGGGGTTTTTAGACCCTCATTGCCAGTAAATTCTCTCTGATTAAAATCCTCTTCTGAGATGTGTCAAAACTTCTGATTCCAGAGAAGGTGGAAGGCTTTGGGCTGGTTTTGGAGGGTGAGGTGTCAGGGAGCCCCAAAATCTCAGCTCTCCAATTAAAGCAGCTCCTTTGAATCGCTTCTTCTGATCTTGTTGCCAAATCTTTGGAGTCCAAGCATTAACTGAGGTCAGGGTGGGTTGTTTAGACCTGGAATTGCAGGTGCCTGGTGCTTTTCCTGCTGCTGGGGCTGTGCTCCCAGTGAGGGATTTGGGAGTGGGACTGGATGGTCCTGCAGGTCCTTCCAACCCCAACCATTCCATGGATCCATGGCCTGAGCTTCCAGCTCCACGTGCTGAGCACAGAGAGCAGGGACAGGACATGTTCTCAGTAAATGGGGTCGTTTTTGTGGAATCCTGGAGTGGTTTGGGTTGGGAGGAGACCTCAAATCCCACCCCAGCCCTGGCAGGGACACCTCCCACTGTCCCTGGCTGCTCCAGCCCTGCCCAGCGTGGCCTGGGACACTGCCAGGGATCCAGGGACAGCCACAGCAAATCTGGGCACCCTCATTTATTCCCTGATGTTCTTGAACATTCACCTCCTCTGCCTCTTTGTTGATCCTGTTCCCATGTTTGCCAGGGCACATATCCTGGATTTTGTAATCATTTTTTAGGGATCTTGGCTGGTTTTTTTTGGGGGTAGCTGAAAGCAAAACCCAGCAGAATGAGCAGATCCATCAATTCTATGATGCCATGAGGGAGAGAATTATCTCGGTTTGGTAGAAGGAAATTGGGGTTTCTGTGTCCCTCAGGCTTCTTCTGTGACTCAACTAAATAAAATTTTAAAGATCATCCCATGTAATACA
Organism: Cyanistes caeruleus; assembly: GCF_971803275.1. Taxonomy (NCBI): domain Eukaryota; kingdom Metazoa; phylum Chordata; class Aves; order Passeriformes; family Paridae; genus Cyanistes; species Cyanistes caeruleus. Next base: position 67,746,452 of record NC_141706.1, on the reverse strand, counting down.
CTTAAACCTCCAAAACCGAGTTTTTGACAGTGTTTTTTCCCCTGAAGTGTGTTCTGGAAAGGGAGCAGTGGTGGAACAGGGATTGATTCTTCTGCTCATTCCTCAGTTCCTGGAAAGGGAAATGAGTAAATGAGCTCAGGGAGAACTGGGGGTGCTCTGGACACGGGGCACTGGTGCTGTACCAAGCAGCAATTTTGGTAAAAGATGGAAAAGATAATCAGAAAAAATTCCTGGAACCACAGAAAGGTTTGGAAAGGAGCTGAAAGCTGTTCCAAGGCCCTGGAGGAGAGGGGGGAATGGGAGGGGTTGAGAACACACCAAAGGGGGGAATTCTGCAGGGTTTCACTCAGGCTTCCACTTAAAGGAGTTTTAATTGTTAAAAATCCACTTTGTAGCTGTCTACAGAGTGATCATCCATTTTCAAACAGCAGCATCACCAGGGTTTCATCAGGCAGATAAATCTTGTGCATCCAAAGCAGCTTCTGAGGAGAGAAGGGGCAATTCCAGTTTTGCTACTTGATGCCTTAAATTTAAATCCTGGAAAACAGAATGGGTGCAATTACAGATATATTTACATATTAAAAATTAAAAAAAAAAAAATCAATATAAAAAGTAAAAAATTCCTTTTCTGTTTCTATTTCCTATGCTAAAATAGATTTTGTTTTCTAAAGCGAATCAGTGGCTCCAGGCAGGGGCATTGACTGACAATAATCTCGGATGCTGTTTTCCTGCTCCTGACCTATTTCCTGAGGAGCTGGTACACCCTGAGCTCTCTGGGTTAGAGGGGCAGCTGAGCAGGGAATTTAAGGTTCCACAAGTTGTGCATTTCAGGCCAGAAGGTGCCCTGGCTGGAGAGGAGGGAGCTCTGTCAGGAGAATTCCTGGGAGTATTCCCAGGAAATGGGGCACTTACATAACCCCAGCCAGGCCACCCAGCTCTGGCCTAGATGCTAAATTTGGCAGCTGGGCTGTTCCTGGCCCCAGCAGCACCGCCAGGCTCCGAGCAGCCAGGGGGGTGTGGAGGGACCTGGGGACATTCCTGGGAAAATTCCTCGCTGATCCCGCTGCCTGTGCTAGAATCCCACAATCCCAGACTTAAATCCCATCCCATTCCCACCCCTCCCACCATCCCAGTGTCCAGCCTGGGATCCAGGGACAGCCACAGCTGCTCTGGGAACCTTGATTAGTTTGGGGTTTGTTGGTTTTAGGGGTTGTGTTGGAGTGGGTTTGGATTTGTAGGTTTTGAGGATTGGATTTTGATTAGCTTGGGGGTTTAGTTTGAGTTTTGGGTGTAGAAGATCTGGAGGTTGGATTTTGATTTGGGTTTGTAGATTTTGGGAGTTTTAGTCTGATTTGGCTTGGGTTTGGAGGGGTTTGGGGTTGTAGTTTTGTTTAGGGTTTGTAGGTTTTGGGGTTGGAGTTTGGCTCTGGGTTTGTAGCTTTTGGGGGTTGTATTTTGATTTAGTTTGAGTTTGGAGGGTTTGGGAGTTGGATTTTGATTAGTTTGCGTTTGGAGGGTTTGGGGGTTGTATTTTGATTTAGTTTGGGTTTGGAGGGTTTGGGAGTTGGATTTTGATTGGTTTGGGAGTTGGAGTTTGGAGGGTTTGGGGGCTGGAGTTTGAGTTTTGGGTTTGTGAGTTTTGGAAGTTGTCATTTGATGAGTTTGGGGTTTGTAGTTTCATGGGTTTGGGGTTTGTGAGCTTTGGGGATTGTAATTTGATTGGTTTTGAGTTTGTGGGGTTTGGGGTTTGAAGCTTGGCTAGTTTTGGGTTTGGGGGTTGTAGTTTGATTTGGTTTGTAGGTTTTGGGGGTTGTCCTTTGGTTAATTTTGGGTTGCAGGACAATATTGGGCCACTCCTGATCAGTGATCAGAGCTGTGTGGGGTGGGCAGGGCAGCACCTCCTCCCATTTCACTCACAGGCACTGGTTTGGTTAATTAATCCTTAATCCATTTAATTTCTGTCTTGTTTGTGTGATGCTGGAATTGAGCCATTGTGCAAGGGGCAGTTGTTCCTGTGAGCCCCAAGAGATCCAGACCAGCCCCGTTATTGTCACCCCAGTGCTCCCTCTGCTCAGGGGACACCTGAATTGGACCCAGCTTTGTTGTTCCTCTTGGATTCCAGACAAAGAATTCCATGTCTTGAGTCTGTGCTCTGACCAGGCTGGAGGAAAAGGAATTATTTACAACCTGCCAGATCAAAACCATCCTTTAATCCTCTTTTCCTCACTGGTTTCTGTTAAACCTTCTCCTAAGGCAGCTGGTGTAGTCTGGGGATCTCCTTGGAGATCTTTAGTTAAAAAATCCAGACTTGGAGTTTCTTTGTGTATCTCTACTAAAGGGTGGTGTGAGCATCATCATCTGTGTGAAATTGGTGTTGAAATGATGATGATGATGATGATTAATGACAAAATCTGTTAAAAGTGCACAGTTTGCTTTGCCTGCTGCAACCAGAGAGGATCCTCAACCCTGTTAGGGATCAAATTCCTGGGAGGTGGCTTTGGATCCTGCTTCCTGAAATACCTCCAGATGAGCCAGTCTCATTGTAAAGGTCATTTTTATTTTATTTATATATATTTATATTTATTTTATTATTATTCCCACCCTCTACAAAGGTACCTCGTGTAATTTCAGGGCTTAACGAGTCCAGGGATTCATCTGCCAAAAAATAATTGTTCTGTTCCCATCCTGCACGTCCAGGTCCACTGTGCTTTTCCCAAGAGGGTGTTTAACAGAGCTGGTTGCCTTTTGAGCAGCAGATTTATAGACATCCATGAAAAATTAATGCAGAGTCTGTGGGAAGTTCTTCAGGAGGACAAAACCTTTGTCCCTTGTTTTGAGTGTCTGGGGGCAGCCCTGGGGTGTGTCTGGTAACCACTGCCCTGTGTCCCCAGGGAGACTGCAGCTATGGGCAGGAGCTCCAGCCTCACCTGCGGATGGAAGATGTGGATATTCCAGGGAACAAAAGGCATTTCTCCATGGCCAACCCGCCCTGGGATCAGAGAGCTCGCTGCTCCGGGAAAGACCTGGCAAAACCAAACCCAAAACCAAACCCAAACCCAAAACCAAAGCCAAAGCCAAAGCCAAAGCCGTTCCCACCTGATACAGGTGATGATGGGAGTGAGTTCTTGACCACCTTTAAAATAACCAAACCCAGGGCTCCCAAGAGAGCTCCTGGACTCCACGGGGAGGTTCCTGCATTGCCTGAGGATCCTTCGGCCTCTCCCTCGGGAACAAGGCTTGCTGTGGCCGGACACTCGGACCTGGGCAGTGACAGGGACGAGGGGCTGGAGGTGACATTTGACTTAAATGCATTTATTGACCTGTGTGACAACAGTGACAGCCCTGAGACCCCTGCCAGTCCAGCAGCACGGGAGAACAGCCCTGCAGGTAAAGCCAGCGGGAGCATCCGCAGGGATTCGGGGTACGGCACCTCCCCCGTGGCCTCCGACCTGTTTTATCTCCCCGAATCCTGCAGGGATCCCTTCCCGCAGCTGAAGGAGCCCCCGGGGCTGGAACAAGCATTCTCCCAGGTGCAAAGGCTTTTGTCCCAGTCCCCTCCCTCTGGGGATGAGCTGGAGGCTTTGGAGAGCGTGATGAGGGGTGAAGGAAGCACATCTCCTGCCCCACAGGTTCTCCCCCATGGTCGCTCAGAGGCACTGCGGGACAGCGTCTCCCCAAAAACTGATCCTTCACTGCTGCTCCTGGAAAATCCCAAAGTGACAGCTCCCAGGGAATTCTGTGCCTCCAGAAGTCCCTGTTTGGGCCAGACTGTGTCACCTAGCAAGGCTGCTGCTGCTGCTGAGGAGGAGGAGGAGCAGCTGTGGAATGACAGCTTGGATGGCCTGTTCGACAGCGAGGAGTTCCCTGAGATCCCAAACAACGCTCCCAGCAGGAACCACCCCCTGCCAAACGGCCCTCCCAAACCCGAGGACACGGGAGAGGCTGCCCTTGGAGCTGCTGCTGGGGAGCAGAGTCTCCATTTGTTCGAGGATGAGGCCGGTGAGGACACGGCCGAGGGCAGCCCCGCGGGCTCGGAGCCTCCAGCCAGGGCAGGTCCAGCTGGGACCATCCCTGGGACTGAGGGAGAGCCAGGCAGGGAATTCCCCCCTGGGAGCCCCAGCCAGCCCTGCAGGGAGCAGCCCTGGAGCAGGGAATCCATGGGAACATCAGCAGTGGGTGATTCCTACGACTGCTCCCAGGACCTGTTCTCCATCACCTTCGACCTGGGCTTCTCCATCGAGGACAGTGGGGATGACACCTGGGAGGAGGCCAGGGGTGCTGACACCCCCAGACTGAACGGGGCTGGATCCAGCAAGGATGTAAAAACCTCCCCGAGTGATGGCTCCAGGCTGGGAGCCTGGGCAGGCTGGGGCTGCAGAGGGCTGGAGAGGAGGGACCTGTCCACAGCGCCGGCGTTGCAGGGCAGGGCCAGCGGTGACGGGGAAGGCACCGAGGCTGCTCCTGCTGCAGGGCCTGGCCTCAGCTCAGGAGGCAGCAGAACGGGAAGGGAACCCCCTGAAGCTTCACCATTTCTGACCCCAACAAGGAGGAAAGGTGTGAACATCAAAGCTGTCAGAAGAATTCCTATGAAAGTCTTCTGGAATGGCAGGGAGCAAATTGCAGAGGTGTCTCCTGTAGGGCAAGTCAGAGAAAGCCCACGGAGGCAGAACTTTGGGAGATCAGCCATGGGTTCCCCTTCAGGGAGGACAGAAGGCCTGGAAGACACCAAACTCCGTGGATCCTGTGGGTCTCCTGCTGCAGGTAGGGAATTTGGTGGGACAGCTGTTATACCTTTGTGGTTAGGAAATAGGATCCAGTGCTTTTGGATCCTCACTTTGGATTTCTGACTGAGCTGGGAAGGTTGGAAGAAGAGGAATAATGGCTGTTGGGTCAGTGAGGGGACAGCAGAATCCAGGAGCTGTCCAGCTTGGAATGGTGCCTGCAAGGCTTCATCCTCTTGGTTTGGAATCCTGGGATGGATTGGGTGGGAAGAGACCTCAAATCCCACCCATCCCACCCCTGGATGTGCAGGGACAGCTCCCACTGTCCCAATGTCCAGCCCCAATGTCCAGCCTGGCCTTGGGCACTGCCAGGGATCCAGGGGCAGCCACAGCTGCTCTGGCAATTCCAGCCCAGACAGCAATTCCCAATTCCCAATCTCCCATCCATCCCTGCCCTCTGGCACTGGGAGCCATTCCCTGTGTCCTGTCCCTCCATCCCTTGTCCCCAGTCCCTCTCCAGCTCTCCTGGAGCCCCTTCAGGCCCTGCAAGGGGCTCTCAGCTCTCCCTGGATCCTTCCCTTCTCCAGGTGAGCATTCCCAGCTCTCCCAGTCTGGCTCCAGCCCTGTGGCCTCTCTGCAGGCCCCACTCAGTGCTGTCACAGACATTTGTGTCACAAAGTGCTGCCCCAGCTCTGCCTGTTGCTCAGCTTTGAAGGGTTTCTCTTGCTCTCCTGCTTCCCTTTTCTGCCTCTCCGCTGCCTGGGGTAATCGCTTCCCCCCGGGGCTCTCCAGGGAAGCAGGATTTATTGTCCATCCCAGCTGGACATCTTCTCTTTTGATTAACAAGGCTGAAGAGAACAATATTTGTCCTGTAGATCAATAAATAATCTCCTTTGGAGGTGCTTTTCTGAGAGAGGCAGGGTTTGATTGCTCAGCTATAACAAAATTGTGTTGGAAACTGTGCAATTCTGGTGAATGTTGTTTATTCTGTTTTCTGCAGGACCCAGCAGTGACAGCGAGGAAGAGATCGTTTTCCAGAGGAAAAAAAGGATAAAAAAGAATGTTTTGAAGTCTCCTGATGTGAGTCTTAGAGGGAAAAAATAGCCAAGGGCAGCGAAATGGGAATTTGAACAGCAGAACACAATGGCTCTGTGGCCTGATGTTCATCCTGTTCCCACAGGGGATGGATGGGAGCGACCTGGAGTCTCCAGCCCGGGTCACCAGGAAGCGCCGGCGCCCTCGGAACGTGGTCAGCAGAGAAACGGGAGAGGAGCAGTGGGAACTCATCCCTGCTTCCCTTCAGCTCCTCCCCAGGGTCTGCACACAGCACAGGATCCCGCCCTGCCTTGGGCTGGAGGGACCTCAGATCCCAGCCAGGACATCTCCCACTGTCCAGCCTGGCCTGGGACATTCCAGGATCGGGGCTTGGATGATTTTGGAGCTGTTGTTTGGCACCAAAACATCTCAACAGCCAGGAAGGGTGAAATCACCTCCCTGCCACAAAGCTCTGAGCCAAAAAAAGCCAATTCATGCCACATTTGACCCGATTTTTCTTCCAAATCCCATTTCTCTGCCCTGTTAGCGGCTCTGAGGAGCGTTAAGGTCCCTTCCCAGCCCCGGCAATGTGGGATCCAGTGGATCCCTGGAGCTGTCTCCCCTCATCCCGTGTTCCCTGTTGCAGTCAGACACGTCCAGCGAGGACAGTGGGGATTTCCAGCGGGGCAGGAACAGCTCCAGGAGCCGGCCAGGAGCAGCCAAACGGCAGCGGCGCCTCGGCGGGCACACAGCCAAGGTGGGACAGCGGGAATTGGGGCTGGGATTGGGGGATTGGGGCTGGGATTGGGGAATTGGGGCTGGGATTGGGGCTGGGATTGGGGAATTGGGGCTGGGATTGGGGAATTGGGGCTGGGATTGGGGAATTGGGGCTGGGATTGGGGCTGGGATTGGGGAACTGGGGCTGGGATTGGGGGATTGGGGCTGGGATTGGGGGATTGGGGCTGGGATTGGGGCTGGGATTGGGGAACTGGGGCTGGGATTGGGGAACTGGGGCTGGGATTGGGGAATTGGGGCTGGGATTGGGGCTGGGATTGGGGAACTGGGGCTGGGATTGGGGAATTGGGGCTGGGATTGGGGAATTGGGGGTGGGATTGGGGAATTGGGGCTGGGATTGGGGCTGGGATTGGGGAATTGGGGCTGGGATTGGGGAATTTGGGCTGGGATTGGGGCTGGGATTGGGGAATTGGGGCTGGGATTGGGGAATTGGGGCCGGGATTGGGGAATTGGGGCTGGGATTGGGGGATTGGGGCTGGGATTGGGGAATTGGGGCTGGGATTGGGGCTGGGATTGGGGGATTGGGGCTGGGATTGGGGAATTGGGGCTGGGATTGGGGGATTGGGGCTGGGATTGGGGCTGGGATTGGGGAATTGCAGCTGGGATTGGGGAATTGGGGCCGGGATTGGGGAATTGGGGCTGGGATTGGGGGATTGGGGCTGGGATTGGGGAATTGTGGCTGGGATTGGGGAATTGGGGCTGGGATTGGGGCTGGGATTGGGGAATTGCAGCTGGGATTGGGGAATTGGGGCCGGGATTGGGGAATTGGGGCTGGGATTGGGGAACTGGGGCCGGGATTGGGGAACTGGGGCTGGGATTGGGGAACTGGGGCTGGGATTGGGAGATTGGGGCTGGGATTGGGGATGGGATTGGGGGATTGGGGCTGGGATTGCAGCTGGAATTGTGGCTGGAGTTGCAGCTGGAATTGGGGCTGGAATTGCAGCTGGAATTGGGGCTGGAATTGCAGCTGGAATTGCAGCTGGAATGTGGGGCTGGAGTTGCAGCTGGAATTGCAGCTGGAATGTGGGGCTGGAATTGCAGCTGGAATTGCAGCTGGAATGTGCTGCTGGGGCTGTGCTGTGCCACTGCAGCTCCTGGGGAACTCTGGAAAGCTCTGGAGCCTGACAGGCAGGGCTGGGACAGCTGGGAACAGCTCCAGGTCCTGTCCAGAGCACAAAATAACAACAAAAAAAACCCTAAAACCCCAATAACAATATTAATAATTTAATAATAACAATAATGGCAATAATAGTAACAGATTAATATAAAAAATATAACAGAATATAACAAACATATATTCCAATTATTATTAAATAATTATATTATAATAAAATAATTATAGTATTATTATATAACATAATATAATTATATATTATAAATAATATAAAACAGCTTAGAGGGTGACTCCAGAGATACCCAGAGAGGAGTCAGCCCTGAGAGCTCAGGGTCCTGTCCAGAAGAAAGAAGAAGAAGAAATAATAATAACTATTATTATTATTATTATTATTAATAATAATAATAATAATAATAATAATGAAATAATAAATAATAACCAATTATAGTAAAAATATAAAAATATTATATGATATGATTTATATTATATTATATTATATTATATTATATTATATTATATTATATTATATTATATTATATTATATTATATTATATTATATTATATTATATTATATTATATTATATTATATTATATTATATTATATTATATTATATTATTCCTTGTGAAACCCTTCCAGATCAGAGTATTATAGGATTGTATATTATAATAATAATTATATCATATCAATACATTTTAACAAAATATAATGGTAAAATATTATTATTAATATTACACAGTAATAATAAAATAATAATAATAATAGTAATAATAATAGTAGTAGTAATAATAATAATAATAAAAATAGTAATAATAGTAATAATAGTAATAACAGTAATAATAATCCCCACTAATGGCCTCAGTCCTGCTCAGTGTTTAACACTTCAGCAGGGATGGAGGCAGCACCAGATTTATTGAAGCTGAAAACTCTGAAATATTCATGGCTGTGGTTGCCCTGGGCAGAAATTGCCATAATCAGGGCTCCAGGGTACAATATGTGGGACATTTTGAGTTTTTTTAACAATAATCTTTATTATTAAGAGTTCCCAACGGTGTCAGTGTTTTATGTTCTGGAGTACAAAGAAGGAGGTGGAGTAAAATCCATTTTCCAGTTGGGTTTAAACTTATTTTTTTTTAATGTGAGAGCAAAAGGAAGAGAAGTGTGTCAGCTTAGGAAATTCCCCTCTGCCTTGACACCTCAGCTTCCCCCAGCACCCCCAGTGCTGGAGAGGGCAGAATTCCGGATCTCAGGAGATCCCCTGGCCCTGAACCCCGGGAATCGGCTCCCAGGGGTGCCCAGGCTCGGCACTGACGGCTCTTGGTGTCCTTGCACTGCAGCTTTGAGTGTTCCAAATGATCCAAGGCCTTTGGGAACAGGAACTGTTAATAATTCCTGTCCTTTGGGGCTGTGGGCTGCTGTGAGCAGGGAATTCAGAGGTTTAGGAGAATGTGAAAATCAGGGAGGCAGCAGCAGATGCCTGAGAGTTCCAGGAGCTAAATTCAGATTTACAGCTCTGTGCTTTTTATTCCAAGTGTTCTGAAGGCAAACAAACCATTCTCTTGGAGGCCTGGAGCTACAGAATTACTTTGTGGCTAATTACTCCAGTACTTTATAGCTGAAATGACAGGGGAAAAATGAACTTTATAAAAGTGTCTCAGAGAAAACATCTTCCTGAGTTCTCTTGTTTTGGTTCCATTGCTTGGGAATGTTTTGTTGCCTGGTTTTGATGGAATTTGGGATCAAGTTTCCTGCACCACACTCACATGGGAAGTGCCTCATCTTCCCTGGGCTGAGCTGCACCGTGCCAGGGCCTCCTTGTCTGATGAGTCCCAAATCCTGAGCAGGAGAGGGTGAGCCAGGCTGGGCTCTGGCTCTGAAATTCCTGATGGGCTTGGCTTTGGAGGAGCCCAGCACTCGGAAATCAGATTTTTGAAAGCGCATGAAATGAGTAGATTCATGTGCCAGGGTGCCCGTGGTGTTTGTGGGTGCTCTGAGGTGGGCACACTGCTCCTTCCCTTCCCTTCCCTTCCCTTCCCTTCCCTTCCCTTCCCTTCCCTTCCCTTCCCTTCCCTTCCCTTCCCTTCCCTTCCCTTCCCTTCCCTTCCCTTCCCTTCCCTTCCCTTCCCTTCCCTTCCCTTCCCTTCCCTTCCCTTCCCTTCCCTTCCCTTCCCTTCCCTTCCCTTCCCTTCCCTTCCCTTCCCTTCCCTTCCCTTCCCTTCCCTTCCCTTCCCTTCCCTTCCCTTCCCTTCCCTTCCCTTCCCTTCCCTTCCCTTCCCTTCCCTTCCCTTCCCTTCCCTTCCCTTCCCTTCCCTTCCCTTCCCTTCCCTTCCCTTCCCTTCCCTTCCCTTCCCTTCCCTTCCCTTCCCTTCCCTTCCCTTCCCTTCCCTTCCCTTCCCTTCCCTTCCCTTCCCTTCCCTTCCCTTCCCTTCCCTTCCCTTCCCTTCCCTTCCCTTCCCTTCCCTTCCCTTCCCTTCCCTTCCCTTCCCTTCCCTTCCCTTCCCTTCCCTTCCCTTCCCTTCCCTTCCCTTCCCTTCCCTTCCCTTCCCTTCCCTTCCCTTCCCTTCCCTTCCCTTCCCTTCCCTTCCCTTCCCTTCCCTTCCCTTCCCTTCCCTTCCCTTCCCTTCCCTTCCCTTCCCTGGACTTCCCTAACCTTCCCAAACCTTCCCTTCCCAAACCTTCCCTTCCCAAACCTTCCCTTCCCAAACCTTCCCTTCCCAAACCTTCCCAAACCTTCCCTTCCCTTCCCTTCCCAAACCTTCCCAAACCTTCCCAAACCTTCCCTTCCCAAACCTTCCCAAACCTTCCCTTCCCAAACCTTCCCAAACCTTCCCTTCCCCACAGCTCTGGGTTCATTAGAGGCACTAATTACGGTTCCCCAGGCCATGGGCAGGCAGTTCCTGGACGAGGAGGCCGAGCTGTCCCCGCTGGATGCTGAGGGGATCTCGTCGGACGAGAGCGACGGGGCCGGGGAGGAGCTGAGCCCGTCCCTGGCCCAGTTCCTCAACGATGATGGAGAACCCACCCAGGCCCTCAATGGTGAGTGGGGAATTCCCAGAGCATCCCAGATCCAGGGGATCCCTGGGGTGGGAGCTGGGAGCCGGGACCTCCTCAGCCAGAGCTGCTCCTGGCACAGCACCCAGAGCTCTGCCTGCCTGGAAAACATCCTGCATCCCGAGGGAAGGGCTGAGCTGGGCCAGGGATGGGGCTCAGGCTGGAGATCAGGGAAGGTTCTTCCCCCAGAGGGAGGAATGAGCTCTGGAAAAGCTCCCCAGGGAATGGGCACGGCCCCGAGGCTGCCAGAGCTCCAGGGATGCCCAGGCTGGGATTGTTGGGGGTCTGGGATGATCCCTGGGGGTCCCAGCTCAGGATATTCTGGGATTGAATGGCAGCTCCCATGACACAGGGCTGGCTGCACTTGGAATCCCAGGTTAGTTTGGGTGAGGAGGAACCTCAGATCCCACCCATCCCACCCCTGGATGTGCAGGGACAGCTCCCACTGTCCCAATGTCCAGCCTGGCCTTGGGCACTGCCAGGGATCCAGGGGCAGCCACAGCTGCTCTGGCAATTCCAGCCCAGCCAGCAATTCCCAATTCCCAATCTCCCACCCATCCCTGCCCTTCATTGTAAACCCTCAGGCCTGGCCTTTGGGATTTCCAGAGAGGGCTGGAGAACTGCAGAGTTTTGCTTTGGGAAATCCAGATTTTTTGGGAAACTCTAAAGTAATATGTATATCCAGTGTAACAATTATGAATTAAAAATTCCATCTGTACTAATCCTGATTCTTTTTCCTCCTGTTTGTTCCAGACTCTGAGATGAGGGGAGTTTACCTGAGCTCCGTGCGCAGCCCCGCCCTCGGCAGCAGATACAAAATGATCCATCGGGAATTCAACCCCGCGGTCATCTTCTCCCAGGTGGGAAGGGCAAGGGCTCCCCTCCCTGGGGACTTCCCCTTGTGGAACAGTGAGGTTCTTGGCCTGCTTTGAGGAGCACTTACACCTTTTATTGCTAAATTACAAATTCCAACACTAAACTTGTAACTTCCCTGAGAAGAGAAGGCTCCAGGGAGAGCTCAGAGCCCCTGGCAGGGCCTGGAGAGCTGGAGAGGGACTGGGGACAAGGGATGGAGGGACAGGAGCCAGGGAATGGCTCCCAGTGCCAGAGGGCAGGGATGGATGGGAGATTGGGAATTGGGAATTGCTGGCTGGGCTGGAATTGCCAGAGCAGCTGTGGCTGCCCCTGGATCCCTGGCAGTGGCCAAGGCCAGGCTGGACACTGGGGCTGGAGCAGCCTGGGACAGTGGGAGGTGTTCCTGCCATGGCAGGGAGGGATGGGTGAGATTTCAGCCCCTCAGCCCCAGCATTTGTGTGTGGGGAGGGCTGGAGAAGCCAAGGCTGGCATGGGGCACTAAAACCACTGCAGTTTTCCAGAACTCCCTGGGTCTGTTTTCCCCCAGATTCCCGAGCAAGACGAGGCTTACGCTGAGGACAGTTTCTGTGTGGGAGATGAGGAGGAGGAGGAGGAGGAGGAGGAGGAGGAGGAGGAGGAGGAGGAGGAGGAGGAGGAGGAGGAGGAGGAAGAAGTGGCTGTGAGTTTTGATGTGCTCGAGGCTTGCAGCAGGAGCCGGTACCTGACCCGGCGCAGGAAGAGGCTGAAGCGGGCGGGGCTGGCAGGGAGCGCTCCTGCCCCGCTGCAGAGGAAGAAACCGTCCCGAATTATTGTCCTGAGCGACTCCAGCGAGGAGGAGACGGGAGGCAGCAGGGAGAAGCCCCTGGGGGCAGGGCAGGGCAAGGGGCAGCTCCCCCAGGCCCTGCCCTCAGCCCCCTCTGCCCAGCTCAGGAGCGGGGCTGGGGCAGCTCCTCGGCCTGGGGGACAGGACACGGAGAGGCTGCTGGGCTTGGAAGTGTCTGGGATGCTGGATCTTCCCCCAGAGCCTCCAGGCAGGAGCAGATCCATCCCCCCAGCTGGCTCTGGCTGCAGGAACACGGATCTGCAGGCTGCTGGTGAGGTCAGTGTGCAGGGAAAGCAGGGAGCTTCCTTGTGGGAAAGAATTCCCGTGCCAGGGCTCTTCTGAGGGCTGTGAGCAGCAGGAGTCAGGGAGTCCTGGAATTATGGAATGGTTTGGGTTGGAAGGGACCTTAAAGCCCATCCCTCTGCACCCCTGCCATGGGCAGACACCTTCCATAGACCAGCTTGCTCCAGGGACCGTCTCCCTTTCCTTTGCTGCTCAAAGCTTTGTACTCCCAGGGTAACCTGGAGTATTTTAGGGGTGAACAAATAAAAGCTGGGATTAGATTCTCCTTGGGTCTGACAGTCATGGAGGATCGTGGGTCTGTGTGGAACAGCAGCATCCACTGATCCTTTGGGTTTGTAGTTAGCAAATCCTGGTTCACTGTCTGAATTCAGGGCTTTCAGCACCTCCCTGAGGTTGGGCTCCTGATCTCTGTCCTTTCCAGGATCCAGGTTTTTAGTGAAAGCTGCTGCTTTTGTCATCCAGACTCTGGGATAATCAGCCCAGCTCAGCGGGGAGACTGATGAGGGATTAAAGTGCCAGTCTGAAAGTGTTGATACTGCAGAACATCCTTTTGTTGGTTTGATGTAAAACCCCGTGATCTGTGATTTTCAGCGCTCACAGGTGTGCAGCTCTTTGAAGATCCACGGGAGCAGCTCAGGCTCGGCGTGTCCTGCTGTCCCAAAGCCTTCCTCAGCCACAGCTCGGATCTCCCGTGTTCCTGGGGATCCCAGCCCCTCCCTGGCTGGGATTTCCCATGTTCCTGGGGATCCCAGCCCCTCCCTGGCTGGGATTTCCCATGTTCCTGGGGATCCCAGCCCATCCCTGGCTGGGATTTCTGTTCCTGGGGATCCCAGGCTGTCCCTGGCTGGGATTTCTGTTCCTGGGGATCCCAGCCCCTCCCTGGCTGGGATTTCCCATGTTCCTGGGGATCCCAGCCCATCCCTGGCTGGGATTTCTGTTCCTGGGGATCCCAGGCTGTCCCTGGCTGGGATTTCTGTTCCTGGGGATCCCAGGCTGTCCCTGGCTGGGATTTCTGCTCCTGGGGATCCCAGGCTGTCGCTGTGCATCCTGGCAGACAGCCGGGAGATCTGCTCGGGCCCGGAGGTGCTGTCGTGCCTGCGGGCCGTGCACGGGCTGCGGGTGCAGATCTGCTCCCTGGGCACCAGCGATTACATCGTCAGCAACCGCCTGGCCGTGGACAGGGTGCTCCAGTCGGAGCTGCAGAGCCCCGGGAACAGGAACAAACTCAGCCGGAGGCTGCAGTGCCTGCAGGGCATCTTCCAGAGGATCTGTGTGATTGTGGAGACAGACAGGGTCAGGCCAGGTGGGTGCTGCCAGAGTGCCCTGATGGGACCCAGGGAATGGCTCCCAGTGCCAGAGGGCAGGGATGGATGGGAGATTGGGAATTGGGAATTGCTGGCTGGGCTGGAATTGCCAGAGCAGCTGTGGCTGCCCCTGGATCCCTGGCAGTGCCCAAGGCCAGGCTGGACATTGGGGCTGGACATTGGGACAGTGGGAGGTGTCCCTGCCATGGCAGGGGGCACTGGGGGGGATTTAGGATCCCTCCCAACCCAAACCATTCTGGGATTCCCTGTCAGGAACAAGCACAGTTTTATCCATGCCCAGATAATCCAGAAATCCAAACTCTGCAATGAAATGACTGCACTAGACAGTAACAGGCTCTTGCTTTGCTGTTCTTCCACTCCTCAGGAGAAACATCCCGGTTTTTCCAGAGGACTCAGTACTACGATGGAGTGCTCTCGGCCTTGGTCCAGGCTGGGATAAGGATCCTCTTCAGCTCCTGCCAGGAGGAAACTGCAGCTCTGCTGAAGGACCTGGCTCTGCTGGAGCACAGGAAGGACGCTGCCATCCAGGTGCCAACCGAGCCGGAGGGGCACCGGCGGGACATCCTCAACTTCTACCTGAGCATTCCCAACCTCAGCTACGGAGCTGCCCTCAACCTCTGCCACTCCTTCGGCTCCATCGCCGCCGTGGCCAACAGGTAACGCCAGCACAGGGCCCGGCAGGGCCTCCGGAGCCCGGCCAGCCGCTCCTCCTCCTCCCCTGGAGCCAGGGAGAGCCTCCCTCCTGCACCTTTCCTGCCGGGATCCCTGCTCAGGGAATTCCTTCCTGCACCTTTCCTGCCGGGATCCCTGCTCAGGGAATTCCTTCCTGCACCTTTCCTGCCGGGATCCCTGCTCAGGGAATTCCTTCCTGCACCTTTCCTGCCGGGATCGCTGCCCGGGAAGAGCCTTTCCCACTCTCTCCCAGGAGCTTTCCTGTCCCATCTCAGCTCTTTACACATTCCAGTCTCTCCCGGCTGAGCAGCCCGGGGCACTGGTACGGGCTCTGCTTCCATCCCCTCTCCTGCTGCCCCACCCTCTCTTTCCCTCTGCCATTCCCTGTTTTCACTGCTCAGGTGTGCTGCCAGCCCTCGGGCACCTGTACAGAGCTGACCGCAGCATTCCTGTCCCATCCCGGGCTGTTCCCGTTCCTTGCCCCATCCCGGGCAGTGTGTCCTGGGCTCCTCCCGGTGCTGTCCCATCCCGGGCTCCTCCCGTTCCGTCTCTTGCAGCTCGGTGCCGGCGCTGGCGGCGGGAGCGCGGCTGAGCCGGTTCCAGGCCGAGGAGCTCCATCGGTTCCTGCACCACGACTTTGACCCGCAGCTGCTGCCGCTGCCCGCCAGGGGCAAGAGCTGAGCTGGCACTCCGGGCCCTGCACTGCACTTTACCCGCTCGGGATCGGATGTAAATGATGTAAATAAACAAACACTCGGCAAACCTCGGGCTGTGGGAGCTGCCCTGCCCCGGTTCTGCCCCGGTTCTGCCCCGGCCCTGCCCCGGCTCTGCCCCGGTTCTGCCCCGGTTCTGCCCCGGCCCTGCCCCGGTTCTGCCCCGGTTCTGTCCCGTGTGTCTGCAGGGTCCCTGGGCCGGGGAGGGCGCGGCTCTGGGGGTGATCACCCCGAAATTCCTGTAAAATCCACAATGATGGCTCGAGGGCGAGGGACCCGCACCGAGCCCGCGGTTCCAGGGTAAATCGGGAATTGCTCCCGGGACAGGACGGGGCTCTGGGGGCCCCGGCCCCCGCTGCCTCTCCCGGTGCCTCTGCCCGGGCTCAGGCGCCGGAGCCTTCCCCAGCCCCGCCGCCGCAGCCTCTGCTGCCACCAGCTGGAAAAGGATCGGGATGGGAATTCCTGTCCCTTCGGGCAGCAGCACTTCCCGGGAGAAGGCTGGGACAGGGAGAAACCAAGCGCTGGAACAGGAGCTGTCCTGGGCAGCTGGGGCCAGCCCCACCTGCAGAGCTGCCCCAGCCCCGGAGAGCCCAGAGGAGCCACGGAGCTGCTCCAGGGCTGGGAGAGCTGGGAATGTTCCCCTGGAGAAGGGAAGGATCCAGGGAGAGCTCAGAGCCCCTGGCAGGGCCTGCAGGGGCTCCAGGAGAGCTGGAGAGGGACTGGGGACAAGGGATGGAGGGACAGGACACAGGGAATGGCTCCCAGTGCCAGAGGGCAGGGATGGATGGGAGATTGGGAATTGGGAATTGCTGGCTGGGCTGGAATTGCCAGAGCAGCTGTGGCTGCCCCTGGATCCCTGGCAGTGCCCAAGGCCAGGCTGGACATTGGGGCTGGAGCAGCCTGGGACAGTGGGAGCTGTCCCTGCACATCCAGGGGTGGGATGGGTGGGATTTGAGGTCCCTTCCAACCCAAAGTGTTCCAGGATTCCAAACCAAGAGGATGAAGCCTTGCAGGCACCATTCCAAGCTGGACAGCTCCTGGATTCTGCTGCCCCACAACAAATCCGAGTAATCTGTGAATAAAAAACGCTTGTCTTTGTTTATTACATTATGGAAATGTAAAAATTCAAGCCCTCTCTAGAGTAAATTAAAAAGCAATTTCAGTTCCTTCCAGACTGCACCTGAGTTTATTCCACAGCCATATCCCGGAAGATATTTTAGCTTAAAATGAAACACAGCTTGGCAGTCATCGGTCTCTATGTACATTTCTCCTCCCCAGGAGAAACGGGACATGGAGAGGAGGAGCCTGGAGAAGGAAGTGCCACTTTGTACACACGGAAACGCCAAGCACTGCTGGCAGGGTGGGAATGGGGTTAAAACACATAAAACCATGGCAGGGCAGCTTTTCCAAACTGAACTCATCATTCCAGCATTCCCTCCAAGAGGGCCAGGGACAGCAGAACCCCCGTGCTCTGAACAAGTGCTGAGCAACACATCCACCAAATCCATCACATGGAAAAGTAGGAATCCTCCTGCTCCTCACTGGATGAGTCTCGAGTCTCAGCTGTGAAGAGTTTCCCCACCACCGCGGCCGCCGTCACTCCTGCAATAAACCAGGGGTCAGCAGGGGCTGCCCCAGTGGGAACGGCAGCAGGGAAGGCTCAGAGAGCAAAGGGCTGATGGGACACAGCTCATGGTGATGGGGAAGGAAGGGAAGGAGCTGGAAATGAGGAGAAGGAGCCAGGAATACTCACTCTTGGTTCTGCAGGAAGCCGGCGTCTCCAGCACAGCTCCGGCCTGACGGAGGGAAGGAAGGAAAGAGGTCAGGGTCCCCATTTCCCACAATTTCCACAACTGCTGTCCCTGAGGCACAGGCACAAGCTGCTCCTGGGATCACAGGGTTTTGTGGAAAAGCCAAAGGAGCTGCAGAGCCTGGGAGAGTGGAGGAATCAGGGACTGGGACACAAGGTGACTTCTGGTCACTGCTGGGAGCTGGACTGGATGATCCCTGTGGGGCCCTTATGGGTACCTCAGGATATTCTATGGCTCTGTGGTTATTGTTCCTTTTCCCACTGCTCAGAAGAATTTAACAAGAACCTAAAGATCACGGAATTCCAAAGCAATTCCAAATGCTGACCAAAAGCAGTGGAGTTAATCCTGACAATAAAGGGCTCCCTCTTCACAAAGGAACTTCTCTCCCCAGCAGCAGACACCAACCCCAGGGAGGGTTCCCGTTTTCCATGCCCTGCTCACAGGGGGCTGTGATCCCAGGATTGTCCCTGGCTCAGGTGGAAGTGGCAGAGTGCAAGGAAAGCAGCATTACCGACTTCTTCTTGACCTTGTCCCAGGTGCCTCTGCTGCCCCGAGAGTTCTTCTGCATGTGGAACATGTGTCGGTCGCAGTCCTTCCTGGGACACAGGGGAGCAGGGCTCAGCAGGGCTGGAACGCTGCCATGGCACCCTCTGGGTGCAGCCACACACACCACAGCTCCCACAGGGAATGAGCAGGGGCTCCTGCTTCAGGGCAAATCTGGGAGGAAACTTCCAAAGGGGTCCCTCTAGAATGCAGATTCAAGTGGCCCCTTCCCCACCTGGTTCAGGAAAAGATTTCCTTGGAGAAAAGTGGGAAACCAGGAGGAACTGCTGTTGGACAACTGAACACAGCAGCTGCCCTGGGAGCACAAGGAGGAGCTGGGCTGGGTCACGGGCTGCAGATCCCAGGGATCACACAAAGCCTCATTCCCTTCCCAGGGCCAGCCCATGTCCATCAGACTGGCTCTGATCCCCGCTGGCTCCAGGCTCCTGGTGGCTCCAGTCACTCGGGCACAGCTGAAGCCCTGGGAGCTGAGCCCAGCACTGAAGGCTCTGCTGAGGCTGAAGCCCAAGCCAGGGCCATTCCCAGGGCTGGAGCAGGAGCTGCTATTGCTGCCTCTGCTGCCCACACGGAGCTGAGCAGCTCCAGCAGCACACAGAAAGCTATCCCCAAGCAAACCAAGGCTGCAGGAGGGGCTGGAAGGGAGCTGCTGTCCCAGCACCTTCCTCAGAGCAAAAGGGATCCTGGGCCACTGCCAAGGCTCAAGGAGGGCTGCTGGAGGAGCTCCTACCTGTTGATGGGGGCCAGCATTCCCGGGCTGATGTGCTCACACTGCGGGGTTTTCAGAGGGGAGAAGAGGCCTGAGGCGGGGGTGAGCGGGAACTCGGAGAGGGTGAAAGCCTCAGTGTCCTCGTCGTGGCTCCCTCGCAGCGCTGGCAGCTGCAGAGACACCCCAGAGCATCAGTCACCCGAGCCTGGAGTGCCTCTCCCCCTCTCAGCACTCCCTGCATTCCTCCCTGCCTTGGATCCAACTCCCCCTGGCCCTGCTGAGGCACAGCCCCTGAGCTGGACACAGCCCCTGAGCTGGACACAGCCCCAGAGCTGGACACAGCCCCTGAGCTGGACACAGCCCCAGAGCTGGACACAGCCCCTGAGCTGGACACAGCCCCAGAGCTGGACACAGCCCCAGAGCTGGACACAGCCCCTGAGCTGGACACAGCCCCTGAGCTGGACAAAGCCCCAGCCCCGTACCCAGAGCTGGACATGACCCCACACCTCCACCTTGCTCCAAGTGTCTGCACTCCAGACCCTGCCCAGCACTTGGCTGAGGGGTTTTGAGCTGCCACACCTTCAGAAAATCCTTTCTGGTTACAATGGCAAGCTCCAAGCTGCCCAGCACTGCTCAGGAAGGTTACTCAGGGGGTGCTGTCACCATTCAGAGGCTCCTCCCACCCTGTCCAACCTTCTCACTGCCACCAGCCAACAGCACGTGAAGGGAAGAAGCCTCTTCCCAGAGATTCCCAGGATTTCAGTGGTGGAACTGGAGCAGCCCCCAGGCACACCCAGCTGCAGAGCAGTCCCACAGGTTTACCTGGACCCTCCTTCTCTGGAAGGGCGTTGTGGTGAAGACGTCGTCGTGGTTGTCCTTGGGCAGCTGCTCCAGGAACTCCCTCATCTGCTGCTTCCTTTGGAGGGTGCCCACCTTGGCAGTGATCACTGCCTCCTTCTTACCTGCAGGATCTAAACAGGAATTGTCTGAGACAGCAGCTATGGGGTTAAAATTCACTGCCTGCCATCAGTGCCACAGCCCAGTCCCTCCCCTGGTGAAATCTCTTACAGCTTCTTTAGGATCCTGGTGAGTTCTCAGACAATTTTTGCTTTCCAGAGCAGTTTCCCCAGGCCATCCTCAGGGGGAGGGTCACTGCAGAGCCCCCACAGCCACTGCAGGCTCACAGTGACAGGGCTGTGCTCAGTGTGACAGGGCTGTGCTCAGTGTGACACAGCTGTGCTCAGTGTGACAGAGCTGTGCTCAGTGTGACACAGCTGTGCTCACTGTGACAGGGCTGTGCTCAGTGTGACAGGGCTGTGCTCAGTGTGACACAGCTGTGCTCACTGTGACAGGGCAGTGCTCAGTGTGACAGAGCTGTGCTCACTGTGACAGGGCTGTGCTCAGTGTGACACAGCTGTGCTCACTGTGACAGGGCTGTGCTCAGTGTGACACAGCTGTGCTCAGTGACAGAGCTGTGCTCAGTGTGACAGAGCTGTGCTCACTGTGACAGGGCTGTGCTGTGACACAGCTGTGCTCAGTGTGACAGGGCTGTGCTCAGTGTGACACAGCTGTGCTCACTGTGACAGAGCTGTGCTCAGTGTGACAGAGCTGTGCTCACTGTGACAGGGCTGTGCTCAGTGACAGAGCTGTGCTCAGTGTGACAGGGCTGTGCTCAGTGTGACACAGCTGTGCTCAGTGTGACAGGGCTGTGCTCATTGTGACAGGGCTGTGCTCACTGTGACACGGCTGTGCTCACTGTGACAGGGCTGTGCTCAGTGTGACATGGCTGTGCTCAGTGTGACACAGCTGTGCTCACTGTGACAGGGCTGTGCTCAGTGTGACACAGCTGTGCTCAGTGTGACAGAGCTGTGCTCAGTGTGACAGGGCTGTGCTCAGTGTGACAGAGCTGTGCTCACTGTGACACAGCTGTGCTCAGTGTGACAGGGCTGTGCTCAGTGTGACAGAGCTGTGCTCACTGTGACAGAGCAGTGCTCAGTGTGACAGGGCTGTGCTCAGTGTGACAGGGCTGTGCTCACTGTGACAGGGCTGTGCTCAGTGTGACACAGCTGTGCTCAGTGTGACACAGCTGTGCTCAGTGTGACAGGGCTGTGCTCACTGTGACACAGCTGTGCTCACTGTGAAACAGCTGTGCTCAGTGTGACAGGGCTGTGCTCACTGTGACACAGCTGTGCTCAGTGTGACACAGCTGTGCTCACTGTGACAGGGCTGTGCTCAGTGTGACACAGCTGTGCTCACTGTGACAGGGCTGTGCTCAGTGTGACAGGGCTGTGCTCAGTGTGACACGGCTGTGATCACTGTGACACAGCTGTGCTCACTGTGACAGGGCTGTGCTCAGTGTGACATGGCTGTGCTCACTGCGACACGGCTGTGCTCACTGTGACAGGGCTGTGCTCACTGTGACACAGCTGTGCTCAGTGTGACAGGGCTGTGCTCAGTGTGACACAGCTGTGCTCACTGTGACAGGGCTGTGCTCACTGTGACACAGCTGTGCTCACTGTGACAGGGCTGTGCTCAGTGTGACAGAGCTGTGCTCACTGTGACAGGGCTGTGCTCAGTGTGACAGGGCTGTGCTCATTGTGACAGGGCTGTGCTCACTGTGACAGGGCTGTGCTCAGTGTGACAGGGCTGTGCTCAGTGTGACATGGCTGTGCTCAGTGTGACAGAGCTGTGCTCAGTGTGACAGGGCTGTGCTCAGTGTGACATGGCTGTGCTCAGTGTGACAGAGCTGTGCTCAGTGTGACAGAGCTGTGCTCAGTGTGACAGGGCTGTGCTCAGTGACACAGCTGTGCTCATTGTGACACAGCTGTGCTCAGTGTGACAGGGCTGTGCTCACTGTGACACGGCTGTGCTCACTGTGACAGGGCTGTGCTCAGTGTGACACGGCTGTGCTCACTGTGACAGGGCTGTGCTCAGTGTGACATGGCTGTGCTCAGTGTGACACAGCTGTGCTCACTGTGACAGGGCTGTGCTCAGTGTGACACAGCTGTGCTCAGTGTGACAGGGCTGTGCTCACTGTGACAGGGCTGTGCTCAGTGTGACAGGGCTGTGCTCAGTGTGACAATGCCATGCTCACTGTGACAATGCCATGCTCACTGTGACAATGCCATGCTCACGTGTGCCTTGCAGAGAGCCAGGCCACAGCTGCAGCCCCATGGCAGGAGCAGCCAGGCTCAGACCAAGTCTCTGCTGCTCAGACACTTTGAGTGAAGCCAGGCTCAGGGAATGCTCAGCTCCACCTGTACCCCTGGCAAAGCTCAGTGCAGCCCAGCCCCAGATGGAGCTGCAGTGTGGGGCTGGCAAACACCAGGGAATGGGAATCGGCTGTGCTGACTCCACTCTGCCAAAATCCCATCTGGCCAGAGCTCAGCAAGGAGCCCCTGACCTGCTGGGCCTCCAGGAGCCCCTCAGGATGTCAAGAGCTCTTTGCCCTGAGGGGTCAAGGGCAGTTAAAGTCTTCCCCTCATGCCAACAACTGGAAAACTCTACAAAGAGCCCTTCTCATCACCTCAGTCATTCATGACATGCTCCAACCTGCACACCAAAAGGTGACCTGGCTCACTGGCACACCCTGATGTGCACTTGTGGATTTATCCCATGGAACCAGAATTGGTGAGGCTGGAAAAGCCCCCAGAGCCAATCGAGTCCAGCCCTTCCCCAGCACTGCCCAGGCCACCACTGACCCCTGTCCCCATGTGCCACAAGCACAGGGCCTGAAATCCCTCCAGGGATGGGCACTGCAAACCTCCCTGGGCACTTCCAAGGCCTGAGCGCCCTTTCCATGGGCAAATTCCTGCTGCTGTCCCCCCTGAGCCTCCCCTGGCCCAGCCTGAGGCCTGAGCTCTCCTCCTGTCCCTGTTCCCTGGCAGCAGAGCCCGACCCCCCCGGCTGTCCCCTCCTGACAGGGACTTGTGCAGAGCCACAAGGGCCCCCTGAGCCTCCTTTGCTCCAGGCTCAGCCCCTTCCCAGCTCCCTCAGCAATTCTCCAGCCCCTTCCCAGCTCCCTCAGCAATTCTCCAGCCCCTTCCCAGCTCCCTCAGCAATTCTCCAGCCCCTTCCCAGCTCCCTCAGCAATTCTCCAGCCCCTTCCCAGCTCCCTCAGCAATTCTCCAGCCCCTTCCCAGCTCCCTTCCCTGCTCTGGACACGCTCCAGCCCCTCAGTGTCTGAATCCAAATCATTTACCAACCCCACAACTCCCAGAAACAAGACTCCGGTACCTTTCTGCTTCGATTTTCCTGACGTGTTTTTCTTGTGCTGCTGTTTGGAGCCCTTCCCCTGCTGCTCCTCCAGGTACTTCCCCTGGCACTCCTGGGCCGAGCGGGACCCCACGGCCACAGCCACGTTCTGCCAGAAGCCGCTCCTGTGCTTCGGGAACGCCGCGATGGCCCTGCCAGGACAGCACGGGCACAGTGTCACCCGTGGGGCACAGCCCTGGAACCCACCTGGGATGGGCCTGGGCCGTGGAATGGGCTGGAGGGAATCTCTCGCTGCCCAGAGCAGCTGTGGCTGCCCCTGGATCCCTGGCAGTGCCCAAGGCCAGGCTGGACATCGGAGCTGGAGCAGCCTGGGACAGTGGGAGCTGTCCCTGCCATGGCAGGGGGGGATGGGTGGGATTTAAGGTCCCTCACCACAAACCCCTCTGGGATCCTGTGGTGTTTTCAGAACAGGCAAATTTATTTAAACACCTTCCAGATGTGTCCCAAGATAAATTTCCTGCTCACTTGCACAGATCCCTCAGATCTGAGCTCCTGCTCATCTAAAAGAGCTAAACCCAAACACAGCCATTTTTCACTCCAAGTGTCTATTAAATAGTTTAATTAATTGGATGATGGATTAATTAAACAGTCTTGCAGTTAAGGTCCCCTTACCAAACCTGCTCACAGAAACCTGTCATGTTTAACTTGTTACTGCAATCTGGGCAGGGAACCTGCTCCCTCTCTCACCTGTGGCCTTCACCACATTGTACTGATGTTTCACTTGTGAAGAAAATTAATAGGGAATAATAATTCTAATCATTATTAGGGAATAAAAATAGGGAATTAAATATTGAATATTTCTAATAGGGAATTAAAACAAAGGAAAGGAAAACAAAGGAGACCTGGGAAATCAGGATCTGAAAACACCCAATCCAGACCATTCAACCCCTCCCGATTTCCTGAGGGAAACTTTTCCTCTGAACACAGAAAGAGCCCTTACCTGTGAAGCTTCTGCAATTCCTTCTCAGACCAACCATCAGCTTCTCTTGGAAAAAGTTCCAGAGGTTTCTGCCCCTTTGGCCTCTTGTGCTCTCTCAGCTTGTCTGCTGAAGTCCTGGCCCTGGTGGAGACTCCATTGCTTGTTTCCATCTGGGATGCTCTGGCATTCCTGTCCCTTCTGTGCAGTTCCTCCTTCCCGCTTTCGGGCTCGGTGTTGGAATCGAGCAAGCCCCGGGGAGGGCTGATTCTGCCCTGTGCCCTCCTGGTCCGGGCAGGCAGGAGGGAAGCACTGGACTCACGGGATGTTTTCCCTTCAGGAGAGAGCTCAGCCTCCTCGCTGGACTCGGGCCCACTCAGCCTCACCAGCACTTTCTGGGAGGGCTTTCCTGTCCTTTGGCCACAGGACTTGTCTGCACTATCCTGGGAACTTCTGGAGCCAGAGGAAGGTTTCCAGCTTCGAGATTCTGGTTTTATTATAGTTTTCTTTTTCCTCTTGATCAGCAGTGGGGTGTCCTCGCTGGACTGCTCCCCCTCATCCTCTGAGGGCTCCTGGTTGAGGACAATGCTCTCCTTTCCCGGGAGGCGCTGTCTGGCTGACCTGAGGGAGTTCCTGTAGCCCTGCTCGTACATGCTCAGCCCTGCAGAGCCTGCTGCTCGCTGCGCCTCCGGGGCTGCCCTGCTGGGCTTGCTCTGCTCCGTGCTGTTTAAGGAATTCCCCCTGGCACGGAGCTGGGATTTGGTTCTCGTGATGCCAAGCTCATCCTCCTCCTCGTCCGAAGGGAAGCGCCTGCCGTCCCTGCTGCGGGCAGACCTGGAGTCCCCTCTGGAGGCGGCTCCTCTCCCGCTGCTTTTCCCTGGAAGAGGCGGAGCCAGAGCCCGTCAGGGGGTGCAGGGTGGGTCCTGCTGTGCTTGCAGCACAGGGATCTGCACCCCCTGCCAGAGCTTTACCTGCCAAACTACAAACTCAGAGCTGCTCTCAGGGGCTCTCCGAAACTCTACTGACTGAGCAGGCACATCCCCCAAGCTCTGCTCGTGCTCCAGAGAGCTTTTCTGCAGGAAACATTGCAGCTGCTTTAAGAGAGAAACTTCTGCTTTATATTGCACATTCTTCTCAGGCTACTAGCACCTCCCAGATTCTACTGCAACCAAATTTTTATTTAAAACTCTGTTAATAGATTTATTTTTTTTTTTTGCCAATATTTCATTTCTTTCATCCACATTAAAAAGCAAAGCCAGGCCCCCAGGTCACTGGATTGGTGAACTCTAAAAAGTCCAAATCCCTTCATTTCAATTTCCAGAATGAAATCCCTGTGTTCCTCTTATGCAATTAACAAAGTGATTTACAAACAAAGTTCTTGTTTGGAGCTGTGAAACTCCACACAAATGCTACTCTGCTGATTCTTCAAAGAAAAAGCAGCTGACCATTAAAATATTTGAATAATTTCTTTGCATTAACAGACCCAACCCTACTGCTCCAGCACCCACTCACAATCCCACTGATTCCATCAATAACTTGGAAATAGAAAAAAAAATTTAGTTTTTACCTTCACTTTGGTTTTTTGGCATTTCCTCTGTTGTCTTCATGTCTTCCTTTGGTTTATTCTTCTTGGAGATGAAACTGGTCTTTCTTTTTAATTTTTCACTACTAAGCATCTTCAAAATAAAACAATTGGCTCTAAAATTAATTCAATCTCCTTTTCTCCAGGCTGAGCCCCTTTCCCAGCTCCCTCAGCTGCTCCTGGGGCCCCAGGCCCTTCCCAGCCCTGTTCCCTTCCCTGGAAATGCTCCAACCCCTCAGAGTCTCCCTTGCAGGGAAAGGCCCAGAACTGACCCCAGGATCTGAGGTGGGACCTCACCAAATTCCTGTCTGCTACAATTATCTTAAAAAAAAAACCCAGTTTTTTCCCCAGAAACAATTCCCCATTATGTCAGATTTAGAGGCCACAATTATCTGGCAATATGGACATAAGACTATTTTTTGGTGTGTTTTCTAATGTTTTGATAACTTTTCCAAGATTCCCTCCTCTTCACGTGTGTCTGCACCTGTTCTGTTCCCCTGGCCAAGCTTAATGATTCTATTTAAGTCACATTTCAGAGGATCTTACCAGGCTCAGATAATCCACCCCTCCATTTTCTATGGTGACATTCAGGTTCTGATCCACAAACTCCCTCTGCCCACACCAGAAGTTCATGGGGGGTTTGACAAGGCGCCCGCTGCGAGTGTAGACCTTGCTCAAGTCATTCCTGGAGCTGTGATCTGGTGTTATGACTGCAAGGGGGGAAAAAAGCCCAAAGAAAGAAGAGTTTTGTCCCAAATATTGCATGGAAAATTCAGTTTTTCAGATTTCACAAGCAGAGGAACAATGCTGTGTTTAAACCAGACTACAAGGGAAATGTAAAACATACCCAAAGTTGTTCTTTTCAAAGCATTGTGATAGAAATAACAGGGCTGAAGTAAGAATCTTCACAAATTATAAAATTTACTGTGGAGAATGTTTTATTTTGTTTAGAATGTTTTTAATACTGTGAAAGTCATCTGAGGAGGGAGAATGATAAAGAAAAGCTCTCACATGGAACAGCTGCTCACTGAGACAGATGAGAGTGAAAAATAAATGGGAGCGATGAGAGGAAAATGTAAAAGCTTTTATAGTGGTAGCAAGGAGATCTGATTCCAGCAGTAACAAACTGCACAGAGGGGTTTGGGAAAGGCCCACTGGACAAAGACCCCAGCAAAACTCTGAGCTAAACCCCAAAGCTGTCAATGCCCGTGGCAAGGCAGGGACTGCACTCGAAGGCTGAGCCAAACCAGGGGGCCTTTACGGCTTTACAGCCATTTCCTGGGAACACAACCAACATTATAAACCTTTCCACAGCCCACTCCAGCCACCCCCAGGTGTCTTTTCCAAAGGAAAGGATTGATAAAAAATACTCACAGATGTTCTCATCATTCCCTGGTGATACCTCATAGGTGGAGTTCCTCAGCGTGGCTTTCCTTGCCGCCCTTGCTGAGCCTCCAGCGGTTTCCAGCACATCAGTTCCCCCCACAGAGCCATTCTCCTCATTTTCTTCCACACCACTATCTTGAATTCGTTCTTTCCTGATGGTTTGGAGTTTGAGACAAGAAACAGCAACCACTGAGGAAGCTGTTTGTTGCCAAACAGTGAAGGTGTGAAGCCCTGGAGGGCAGAAGCCCGGTGGCCCAGAGCAGCAGAGTGGCTTCATTCCCACATCTAAAACATTTCACACTCCTCTGGTGTAATATCCTTGAAAAGCAAAGTCTCCATGAACACTTAGAACCCTGCAATGAAAGAGAATCTCCAAAGACATTACCTCCTCCTTCCCTCCAGAAGCTCCTTCACATACTCCTTCCACCTTCGGGAGAAGCCGTAGGTGAATCTCTTGATGAAGCGGAAGGGGAACCCTGCGGGGAGCACAGGGGGCATCAGCAGCAGCTCAGCAGGGCTGGCACTCCCTCAGGGGACACAAGAACCCCCTGCAGCCTCTTCAACCCAAACATCACAGCAACTGACCCAGACAATTCTGTCCACCACACTTCTGTCACTCTTAGGCCTAGGAAAGCTCTGCAGCACTAGAGCCACTCTGCTCACAAGCCTTATGCTGCTACTTTTCCTTCTCAGAATATTAAAATGGAAACAAATGTAAGTTCTTAGCAAAGGAAGCAATAAAATTTTCAAGTCGGAGAGCAGCCAGATCAGGTATTGATCAGCAGGGAGCCCAGTGCTGCAAGGGAGAAGGAAACACTGAAGCCACAGACACATCTTTGGGCCTGAAAGAGCCAACAGTGAAGGTGTGTTGGGTAAAAAACGGTGTAGCACACCTGGGGCACACCTGTGTTAGGGGAAGTGATGCTGAGGGAATGGCTGGAGCTGGAATGGGAATGGGGGTTCAGGCTGGAGATCAGGGCAGGTTATTTCCCCCAGAGGGCGGAATGAGCTCTAGAAAAGCTCCCCAGGGAACAGTGACATTCCTGAGGCTGCCAGAGCTCCAGGAGCATTTGAGCAGCGGGGCAGGGACAGGGGATGGACTGGATGATCCTGTGGGTCCCTCCCAGCTCAGGATATTCCATGATTCCAAGTATTTATCCCACCTATGCCACAGAGTATCTTTGTGTCCTCAGAGCTGTCTGTGACAATCAGCTCATTCCCAGCAAACGTGCCAGTGGAGCACACGGAGCAAGAACAAATCCTGTATTTCCATCTGCGTGGAAATCCCATTTCCCTACATATCCCACATGCTCCAAAGCAAGCTGAAAGAGTCTGTAATTTGTAAGGCATTCAGAATGAGCAGCTCACCTTCCTTCCTCATGACAGCTGAGTCTATCTTGCCCTGCAGCAGGTAGACAGTGCCCGAGGAGGTCCTCACCTGGTTGTGGCTGACGCGCTCCGTGATGGCGCTGCTGTGCCACAGCAGCTGCCTCATGTCCCTGGAAAAAGACACAGCAGCAACCACAGGAATCACTTCCAGAAGGGATTCCAGTCTGGAATGCTGACACTCCATCAGGGAGAGGGGGTGACCCCTGTTTTCTGAAGGAGTCAGGCGCTGGCAGGATGTGCTCTGGGTTTTCCTCTCTCAGCCTCGCACTGGGGCAGGGACAAACTGAACGTGTCACTGTTGTTGGTGTCACTCATGGGACATCAGCTGGGCTGAGGGCAGCTCAGTACAGCCTGGGACAGTGGGAGGTGTCCCTGCCCATGGCAGGGCTGGGGCTGGACGGGCCCTAAGGTCCCTCCCAACCCAAACTGTCCAGAGCTATCTGATATTTCTTTCTCTGAAGCTTTCTGGTTATGGTAGCACAGCACTCTGGAATGATTTCAGCAGCAGTTCCCTGTGTGCTGGCTCTCCCCCTCCTGCCCACACAAAGGAACTTCTCTTCCTTGATAAAGCAGTTTAGGCTCTGCACCACAACCTGGTGTTTGGTGTCCATGCTTTACCTTGCAATTAAATAACAAACTGGTTCTTACTTCCTTTTCCCTTCCACACAGATTTCCTTGTCTCCAGCCAGCACTTTAATCCTCCAGCTGCTCAGGCAGATGCTTTTCTGTTCCAGAAAACAAAAAAATAAAAAAATAATTTAGAAGTATTTATTGCCATCCAGATCCAATAAAAAAACCAGCTCTTTCAGCACCTTCTAAGCTACAAATCTCCAATACCAGAGGATATCTGACCCCTGGCTCAGTCCTAAAGGTAACTTGGTTTAATTCAGGAAACACAACAAACACTCTTGGCCACGGTGAGGGAGAAAAGAACAAGTGCCTTGCAATCCCAGATTCCCCAGGGAACAAACCCAAGCCTTGGGCAGGTGTGGTTGTGCCAGGCTCCCAGGGGGCCCCAGGGATGCAGCACTGCTCTCCTAGGATTTATTCAGAAAGGGAGGAATGCTGCAGGCTGCACGCTGCTCTCCTAGGAGAAGATTCTGCTCCAGTTAAATTGAACAGGAATGTGGATGTTCCACAGGAAAGCCAAGCCTTTCACCTCCCCATCAGCAGGGCACATTCCTGGATGGATTCATGCCCAGCTGGGAAAAGTCTCTCCTCCCTGGACCTGAGCAGGCAGGCAGGAGCTGGCAGGGCCATGATCACACCATGGCAGGTGCACACTAAACCAAAAGTGCTTCTTTTAGACAAAAAACCCCAAAGCCTGAACATTCATCATCTTGGAGTATGGAAAAAAAGGAACCCTTTGCATGGGAAAATTTACTGATAAAACCTCTTTTATTCTTTTCTGAGTGTTCCTTTCTTTTGGAACAGTTTATTCTCTTCTGAGTGTTCCTTGCTTTTGACAAGAGAAAGAATAACTTTGAGCTATCAGCCCAGAGGAATTTCTCATTTTCCCTAAAGGATTTTTTATTTCTCCCACCTCTTTGTGTGCTTTGCCAGCCGGTTGATCAGCAGGAGGTTTATCCAAAGGGACCTTGGGGTCTTCTGCCCGCTTCTGCTTCCTTGGAATGTGGACTGGAGAGGAGAGCATGATGCTACAGAACTGCTGGGAGGGCTTGTCAGGATCAGTCTCTGGTGCCTTTTCCACTGCTGGAGCAGCTGGTTTTTTACTAGGCTGCAGCTCTCTCCTGTCCTCATGAAGCTCTGCGTGTTTTTCTTCTCCATTTCCCCGCCTTCCTTTTACCCAATCCCCGCTTCCCCAAGGGGTGGAGTTTACTTGCACAGGAGTAGCCAGTACACTTTGAGATATTTCTTCATCAGCATCTGTTTCTACAGATTCCACAAGGAAAACATCCACATCATCATTCCCAGTGTCCACATCCTCTGCAGGCTCGTTCCCTGGCTGCTCAGCACAAGCAGGCTGGACAAAAGGATTCTCTGCAGTTGTGGAAGGAGGAATATTCTGCTGGGTTTGGGTTAAAGGTGGTGTAGCTGTCCATTTAAAGGAAAAATACAAAACAAAACAAAACCCAAAGAAATTAGGGATATTTAAGCATAGGAGCAAGGCTGCCTGGGGTGAGGGGGAGCCCCCTGTGCCAGGAGGGATTTCAAGCCCTGTGCATGTGGCTTGGGGTCATGGGGCAGTGCTGGGAGAACAAGTGATGGTCTCAGGGCTTTCCCAAGCTCAGCAATCCCACGGTTCTCTGGCTGGAGGAGCTTTGTGCTCTCCAGAGCAACCCCAGTACCTTTGTGCTGCTGCTGCAGTTGGCACTTCACTCTCAGGAAGAACTTCTGGGGGGTTTCCAGCACGGGAGGCTCTGCAGGGAGCACTGCCAGGGGCTCCATCCTGGGAGCCTGGGGCCAAACTGGCTCTGCAAAATAAACAGACAAAAAAAGCCCAAAACCATCTTTCAATCTGGGGAAGAAAAACATTTTCATTGGGAGTAAGCAATGTGATTTTTTAATATACATTTTATTTAAAAAACCCCCCGAGAATCCCAGAAAGGTTTGGGTGAGAAGGGACCTTAAATCACATCCCACCCAGCCATGGCAGGAACACCTCCCACTGTCCCAATGTCCAGCCTGGCCTTGGGCACGGCCTGGGATCCAGAGACAGCCACAGCTGCTCTGGCAATTCCAGCCCAGCCCCTCCCCACCCTCCCAGCCAGCAATTTATTCCTAATATCCCATCTAAACTCCTATTCTGTCAAATCACTCCAGCTCCCACGAACATCTCTTCCCAAGCTTCTTTAGCACCAGACCCTGGTGGAGGCCCCAGGATTCTCTCCTGGAGCACAGGGATCCCTGCAGGAACAGGGAAGGGGGATCAGGGACAGCACCACTGCAGTAACAGATTGTACAAATCCTGCATGAGGCATGCTGGAAGGGAACTGAATTCCTGAAAATTGAGGGTTCCAGGTGTCACCCCCACAGGGCTGGTGCCAGTGTTTTTTACACCCACCAAGGTGCTCTGGCTGCTGTTTCCAGATCCTGAAAGAGCCATGAGTGGGACAAAGAGGGAAAACGTTCACACCTGAGACAGCTCTCCAAGAGAAGCTGTGGAACAGTCATTGCTTCCAAATTATGCCCAGGCTCTGGACTGATGGGTGCTGGTCAAGGGGCTTTGTCCTCTCTGTGGGCCTTCCAAGAAAGAAGGATTAAGGCAATTGGCT
This sequence comes from Cyanistes caeruleus, assembly GCF_971803275.1. NCBI lineage: Eukaryota > Metazoa > Chordata > Aves > Passeriformes > Paridae > Cyanistes > Cyanistes caeruleus. The sequence goes on along the minus strand of NC_141706.1, from coordinate 67,715,182 downwards.
GCAGCTGAGAGCTCTTTCCTATCAACAGGTGACTCCAGAGTGTCCCAAAATAACCGCTTGGGAAAAGGAACTATTAATAACTCCTGTCATTTGGGATTGTGGAATGGTACAAACAAAGAACTAAAAGGCTTAGGAGAATGTGTGAAAATCAGGGACGTCACTTACTGCAGCACAAGATGCCTGAAAGTTCCATGAACTAAACTCAGATTTACATCCCTGTGCTTTTTATTCCGGCTATTCTGAAGGCAAACAAACCATTCCCACAGAGTCACCGAAGGTCCGCGGAACTCACCTGGTCTCGCCTGGGCGCTGCCCCCCGTCCAGGCCGTGCCGGGCCAGTGCTGCCCGGCCGCGGGGCTCAGGATCACATCGGTGCCGACCCTGCGCCGCTGCTCCGCCCGCGCCTTCATCCGCTGGAAGATCTTGGCCGGTGACTCCTGCCCGGGCGGCCCCGGAGCGCGGCGCTTCTGCGGCCGCTCGCCCATGGGCCCGGGCCGGGTGTCGGGGCCAGCCCGGAGGATCGGGCACTGCTCGCCCATGGGCCCGGGCCGGGTGTCGGGGCCAGCCCGGAGGACCGGGCACTGCTCGCCCATGGGCCCGGGCCGGGTGTCGGGGCCAGCCCGGAGGACCGGGCACTGCTCGCCCATGGGCCCGGGCCGGGTGTCGGGGCCAGCCCGGAGGATCGGGCACTGCTCGCCGATGGGCCCGGGCCGGGTGTCGGGGCCAGCCCGGAGGATCGGGCACTGCTCGCCGATGGGCCCGGGCCGGGTGTCGGGGCCAGCCCGGAGGATCGGGCACTGCTCGCCCATGGGCCCGGGCCGGGTGTCGGGGCCAGCCCGGCGGTTCGGTCCCGCGAGCTGCGGGCCCGGCACACGGCTCCCCGCAGCCGCGACGGTGTCCTGGCCCCGCAGGAGCTGCTTCAGCGGGGTGAGCGTCCCCGCAGGGATGCTGTTGAGGGACACCGAGCGGAGCGGCGGCTCTCCCGCGGCAGGGCGGCGGCTGGGGGTTGTGATGATGTCGCAGGCTCCCCCGCAGCAGCCGCGGGCGGGTCCCGGTCCCCTCATGGCTACGGATCGGCCCCGCCACTCCGGCGGCGCTCCCGGGCCGGCCCCGCTCCCCTCACGGCGCCCCGCGCGCAGATTCGAGCGCAGCCTCCGCGCGCGCCGATTGGCGGAAGAGAGCGCAACTGCGGGCCGAGACCATCGCGCGCGGGTGCGGGGGGTGTCCAGAAACAGCCGTTACCGGGCGGCGTTGTGGCAGACAGCAGCAGGCCGCGGCTACGCCCGAGCTCCCCTCTCCTCGGCGTAGTGGTTCGGCCCGCCCGTGGGCGGGATCCGCGGCCGTTGGCGCTGAGGCGGGAGGGGCTGAGGCGGGAGGGCTAATGCAGGACCGGGGCGGGCTGAGGCGGAGCCGGGGCGGGCTGAGGCGGGACTGGGGCGGGATGAGACGGAGCCGGGCTGAGGTGGGGCCGGGGCGGGGCGAGACAGGATCGGGGCGGGCCAGGGAAGGGCTCCGCCGGAAAGGCCGGAGCTCATAAAGAGCCCGGCGCTCCCTGGGGCCTTGGGCAGGCGGGCGGGCGGAGGCCGGGCTGAGGCAGAGCCCGGCTGCCCCAGCCCCGAGCGCGGCCGGACGGGCTCGAAGGAGCCGCCGCAGGTGAATAATGAGAGCTGCGAGGGGCTGAACACGGCTGAGCGGTGTCCTGGCTGGAGTGAGCGTGCGGGGCTGTGAAAAGCGCCTTAAATGCACGCTATTAACTGATAAATAGCGGATTTAGTTGGAGTTCTGGCGGCCTAGCAGGCTCTGGTCTGTCCTGGCTGGAAGATTCTGTAGTAGGGGTTCATAATTCAAGTGGGAAACGGGAAGTTACTTGAACAATGCATAAAAAATAAACAATAAATCTCAATCGCAGGTGTACCCAGCAGCCTGGCTCTCCGTGCTAACAAGCAGCCGCAGTGGGATCAGGTGTGTCTAAATTAGTCCCAGCAGGTGGGTTAGAAACTCGGCTCTGGGTCAGGACTGACTTCAGTGTGTGCCTGCTAATAATAAACAGCTGCGTCAAAAAACAAGTTGTTATTTCGGGCTCCTGTTTGCTACTTCGCAGGTTGTTACAGTAATGAAAGACTTTAGGTTCATTACAGGAGATGCATGTGCTAATTAGCAGCCCAGTTAATAGGGCAGACTGGGAGCTGTGCTTGCTGCTCCCCGGATTTCCAAAACCTCAGGAGAAGGAACGCAGGGATGCAGTGTGAGCATCAGAGGCAGGTGAGTGCCAGGGGAGGGGGCCATGAGCTGCTCAGAAAACAGAAGGTGGCTCTGGATTTCTGTCCTTAACCTCTGTGCTGGTTCTGCTGGAGCCTTCCAGGGAAGGAATGGGGCTGGCAGATTCCTTCCTGTGGCTGAAAGAGGGAAGGAGAAGGTGGGAAAGTTACAACAGGGATAACAAGGAACAGCGGTGTTCAGGTGTTACATCACTTCAAGGTCTCATTGTGGTTTCTGATGTAGTGACTTCATACAGATGGCACAGCTTCATTTGGTTTATTTGTCCTTAAAAACCACAGAAAAACCCATTCAAGCCATAATTTACCCCTCATATTTAATGATGTCTTAGTGTTCCCATAGTTTCTTAACTCCTCAGCTGCTCAGTTTTTGCCTAAATCATTAAAAGCAAAGAAAATTCGTTCTGTTCCAGTTACTTGCAGAAGCCACCATTGTGCCTCCTTTCAGGAACAAAATAGAATCCCCAGGAAGTCGAGGGGAAATTCCTTCCTTCCAGGAACAAATGTGTGTGTGTGAAATTTGTGGATGTAATTTGGAGAGCTGTGGAATTCATGCAAGTTTTGTTAGAATTCCTAGGATTTGTTAGCATGGCTGAGCAGATCCCATCTTGTTTGTGTTACCAGATGCCGGTGGAGCTTCCCAAATGGAATCCAAAACTGGTTTGGGTGGGAAGGGACCTTAAATCCCATTTCCAGCCTTGCCATGGCAGGGACACCTCCCAATGTCCAGCCTGGCCTTGGGCACTGCCAGGGATCCAGGGGCAGTCTCAGCTGCTCTGGCAATTCCAGCCCAGCCAGCAATTCCCAATTCCCAACATCCCATCTAAATTTCCTCTCTGGCAGAAATACTCTCTTTTAATAAGCAGCATTTCTTGAATGATTTTTAAGCTTGTTTGCTGTTTGTTCCACAAAGGAAGAGATCAGGTCCATTACTCAGAGAAGAAAGACCAACCCAGAGTGGGAAAAGCTGTTGAGGATAAAAGAGTTAATTTGATTTTTGTTGAGTGTGGTTGGCCCAGCAACTGTGGGTGGTTCTGGGGCAGAGCAGGTGCACCTGGAGACAATAAATGCAAATTTAGCTCAAGGCCTCTAAAGTGACTGCTCAGCCTCATCAGCTGCTTGTGCTGTGGGTTTAAAAGGAGAAAAGTGGATTTTATTTGGATTTATCCACGTGGATATCAGGAGTTACTGCAAAGGCCTTAAATCAATTAATTGCATGTCTAGAAGCAAAACACTAATGCTTCTTTTGTTTGGGGCAGCTGGAAGAAAATACTTGTATTTCATATATTTATATATATAAAGGCTTGGTTTATTAGTGGCTTTAAAATGCAGAAATACAGAATAATCTTCATTAAACCTAAGGAAACCTTTTCCTGCTGGATTTTATTGTATCTCGGACTGACAGAACACCCCACACTGCACTTGTGGTGTTTTATTCTTATTTCTTATTTTCCTCCTCTGGTTCAGGATTATTTCTGTTTTCAGCCGTGCTTTAGGGATAGCAGAAAAATAATGAAGAAAACGATGACTAATGAGCGGCTGTGCCCGGGCTGGGGTTCCCCTTGTGAAGGAACATTTCTGCACCCCGAGAGAAGCTGCCCAGGATTCCAGAGGTTAGGAAGAGCTCGGAGGTGCGGTGGGAGAGGAGCGCTGTCCCCAGCAGGTGGCAGGAGCCGCCTTCCCGCACGCTCCGCGCCGCTGTCCATGGTTACCCACGGCAGCCCGGGATGCTCGGGAACAGCAGCGGGAAAGGGGCGGTGTGGGGCACAGGTGAGCCGAGCATTCCCTGGATGTGGGGCACAGGTGAGCCGAGCATTCCCTGGATGTGGGGCGGGAAAGGGGCGGTGTGCGGCACAGGTGAGCCGAGCATTCCCTGGATGTGGGGCGGGAAAACTGCGGCTGCTCCCCTGCTCGCGGATCCCGCACCACAGGAGCGTTTTGGCTGGGTTTTGCTGCCACGTGGGGCACAGAAATGACTTTGGCATGACAGGAGCCAGGGAGCAGCTGCAGCTGGGCCAGGGATGGGGCTCAGGCTGGAGATCAGGAAAGGTTCTTCCCCCAGAGGGTGGAATGAGCTCTGGAAAAGCTCCCCAGGGAATGGGCACGGCCCCGAGGCTGCCGGAGCTCCAGGAGCGTTTGGGCAGCGCTGCCAGGGATGCCCAGGCTGGGATTGTTGGGGGGTCTGGGAGGGGCTGGGATGATCCCTGGGGGTCCCAGCTCAGGATATTCTGGGGTTCTCCGAGTGATCTCTGATTTGAAAAGGAACCAGCCCCAGCTCTTAGGCAGCTGTTCTGGTGGCTGTCACCTCAGTGAGAAAACTCTGCCTTCCTTCCCTCCTGCCTGGAGTGGTTTTGCTTTCTGAGTTTCCAGCTGGAGTGAGGAGCACCTTCCTTAGGAGCTTGTACCCCAAGGGCTCCTGAGCACTGCCCTCAGTCCTGCCCCACACTTGTCATAACCTGAGCTCATTTTTAACCCACCTCATTTCCTGGAGTGCATTCCTTAACATTCCTTGCACTGCTTGGCTGCTGCTTTCTTGTTTCAGTGTCCACACACTCCTGGTTCCTTTAGCCCACTGATTCTCTCCTTTCCCAGGTTGTCCCTGGAGAACAATCCCAGCCTGTCCCAGCTGGAAGCACTGAGCCAGGCACTGCTTCTGGACCAGTTTCTCCCTGAGTTTGGGATTTGGAGCTGTGCCTGCACAGGAGCAGGAGGAATTCCCTGTCCTCCTGGGGAGCATCTTCCCCTGCACCGCCTCAGAATGAGAATTTCCAGTTTGGTTATTAATTATAATTCTGGCTCAAGATGTTTCTATGGGGCATTCAGGTGTCGTTTTTCTAATCACCATCCTGGTAATTAATCTGCCAGCCAAGCTCCCTCACTATATATTATATATATACTAGCAGCCTGCCTCGTGTTGGTCTGTCCTTTTAAACCTTCTGGAGCTTTCTGGGGCTGCTCACAAGTTTTGTGAAAGTTCTCTGTGATAAGCTCAGGTTGTGGTCAGTTAATAATCTTATTTAACCAGTGATTGAATGAAAATACTTAGTTACTATCACCAAAAATGAATATTCCCCTCAGCATCTTTACAAGCACAAAATATAAATATTTGTTTTATCATTTTCTAAGAGTTACTGTTTTGATTCCCAATAACAGATTCAAGCTATTACAATCATTTCCCCTGTTATTCTTTTAAAACATCCTTGTTGTCCTTTCTCTTATTAGTAAAGTTGTATTTTTACTCATCTCTGTAACTTTTGAGTGTTTTTGCTAAGTGATCCCTCTGATCTCCATTGGTTGCAAGGCTGATTTTTTAAAACACAGATTTTTTTTGTGCCTGTTATTAATACAGAGCACATTGTGATGATGGAGAGTCCTGGTTTGGGCTGGGACAGAGTTCAATTCCTTCCCAGGAGCTGGGACAGTGATTTGGGTTCAGGATGAGGATAATGAGCGAGGAGCTGGGGTTAAACCACCAGAGGCTGACATTATTTCCCTGCAAGGTGAGATGTTCTCCCAGTGCCAAGATTTGGCAAGAAGTCACACAGAAGTAACAAAGGAAATAAAAAACTCTCCTGGCTCATAACTCAGGCTGTTTTAAAGAGGATTCTTTCTCTGGTGGTCATTTCCCAGCAGTGAAATTGCAGTGTTTCCATTCATGGAAGAGAAATCACCTCAGAAATAACAAATAATTCAAACTCGTGCATCTGAGCAAGCCCTGAACTAAAATGGTGTAAAATGGGACAGTGCTTAAGGCAGAGCCCTCTGCTTTTCCTGTCTGGATTTTCTTCACCAAGGCCTAAGCCACTGCTGGAAAGACTCCCTGTGTGATTCCCTGCTAACTGGAAATGGGGAAAACAAAGTTCCTGTCTGTTCTTTAGAGCAAGAGCTGGTAATTTCATTCTCTCCTGGAGTGTTACTCCAGTGGTGATGAGATTTAGCCTAATCTGCATTAATGCTGCCTTTTAGCATCGGTTTAGGAAGGAGCCCAAAACCCCACCTGGAGCTCCACAGGGCTGTTCTGGAACAGGCACAGAGCTGGAGATCCATCCTTTATAGGGAATAATAAATGTTAATGCACTCCTTAGCATTTCAATGCCATGATTAAATATTCCAGAGCCTTATTAATTGAATATTTTATATTCCTGCAAATGGCCTTGATCCTCACAATGGCATACTAATTCCAAGGGAAAGGAGAGGGAACACGTTCAGATTCCTGCAAGAATTCCCTGCAAACAAGGCTTTTAAACTGGCTGCATGGAAGGGTTCTTGGGCACAGAGGGTTACTGTGCATGAAGCAGGGACGTCAGGCAGCATGGATGTGTTTGGGGTTTGGATTGATGAGGTTCCAGAGGGTGATTTGCTGTTTACAAGGAGAAGCTCAGTAATGGATTATCCCAAATTGTGTAGGTTGCAGTCACCAACCCATTGGGGACACCAAGGTGGTGATTCTGGACTGGAGAGGTGAACCTTTACCTTCCTGTTGGAATTTAAGGAAATTCCAGACTTCTCCTCTCCTAAAATCACAAAGAGTGGGAAGGTTTGACAAGGTCCCAAAGGGAACTCATGATCTGTTCAGGACATGAGGAGGAGCAGCTGAGGAAGCTGGGAAGGGGCTGGAGAATTGCTGAGGGAGCTGGAAAGGGGCTGGAGAATTGCTGAAGGAGCTGGGAAGGGGCTGGAGAATTGCTGAGGGAGCTGGGAAGGGGCTGGAGAATTGCTGAGGGAGCTGGGAAGGGGCTGAGGCTGGAGCAAAGGAGGCTCAGGGGCCCTTGTGGCTCTGCACAAGTCCCTGGCAGGAGGGGACAGCCGGGGGGGTCGGGCTCTGCTGCCAGGGAACAGGGACAGGAGGAGAGGGAACAGCCTCAGGCTGGGCCAGGGGAGGCTCAGGGGGGACAGCAGCAGGAATTTCCCCATGGAAAGGGCGCTCAGGCCTTGGAAGTGCCCAGGGAGGTTTGCAGTGCCCATCCCTGGAGGTGTCCCAGGAATTGCTGGAGGTGGCACTCGGAGCTCTGGGGACAGGGTGGGCACTGGGCACAGCTGGGACTCGGTGACCTTGAAGGGCTTTTCCAACCTGAGTGATTCCAACATTCCCAATTCAATTTTCTCCTGGCAGAATTTCCATGCAGGGTTACAGGGAGTACACGTTATTATTGATTTCAAATACATTTCCTGCTTTTCTTCTTCACATCCCGCAAAAATAGTCATGAACAAATAAATAAGCCATTAAAACTCTGTGGGGGGCAGCCAAATCTGCCCTTTCTCCTGTGAGGCTGAAGTTCATCAGTCCATTTATGCTGGAATTTAGTGTGGAGTTTTTACTGCACTCTTTTATGGCTATCCCAGCTTTCCATCCACGGAGCCTCAGCACTGGTAACATCTTTTTCCATCACCTCTCTCCTGTTTTGATAAAATCTGATTTTACTGCAGCACTTTCAAGACAGAAAGAAGAAAAGCCTGTTAATAAAATTATTTTCCAAGAGCATTGGTGTCCCAGCTGGGCCTGGGAATTATCCAGGAGGCTGGAAAACCAGGAGCTGAGAGGGAAGCGGTGATGCAGAGAGGAGGGAAGCAGGGAGCCACCGTGGGTTGCCATGGCTACTCCATGGTGTGGCTGCCGTGTCCCTTTGGATGGCTTCATTCCAGAGCTGAGCCACCAGCTCCAGGCACCCTCAGTGCCACCACTGGGGGTGTCCAGGAGGGCAGGGTGGGCTTTGGAGATGCTCGTGAGGATGAGGAGCAGCTCAGTGGGACGTGGGAAGGGTCTCTGGGGCTGCTGCCCAGCACATTTCCCTCGGGAAGGAGGGGTGACACCTGGAACCCTCAATTTTCAGGAATTCAGTTCCCTTCCAGCATGCCTCATGCAGGATTTGTACAATCTGTTACTGCAGTGGTGCTGTCCCTGATCCCCCTTCCCTGTTCCTGCAGGGATCCCTGTGCTCCATGAGAGAATCCTGGGGCCTCCACCAGGGTCTGGTGCTAAAGAAGCTTGGGAAGAGATGTTCGTGGGAGCTGGAGTGATTTGACAGAATAGGAGTTTAGATGGGATATTAGGAATAAATTGCTGGCTGGGAGGGTGGGGAGGGGCTGGGCTGGAATTGCCAGAGCAGCTGTGGCTGTCTCTGGATCCCTGGCAGTGCCCAAGGCCAGGCTGGACATTGGGGCTGGACATTGGGACAGTGGGAGCTGTCCCTGCATATCCAGGGGTGGCACTGGGGGGGATTTAACATCCTTTCCATCCCAAACCTTTCTGGGACTTGATGAAAATCAGCTTTGCCAATGAAGAAGAGGGATTTTTCCCAATCAAGAAAAGGGAAGGAGCAGAATTTGGATTACAGGCTAACTAGGAAATTACTAGAATATTCTGTCTTCTTTTTGAAGCATTAGCACCAGGTCTAAAAAGACACTCTGACATTTTCGCCTTTCAGAGGCTGCAGAAGGGGAGGTTTCTGTGTTAGGAAGTGATGGATGGTGCTCCTTGCTAAGTGCTTTTATTCTCTCGAGGTGTCAGGTGCAATAAAGCCGAGCCCTTCCTTCTCACAGACACTCACACCTCGCCTGGTGCTGCCCTTTGAGTTCCTGCTGCTGATCTCTCCTGGCCACAGCAGGGCACGAGCTCTTGATTGATACAGATGCTGCCAGATCAAATCTCTGTTTGCCTGCTGAAGGGAAAGCAGCCCTTGGAAGGTCTCTTTCCTCAGGGTTGATGGGTTAAATTGGGCAAGCAGCTCCTTTCCTCGGGAGCTGTGAAGGATTTCAGAGCGTTACAGCTTCATGGTCTGTGCTGTTCACTGGAATTACTGCTCTGTCACCCCTGGGATGTATTTACCTCAGCTCCCACTGGCAGGGTTCCTCTGGATCACAGAGAGCAGCAGGAGCAGAGCTGAGGAAGCAGAAATGTGACATTTTCCCCACTGCCAGCTCCAAAATGTGGGATCCAGGCACTGCTTCACCTGGGCAGTGCCAAGGAGGTGATTTTTATTTCCTCTCACAGTGCACTGGCAGGGTTTGACACTGGGTGGGTGTTGCTGATCCTCCTGAGGATAACTTCCATTCCTTACCGTCCTGGAATGCTTTGGGCTGGGAAATGACCTTAAATCCGCCCCAGTGCCACTCTGGGACACCTCCCACTGTCCCAGGCTGCTCCCAGCCCTGCCCTCGGACACTTCCCTGCCAATCCAAACCATCCCCGTGGTTCTGTGACTGCTCCCAGGGCAGCTGTGGCACCTTGGAGCCCATTCCCTGTTTTTGTGGGAGTGGACAGAGCTTGGGATATGCTCAGTGCACCCTGCAAGGGGCAGGAACCTAAAGCAAGAACCCAATTTGGGATGATTCCTGCCTTTCTGTGTTGGTCCTCTCTGTAAACCCAAGCCAAGAACCCCATTTTTTATTTTTGCTCTTCGATCCTGGCTTTGTTTGTGTGTTCCCAGCGCCCCAGAGCTGTGGCTGAGCCGTCCCTGTGTGACAGGAAATGTTCCTTGGGCTGGGATAACGATCCCAGGACAAATCCCTGCCTTTTTTATCTCCACTCAGCTCTGGAGTCGTGCCTTGTTGAGCTGTCCGAGCCATGCCAGGCTCTGAGCTGCTCCCGAGGGAACAGAACCTTTTCCAAACTAAACAGGATGTGAATTTCCACAGGATCTCCTGGCAATCCTTCCACCAGCAGGGAAAACCAACCTTCCCCACGGAATCCCCAACTCCTGCAGGATTGATGGCACTTCGAGCTCTTCACTCACGGTGACAGGAGGACAGCAGGACAAGGAGTTCATTTCATCTTTATATTCCCCTCATCTCAGGGTGTTTTCCCTTCCCAAATCACTTGGGGTGCCTGGAGGAGATGGCTGGCACACGTAGGATGGGGAAGCAGCTGGAGAACAGCTTGGGAAGAGGAGCCACAGGTTGGCTGGTGGTGTGGGGAGAGGGAATGAGGAGCTGCTGGAGCCTTTCACAGCCTTGCCAACGAGAAATATGAAAGGAAGAAAGAGTTCAGCACTCCCTGTTAGTGATAAGTTACATTATTGAGGGATTTTTCACCACCTCATGCTGTGCATCGTGAAATTACAGCGAGATAAGCAAAGTTTTATTTGCCCACTGTCTGGGAGACAAAGTCTTTTACTTGAAATTCAATTTTTACCACCCATGTTTCTGGAATTGTAAATGTAATTAACTGACTGTGGTGTGACAATGACAGCTTGGAAGTGCTAAACTGCTGAAGTTTTGTATGGAAAAAAATCCATCCTTGTGCAAGCTGGAAGGGGGCCTTTGCTGGCTGCTCTCCCTGGGAAAAGAAAGGCAAAACCACTTTTTTTTTTTTGCCATAAAGGAAAAACAGTTTTGTTGTTTAAAGGCTCTGGGATGTTTCCAAATTATTCTGTTAAGAAGCTGAGAAATAAATACATATTGTAAAATGAATTTAATTTGGGCAGGCACTAAAATTCCCAATGAAACAAGGATCATAAAAAGCCTGTGAGAACTCCAGGCTGTAAATGGACATTCCCTGGCATCTCTCTCTTCCATATTGCCTGGAAAATGGGAGTGATTTTGGGAATGGCACAAGGAAATTCCCAATTTATTGCTGGGAGAGCTCTGGAATGCAGACCCTGAGTGTGTGCAGGTCCCACACCCACCCTCCCTTCACCTTCCCTTGATTTTTTTACCTGCAGTTGTTTTTAGAAATAGAATCCCAGGATCCCAGACTGGTTTGGTTTGGAAAGGACCTCAGATCCCTCCCATCCCACCCCAGCCATGGCAGGGACACCTCCCACCGTCCCAGGGTCCAGCCTGGCCCTGGGCACTGCCAGGGATGGGAATCAGCCTGAGGATTGTGGGGAAAATGTTCCAGGAGGATCAGCCTGGGCTGACCTGGCACAGAAAATGTAAACCTTGTCCAGTTTATAAGCACTGGACAGGTCCTGCAGTGAGAAACACCAGGAAATTTCCTGAAATCCAATGGTATCCTCCTTTTTTCAGCCATTCTGCCTTGCAGGGAGCGGGGCCAGGCGCTGTGGGAATGCCCAGGCAGGGATCCCAAATTCCAATTTAAACTCTTTTTGCCAGGATCCTGCCAGCCCTGAGGCATGGGGAGAACACTGGGACACTGCAGAGGTGTCAGCCAGACCTGACTGCTCCTGGCCTGAGCAGCAATCCAAGGAAAACCTGGAGACATTTAATGGAAACTGGTGGAAGTGAACGTGGGAGAGGCTGCCCGGTGCAGTTCAGTTGTTTGCACAGAGCCTGGTTTGGGGTTTCACTCTGAGAATCCAAACCCCATTGATTTATATAAAAATAATAAATAGAAACAATAAAAATATAAATAAATAGAAATATAATAAATATAAATATAAATATAAAATAAAAATAACTATAAATATAAATATAAATATACAATACATATACATATACATATACATATTATAAATATACATATACATATACATATTATAAATATAAATATATAAATAGAAATAGAAATAAATATATAAATAGAAATAGAAATAAATATATAAATAGAAATAGAAATATACATATAAATATAAATATAAATAAATATATAAATATAAGTATAAAAATAAAAATAAATAGAAATAGAAATAGAAATAGCTGCAGAAATTTAGTGTCAGGTGTGGAGTTATATATTATATAGAAATAAATATATATATATAAATATATATATAAATAAATATATATTATATATATTATTATATGTAATCTAATCTAATCTAATATAATATAATATATAATAAATATAAATTATATAGAAAGAAATATATAAGTATAAAAATAAAAAAATAAAAGTAAATAAAAATAAATATAAATAAATAAATAAGAATATAAATAAGAAAAAAAAAACAGGGCAAACTCTTGTCCTCGTGTGACAGAAAGGTGGTGCTGAAATGGTGACATCTTTTCCCATCTTTTTCCATCCTTTTCCATCATTTTCCATCAGCCTTTCCCATCTTTTTCCATCATCTTCTTCCATCCTTTTCCATTTTTTCCATCTTTTTCCATCACTTTCCATCAGCTTTTCCCATTTTTTGCCATTTTTTCTATCATTTTCCATCATCTTTTCCCATCTTTTTCATTTTTTTCCATCTTTTCCCATCTTTTCTCATCATCTTTTCCCATCTTTTTCCATCTTTTTCCATTTTTTTCTATCTTTTCCCATCTTTTTCCATCCTCGTCCATCTTTTCCATCTTTTTCCATCTTTTCCCATCATTTTTCATCAGCTTTTCCCATCTTTTTCCATCATCTTCTTCCATCCTTTTCCATCTTTTTTCCATCTTTTTCCATCCTCTTCCATCTTTTCCATCTTTTCCCATCTTTTTCAGTCATCTTTTCCCATCTTTTTCCACCTTTTTCCATCTTTTCCCATCCCAGTGTCCACGCTGCCAGGAGCCACCCCGGCCACAACCCTCAGGAGGGTTTGTGGGCAGGGTGGGAGATTTTTGTGGCACTTTGTGACCAAAGGAGATGAAATTTCTGGGTGGATTTTTTGGAGAAGAAATTTCTGTGTGGGTTTTGTGGAGATGAAATTTCTGGGTGGGTTTTGTGGAGATGAAATTTCTGGGTGGATTTTTTGGAGAAGAAATTTCTGGGTGGTTTTTGTGGAGATGAGATTTCTGGGTGGTTTTTGTGGAGATAAAATTTCTGTGTGGGTTTGGTGGAGATGAAATTTCTGGGTGGTTTTTGTGGAGATGAAATTTCTGGGTGGTTTTTGCGGAGATGAAATTTCTGGGTGGGTTTGGTGGAGATGAAATTTCTGTGTGGTTTTTGTGGAGATTAAATTTCTGGGTGGTTTTTGTGGAACTTTGTGACCACAGGAGATGAAATTTCTGGGTGGTTTTTGTGGAGATGAAATTTCTGTGTGGTTTTTGTGGAGATGAAATTTCTGGGTGGGTTTTTGCGGAGATGAAATTTCTGGGTGGTTTTTGTGGCGCTGCTGGAGGACTCAGGGATGTGGAAACCCAGAGCCATGCCCTGAGCACCGTGCTCACACCTGCAGCGATTCCCTCTGCAGAGCAGAAGGAACGGGAGCAGCACCAGGGAATCCGGGAATGCGCCTCTGGAGCAGCTTGGGATGGAAGACTCTCCAGTCCCAGCACGTGCACGGAGCCTCCCGAGATCCGAGAGCCATTAATCATGTGGAATTAAGGCAGTTAATCAAGTCTCACCAGCTGACAAAAGATTGTCCCTGAGGCTTTTTTTTACCTCCAGTCTCTTTGGAAAATGATGGTTTCAGCTTTCCGCTCGGCTGCCCCCGCGGGCAGAGCCCAAGGTCGGCCGTGCCCCAGGCTGGCCCTGGCTGTTCCCAGAGCCCTGCTGGGGCTGGCACTGCCAGCCTGGCCTCCCCCAGGAGCCAGCAGCGATTCCAGCAGGAGCCTGCACACAGAAATTCCCTGGCTGGAAGCTGAAATGTTTCCCAGCCGCCGCAGCACAGGAGCCGTGGGCTCGCGGCTCAGGCTCTGCGCGCGCTCTCCGGGTTCATGCTGGAACACTAATTCAGCTCATCTTTTCTCATTACATCATTTATGTAATTAATTTCAGATTGAATTGCTCCAGATGCTGGTTCTGCCCTCCTGGCTGGCTGCTGCTTTGTTGCTGTCAGAGCCGAGCAGGGGCCGGTGCCCAGGCCCAGGGATGCTCCTGGTGTGGGTTTGGTGGTGAAAGCTGCAGATCCCACATGGACAGAGAGGGGCCTGAGGCCACAGCTGGGGCAGCATTCCCAGCTCCCAGCCCTCTGGAATGTGTGGAACAGGGTCACGTCCCAGCTGTGCAGTCACACAGATGGACGCTGGAACGAAGACATTCCTGGAAACAGAACTGGTGAAACCCTGGGGATGTCACTGCCACAGGGACCCCCGTGCAGATCTCTGGGTGTGTGGGCACTGCAGCTGGGGACAGGGACACGGGGACGGGACACGGGGACTTTGTGAGGCCACGGACACAGGAATGGCTCCCAGTGCCAGAGGGCAGGGATGGATGGGAGATTGGGAATTGGGAATTGCTGGCTGGGCTGGAATTGCCAGAGCAGCTGTGGCTGCCCCTGGATCCCTGGCAGTGCCCAAGGCCAGGCTGGACACTGGGGCTGGACACTGGGACAGTGGGAGCTGTCCCTGCCATTCCCTCCGTCCCAAGGAGCAGGAATGCTCTGTGTCCTCTGCCAGGACTGCCCTGGAGCAGGGTTGTTCTCTCTCCATTCCCGTGTGGATCAGGGAATCCTGAACACTTTCCCTTCTCCTGTAATTGCCAGCAGGAGCAGCAGGTGGCGGGCCCAGCCTGGATTTCATTCCCATTCCCGGATTTCATTCCCATTCCCAGCCTGGATTTCATTCCCATTCCCAGCCTGGATTTCATTCCCATTCCCGGATTTCATTTCCATTCCCAGCCCGGATTTCATTCCCATTCCCAGCCCGGATTTCATTCCCATTCCCAGCCCGGATTTCATTCCCATTCCCAGATTTCATTCCCGTTCCCAGCCCGGATTCCATTCCCATTCCCAGATTTCATTCCCATTCCCAGATTTCATTCCCATTCCCAGCCCGGATTTCATTCCCGTTCCCAGCCCGGATTTCACTCCCGTTCCCAGCCCGGATTTCACTCCCGTTCCCAGATTTCATTCCCGTTCCCAGATTTCATTCCCATTCCCGGATTTCATTCCCATTCCCGGATTTCACTCCCGTTCCCAGCCCGGATTTCACTCCCGTTCCCAGATTTCATTCCCAGCCGCAGGAATGAGCCGGGAGCAGCCCTGGAGCTGCTGTTCCAGCTGTGTCTGTCCCGGTGGGACAGCTCCTCCTGTGCTCCTGCTGCCAGCGCTCTCCTGGGCTTTGTCCCTCTGAACAGCCTTCCCAACCTTCTCCATCCTGGAGGGAACATCCCAGGGCAGCCACGGATTGAAGTCAGTGCAGGCAGCGGCTGCTGAGCTCCTCAGCTGAGCTGGGAGGTTCCCATGGGTGCTCTGCTCCAGCTGTTTCACCTCGTGCCCCAAAGTCTGGGGCAGGAATTCACAGAATCCAAGAGTTTGGGCTGGAAGGGACCTTAAATCTCATCCCCCCCTGCCATGGCAGGGACACCTCCCACTGTCCCAGGCTGCTCCAGCCCCAGTGTCCAGCCTGGCCTTGGGCACTGCCAGGGATCCAGGGGCAGCCACAGCTGCTCTGGCAATTCCAGCCCAGCCAGCAATTCCCAATATCTCACTCAAATTTCCCCTCTGTCACTTTGAACCCATCCTCCCTTCTCCTGTCCCTTCATCACTTGTCCAAAATCCCTCTCCAGGCTCTTTGCAGCCCCTTCAGACACTGGAAGGATGAGTTGCCAGGGACTCCTTGGAGTTTTCAGCTGCATTAAACCTCTCCTGTGATAGATTTGCTGTTTTCTGTATTTTTTTATCAGTCTGTGGAGAATAAATTAGCTCGGGTAGGAGATGTGGCTGCAGGGAAGATAAAGAGGTCAGGGACTGTCCCTTCAGGTCCCTGGTACCTGCTCACAGCCCTGCCTGACCTCAGGGGAGGAGGAAGCCGCTAAAAACTGGAGTTACTCAGTTGAACTGAGATAAATAACCAGACTGAACCCAACAAACCTCTCTTGGCCAAATTAATTTGAATTAAGCTACAGGAATAACTGAATAATTTCTGTGGTTACTCTGGGGGGAAATTGGAAATAACATTTTTTGCAGAGTGTGGCAAGGGATGACCTCAACACTTCCTGGGAAAATGGAGAGGTTTGGATAAGGCTGGAAATGCTGCCAGGGCACGCTGAGTGTTTGAACAAGGCTCTCAGGGGGGATTGTTGGGGTGTCTGTGCAGATCCAGCTGGGCTGGGTGATCCTTGGGGGCCCCTTCCCACCCATGGGAATTAATTAATATTCCATGATTAAGGGTATTAATTAATTTAGGTTGGAATGCTCATCCCAGGGTGTTCAATCTCCCATTGGGATGGCACAGATCCCTTCCTGCCAGGTCCTGTGTGCCCATCCTGCATCCCTGAGCAGCCCAGACCTGGGAATGCTCCCAGCAGAGTCCTGTGGATCCCTGCACCTGAAATCCTCTGGGAAAGCACTGGTGTTTCCCAAGAGATTCCCTGGCCTGAGAATCACCCTGCTCCGAGCACAAATCCTGGGAGGAGCGGATGAGGGAGCTGGGAAGGGGCTGGAGAATTGCTGAGGGAGCTGGGAAGGGGCTGGAGAATTGCTGAGGGAGCTGGGAAGGGGCTGGAGAATTGCTGAGGGAGCTGGGAAGGGGCTGGAGAATTGCTGAGGGAGCTGGGAAGGGGCTGGAGAATTGCTGAGGGAGCTGGGAAGGGGCTGGAGAATTGCTGAGGGAGCTGGGAAGGGGCTGAGCCTGGAGCAAAGGAGGCTCAGGGGGCCCTTGTGGCTCTGCACAAGTCCCTGGCAGGAGGGGACAGCCGGGGGGGTCGGGATTTCTCCCAGGGATCAGGGACAGCACAAAGATGGTTTCTGTTGGATATTGGGGAAATTTCTTCACTGGAAGGGTGGTTAAGCAGGGGCTGCCCAGGCCAGGGCTGCAGTGCCATCCCTGGAGGGATTTCGGAGCCCTGGGGATGTGGCACTTGGGGACATGGTCAGTGTGGCCTTGGCAGGGCTGGGCACAGCCGGACTCAGCCTTGCAGGGCTGTTCCAACAAAAACCCAGCCGTGATCCCAAGGAGCCTCAAGCTGCTGGAGGACAGGGCTGAGCCTGGCCTGGGCCGTGGGAGCTCTCAGGGAATGGTTGGATTCCATCTGGGAGGGCTTTTCCAAGCTCCAGGATCCTGTGGGATTTTCTGGCAGTGCCCCCCTGGCAGTCAGGGCAGTGTGAGCCCCTCAGTCCCCGTGTGCTGTCCTGGTGGGGGGACAGACCCTGGGACAAGGGGACAACAGCACAGCCCTGCTGCTCCGGGTCCCTCTGGGGGTGCTGAGGGGGGCAGGGGGTGCCCACAGGACACAGCAGAGCACGGCTGCTGTGACCCCAGCTGGAGGAATTGCATTTTCTGGCTGCTTGGGTGAGGCCAGGGTCAGTTCTGGAGGTTAAAGCTGCGTCGTTTCCAGCACACAGCTCTGCCTCTCTGTGGAGAAGGGAGCCGAGGCTGCACCTCCCTCCCCCAGGAGAACAGCAGCAGAAGTAATGGTCTGAGGAGCCATTTGGAAGGATTTGAAAGCCCTGTTGCACATCAGTCTGCAGCCTCCTCACTCCATTAATATTCCGGGGAGAGGAATGTAACAGAGCCATCTCGTGATTACTCTGCTGATTACGGGGCATCATTATCTGTCCCTCTCAGAGCTCTCAGCAGCTCCAGGCTTTGAAGCTGAAGACAAATAATGAAGGTGCAGAGCAGAGAGCACCCTCTCTCTCCCTCTCCCCAGGTAAAACACCCTCTGTGATTTATTAGCTCCCCTTAAGAAAAGCAGGACATAAATTACGAAGCGTTGCCAAATCTTTCAGCTCTCATAGACAAGGCTATTTGCTAAATAGGCTGTTTGAAGGTCTTTTTGATGCTGCCAAACATCCTAACAGAATTTACCTGGAAACAGGAGTTCTCAATGAGCTTCATTATTAATATATATCTAAAGGAGTTGCTTTTCTTGCTCAGAGGATGTGTCTGAAATGGAAAGCACAGCTCAGAGCTCTCGGCTGGGGCCACGATCCCGCGGTCAGTGGGTACAGGCTGAGTTCTGTTCCAGCACTGCTGCTTCTTGCTGTGATTTCAGGGGGATTCTGACCGTGGGATTTATGGAGAGATCTGTCCTCGGTTCAGCAGGAAAAGAGAGAGAACTGAAAGTGAGCTTGGGGCAGGTCAGGCAGCAGGGACATCCTCATCCCTCACCTGCAAGGAGCCCAGAGCTGGACATGGCACCCCAGGAGCTGTCCTGGGCATCTCCCAGCTCTCCTTCACCCCCCACGGATGTCTTTTCATCAGTCAAACCCACAGAGAGGCTAAAATGATTCCCTTCTGAGCCCACAGATGCATTTCCACTGCTTATCTTGCTCTCTCCTCTTGAACTCCACATTTCCCACGGTCACTGATCCATCCTGCATCATCCAGGAGTTTTCTTCCTGCTGTGAACACAGGTCCAACACAGCATCTCCCCTGCTCAGCTCAGCAATCACCTGCATCAATAAATCATCTTTAATGATTTAATAATCATCAAAAATCATCAATAAATCATCTTTACACGCCCTGGAAATCCCCTGGATCACCTGGGATAGCCTGGCAGAGGCTGCACAGAGCAACTGGGGCTGCCCCTGGATCCCTGGAAGTGCCCAAGGCCAGGCTAGACATTGGGGCTGGAGCAGCCTGGGACAGTGGGACATCTGTCCATCCATGGATCCATCCATAGATCCATCCATCCATCCATCCATCCATCCTTCATCCATCCATCATCCATCCATCATCCATCCATCCATCCATCATCCATCCATCCATCCATCCATCCATCCATCATCCATCCATCCATCCATCATCCATCCATCCATCCATCATCCATCCATCCATCCATCATCCATCCATCCATCATCCATCCATCATCCATCCATCCATCCATCCATCCATCCATCATCCATCCATCATCCATCCATCATCCATCATCCATCCATCATCCATCCATCATCCATCATCCATCCATCCATCATCCATCCATCATCCATCCATCATCCATCCATCCATCCATCCATCCATCATCCATCCATCATCCATCCATCCATCCATCCATCCATCCATCATCCATCCATCCCATCCCATCCCATCCCATCCCATCCCATCCCATCCCATCCCATCCCATCCCATCCCATCTCTCCCCACCCCACCCCCAGCCCCAGCAGTTTAAGGAGGGCAGAGCTTTGCCAAGCCAGGCCTGGAAATAGCTGCAGTCAGGAATGATGGCAGAGAGCGGCGCGGGAGAGGGATGGGATCCTGGGAGGGATGAGTTGTCAGCCAGGGTTCAGGGGTCAGTGCAGTGATTTATTTTTAATTTGGGTGCTTGGCAGCTGGGATTTCATTTGTGGCTCCTCAGGCTGGGCCGTGCCAGCCCCAACAGAAGGTGTCAGCTGATGTGTCACATCGCATCGGAGCAGAGCTGCCTCTGCAGCACCCACGGACACCTTGCAGTGACTCCCTGCAAATTCCAGCCTGGGAGGAGAGGGGGACTGGAAACAGAGCCTGGAGCAGCCTGTTCTGCTGTGGGAATGCTGCAGGATGGATCTGCATCCCTGACAGCGCACAGGTCACAGCAGTGCCTGTCCCAGCCCCGCTGAAAGCCACAAACCAAACCTGGCTGTGCAGCAGGGACCGGTTACACCCTGCCCATGGCCCAGAGCAATCACCAAACCCAGCAGTGATGGATTTGTTAATGGAATTAACGGTACATCGGGAAATTAATGCTGCAGCTGGGCCAGGGATGGGGCTCAGGCTGGAGATCAGGGAAGGTTCTTCCCCCAGAGGGTGGAATGAGCTCTGGAAAAGCTCCCCAGGGAATGGGCACGGCCCCGAGGCTGCCGGAGCTCCAGGAGCGTTTGGGCAGCGCTGCCAGGGATGCCCAGGCTGGGATGATCCCTGGGGGGATGTTGGGGGGGCTGGGAGGGGCTGGGATGATCCCTGGGGGTCCCTCCAGCTCAGGATATTCCATGATTTTGTCACAGCTGCTCCAACCCTGTCCTGCTGCCAGCTGGGGGTGGCTCACTCTGGTCACTTGTGGAAGTTCAGTGGGAAGAAGCAGCTCAATTCCTCTCCACGTGTCTTAGACCTGTGTGCATCAGTTTTAATCCCAGAATTCCAGAAGGATTTGGATTGGAAGGGACCTTAAATCCCACCCAGTGTCACCCCAGCCATGGCAGGGACAGCTCCCACTGTCCCAGGCTGCTCCAACCCCAGTGTCCAGCCTGGCTTTGGGCACTGCCAGGGATCCAGGGGCAGCCTCAACCCCATTTTGCCTTCCTGTGTCCCCAGCCTGTGCTTGTGCAGCGGGTCCTGCTCCGTGCAACACTTGCCTCTTCCCAACAGAAACTGAAATTATTTTCTCCAATCTCTTTTCCAGTTGTCAGGAACCCTTTGAATTCTCAGCCTGGCTGCCCCAGCTGCTCAGAGACCAGCCTGGGTCAGTCTGGGCTGTGCCTGTGGTGCTTTTCCTTGCCCAGGGAAAGGCCAGGGAGATGCAGGGGCACACTCAGCTGTCCCCTGGTCACGGGCAGCTGCTCTCTCAGTAGGATGTTCTGGCTTCCTACCTCGGCTTTGTTTTATCCCTGTTGCCCCGGCTCGCTCGGAAATGTCACGCCAAAGAGCCTCAGAAGCATTATTAAAGTCAAAATAAATGACATTTACTGTCTCCTGCTTTCCAAAAGCCTGTTAGCCAGTCACAGGAGGAAATGAGGGTTTTTTAAACCCTGCCTGCCTGATCCTTTCCCTTTTATTACCATGTCTCTTGCAAGGATAAATCCCCTTTGGGTTTTGCTGGGATAAATGACTGCTAAGTCAATGTAATTGTTGTCTGCGGCGCTGGGCACGGGGCCCTGTGGCAGGGGGTGCTGAGCTCCGAGCCAGCTCTGCCCCCCGATCCCAACCCAGGCCAGCACTGCTGGGGATCCCCGAGAGCTCCCAGGCCCAGGCCAGGCTCAGCCCTGTCCTCCAGCAGCTTGAGGCTCCTTGGGATCACGGCTGGGTTTTTGTTGGAACAGCCCTGCAAGGCTGAGTCCGGCTGTGCCCAGCCCTGCCAAGGCCACACTGACCATGTCCCCAAGAGCCACATCCCCAGGGCTCTGAAATCCCTCCAGGGATGACACTGCAGCCCTGGCCTGGGCAGCCCCTGCTTAACCACCCTTCTAGTGAAGAAATTTCCCCAATATCCAACAGAAACCATCTTTGTGCTGTCCCTGATCCCTGGGAGAAATCCCGACCCCCCCGGCTGTCCCCTCCTGCCAGGGACTTGTGCAGAGCCACAAGGGCCCCCTGAGCCTCCTTTGCTCCAGCCTCAGCCCCTTCCCAGCTCCCTCAGCAATTCTCCAGCCCCTTCCCAGCTCCCTCAGCAATTCTCCAGCCCCTTCCCAGCTCCCTCAGCCCCTCCCAGCCCTGTCCCAGCTCCGCTCCCTGCCCTGGACACATCCAGTGGGAATTTCCCCAGGACACACAGGTGACCTGGCAGCACTGGGTTCTCCCCTTCCAGAACCACTTCCCACCTGAGCAGACACAAGGAATAAATGGCTTTGGGGTTGGGGTTCCAGCTCTTTCCCAGGAATTTCTCTATGTTCTATGAGCAGCCCAAGGGCTGCAGTCCTGGCACGGTTTCCTTGGATGTGATTTCCCAAAAGCTTTTAGCTCCACCGTGGCAGTTTGTCTCTAATTGCACAAATACCAAAATGCCTTTGAGCATATTTATTCACTGGAGTTTGATTTTAGTTACTCATTATAACAGTGTTAATAACAGCCTGAAGGGAAGGAGCATGATTGCATTTGAGCCACAGAGAGCCAAAGATGAGTTGGTTTAAATTTTTGCTTAATGGACCGTTCTGTCCTCGGAACAATTTGTCTTTCCTGCCATTTTTATTTCCCCTTTTGCCACTTGATGTCTCAAACCCAGAAATAAAAGGCAACAGAGTTATCTAATAGCACAAGTGTCAGATCTCATAAGTTGGTGAAAATCAGTCCTTCAGGGAAATTGAATTTATTGCCAGTTGAAATATGAATGCTTTTATTTGCTCTGGAATGTGAGCCTGCCTTTGTTAGCGAGACTGACCTATTCTCACTGAAGCCAAAGGTTGATTTTGGCCGCTCACAAGTTGTTCAGGGATGGAAGAGAGAGAAAAGACCGGTGGGAGACTCAGGACAAGGAAACTGATGATGGAATTGCTGGGTTTGTTTTTTTACCCCTGGCCCCTGACTGACATTGCTGAGGTTTCAGTTCTGCAGTTCCCAGTCTCAATCCTCATTCCTGCTCCATGCAGGAGGGGGATAAAGCCCAGGGCTGCTGCTGTGGGTGCCCTGCTTTGCTCCTTGGCCAAGAAACTCTGACCCTTTAGAGCAGCTGGTCCTTCTCCCCAGCCAGAGGAGGCTGCAGGTGGGCAGGGAGCTCGCTCAGGGTTTCCAAGAGAGAGGAACCATTCCACAATCCCAGAACCCCAGAGCCACAGGGATGGTTCCTGGTGGGAATCTGGGTTTTGCCTGGCTGGCTCTGACCCCAGGCTGAGCAATCCAGGGTGGGGCTCTGTCCCTTGAGCTGGGATGCAAAGGCATGAGGGGAAGAGCCCGAGGATCTTCCTCTGGGAATTTTGAATGGATCCAGAGCTCTCAGAGTAGTGCTGCACCCTGGCACCCAGCTGAGCCCGGCTTGCTTAGGCCAGCATCAACCCAGCGCTGCTCCCGCTCCTCTGGGCCGGGATTTAAACGCGGGCTCCGTTTTCTGGGTGAGTTATGATGGATAAAACGGGGCTGTTCATCTTCCTGCGAGGCTGCAGGGGTTATTTATACCTTCAGAATTTGTCAGAGGGAAATTTCCCTTCAAACAAACGTGTAATTTATTCGTGGCAGCGCAGAGAGGCTGAAGAGTTTAATTCCAGTGCGGATGGGAGGTGTGAGGAGCCCCATTTATCAGGTCAGGCAGCAGAAGTGATGCCAGGCTGGGCCAAAGCTCCTTGGAGCATCTTCCTCACCTGGTTTAAGGCTTGTGGTCACAGGGGCAGCACAGGGAACTGAAACTTCTCTTATTCTTTTTCTTCCCTCGCTTTTTCCATATTTCTCCTTTATTTTTCTTTCCTCCTGGATTTCCCTTTGGGCTGAGCTCCTTTGGGATCCTCCCTCGTGGGGAGTCCCTCTTATCTCAGTTCTCTGGGTTTGAAAGAAACTCCCAAACTCGTTGGAATCTCGTTTCTCGTGTTTATTAAGGTGTCATCACAAAACTTGGCAGGTCTGTTAGAACTCTGTTAGAGTTCAGGAACACATAATCACAGAATGATTACATGAAGGTGCTTTATTAAGCGTTATTCAGCATTATTAAGCGTTATTAATCATTATTAAGATTATTTGAAGGAGCTCTGGATGTCAGGGGTACACAGACCCAAATCTGACCCCGATTTGGTTTTCAGTTCAACATGTTTTATTTATACTCTATCATTATACAACTTACATATTAATTATTAAACTTACATTGTTTTGTTGTATGCATTGTTTTTACCCAAGCATGGATTTCTCATGATTCCCCCAAACCCCTAACATTGTTCCTCATGTTCTTTAAACTATAATTCATGTTCTTTAAACAATAATGAATCACATCTAACAATTATATCATTTAGATATAATATATCTGATATAACTGATGTAATTATATACTATTATTATATATTATAATTATATCTAATATATTATATATATTAGATATAATATATCTAATATAAGATATAACTGACTACACAGGTGCAGTTTCACCTGATCTTTAGCAAGCACAAGGCCTAACATTTCCAGGACCTACCTTTAACACTTTTCCAGGGCTTGCCAAGCCCAAATTTCTTCTTAAATCCCCGAATTTTCTATGATTTTAAAATCTTTTGCTATCACCTCCAGACTATCTGCACAAGTTCAATTCACCACAACCTGGCTTGTTTTGCTCTGAGGGTACAAAATGACCCCAAACCACGCAGCTACTTCACCTTTATATCCATTTTTACCCTATTAACTATATTCATGTGTATTTTTATATTAATTTTATTTTATTTATATGTATTTTTATTATATAATATTAATAATTATTATATATTATAATATATTATAATATATTATAATAATTATAATAATTATTAAATAATAATAACATTATAATATTATTATTGTATTTATTTTATTTTATTTATATGTATTTTTATTATATAATAATTATTATATATTATATTATCATATATTATAATTATTATAATAATTATTAAATAATAATAATATTGTAATATCATTATTTTACTTATTTTATTTATATGTATTTTTATTATATAATTATATAATATAAATAATTATTATATATTATACTATTATATATTATAATAATTATAATAATTATTAAATAACAATATTATAATAATAATATTATTCTAATAATTATTATAATATTATTATATTATTATTGTATTTATTTTATTTTATTTATATGTATTTTTATTATATAATAATTCTTATCTATTATATATCATATATTTATAATTATTATAATAATTATTAAATAATAACATTATAATATTATTATTGTATTTATTTTATTTTATTTATATGTATTTTTAAATTTTAACAAATAAGTTTTCTATATCTACTTATGTAACTAAAACTGTGACTAACTTTCAACCAAACATTCTTTGTGCTCCCAAAAACTGCAGGAGAAGAAGAAGAAAAACTAAAAACAACACCTTTTTTCCTCCATCTTTACTCCATGTATTAAACCCCTCTAAAATCCATATTTTTCACCTCAGCAGCATATTAAACATTCTGCTACTTTCTACTTAATTTTTTATAAATCCTGGTTGACCATGGGATATTTGGAAGCCTTTCTGTCAATGGCAAATAGGATTGATACTTTTTTTGGGAGGACAATCAGAGAAATGTCTCTCCATTTCTGGATTCCTGCAGGAACTGGCTGGAAATGGAAAGATTTTCCCATGAAGTTCCAGCCACCTTCAAAACTGGGCTGAGATGGAAAAGATCCTCATTTGAAAGTGTCTCCAGTTCCTGCTGGAATCCAGAAATGGAGAGACATTTCTCTGATTGTCCTCCCAAAAAAAGTATCAATCCTATTTGCCATTGACAGAAAGGCTTCCAAATATCCCATGGTCAACCAGGATTTATAAAAAATTAAGTAGAAAGTAGCAGAATGTTTAGGATGCTGCTGAGGTGAAAAATATGGATTTTAGAGGGGTTTAATACATGGAGTAAAGCCCAGGCTGCGCTTACAGAGCAAAGCACCGGCGCTTTGGGGTCTCTTGGCACGGCATTTTCATGGGAATTATTCCCTTTCCAGCCCAACAGCTCTTCCTCCACCCAAAAAAAGCAGCTGTGAGTCCATCCCTGAGCTCTCCCTGGAGGAGAAACCTCCTCCTGCTGCTCCAAGAGGCTCCTTGAGCCACAAGAGCTGAGCTCAGCACAGCCATCTCCAGCTTTTCACTTTAGCTCTGCTCTTCTTTGGGTTTAAATCTGCAAATTTTGGGTGTAAAACTCAATTTTCTCGAGTAGGAGACCCCAGCAGGGTGTGTTCCTCACAGGGGTGACACACCAAAGCTGTTGGAACATAAAACCAGGAATTTCCTCCCGGTTCCTGGGAACTCTTCACCCTCGTGGGGAGGGTTGGATCCCATCACTGATGCTCCAGGAATGATCCCAAGGAACCCCTGGAGATGGGGATGGGGTTGCACTTAACCAAACCTCCAGATCCTGGGGCTTTCTTGATGCTTGAAGCTTTTCTGTGCCCTCCAAAAACGGTCGAAGCTGTTCTGGGAGTGGGTGAGTCCTGGCAAAAGTTCTGTAGATCTTCAGGGAGCTGACATCGCTCCTAAGAGAATCCATGACCTCCTCCTCCTCCTCTGCAGGGTCAGGCTGGGATAAATCCTCCTGCCATGGATAAATCACCGTGCCTGAGGATGGCTTCCAACATAATTACTTGGTGAGGTGGAGACACTGGGTTTTGATAAAGCAGGGGAACAGACAGAGGGGCAGGAAGATGAAGAGCCTGACGATTTTTTTGTCTTTCAAGTGGTCATTTTTCACATCAGGTGAAGCAAAACCAGGCTTGAGTGGCATTTCTCTAATGCAATTAATTATTTATGGTTTTCTGCAAGCAGCAATCGGGAGGAGCAGCCCTGAAATGGAATTTATACCTCGAGTGATTTTCAGAGAGAGGCCTGCAGTGAGGGCAGGGTCTGTGCCACCCCCAGCTTTAAACCCCTGGCCAGGGGCTGCAGCCGTGGGAGCCGCTGGGTCCCGGCCTCTGTGCGTTCCAGAAGGCCAAAAGGCAAAAAATATCCTAAAATCCCAGATTGGATTGGGTGGGAAGGGACATTAAAAACCTCCCAGTGCCACCCCAGCCATGGCAGGGACAGCTCCCACTGTCCCAGTGTCCAGCCCCAATGTCCAGCCTGGCCTTGGGCACTGCCAGGGATCCAGGGGCAGCCACAGCTGCTCTGGCAATTCCAGCCCAGCCAGCAATTCCCAATTCCCAATCTCCCATCCATCCCTGCCCTCTGGCACTGGGAGCCATTCCCTGGCTCCTGTCCCTCCCTCCCTTGGAAATCCTCTCTCCATCTTTCCTGTCAGCTCCTCCAGGCCACCCTGAGCTCATCCCAGGAGAACATTCCCAGCTCTCCCAGCCTTTCCCACAGCAGAGCTGCTCCATCCCTTGGATCACCCTGGATCCTCCTCTGGACTCCTGGGTGACCACGAGTTAATTCCAAAATAATGGAGTTAAACTTCCATTTCCACAGCTAGGTTTGGATGGGGCACTGTTCTCTTGCAATTCCAGGGCTGGAAAAATGAAATTCCTCCTGGCAGGTGACATTTGCCGCTCCCTTGGTTGTGTTTTTGCCCCTCTGGCTGTGGAGGTGCAGCCTGGATTGCAGCAGAACAAAGCCAACGTTTTTTGCCATCTTTTTGTTCCATTTCAGACACATGGGGGAATTTGCATCTGGTGGTTTTGGTGTTGTTGATGATGATGATGATGATGATGATGATGATGATGATGATGTCTGGTGTAATGAAACGTTTCCCATAGGCTGGGAACAGTGGGAGAGCTTTCCCTGGAGATCTCCAGATGAACTCCAGATGAGCAGGAGTTTGTGAGCTCGGCCTTTACGGGACAAACACAGATTTCCATTTTATATCCATGCTTTAAATACCTCTGATCCCCACGGGATCTGAAAGGATGGAGCAGGGGCTGATCCCAGGAATTCCAGAGAATTTCTGCTCCAGAGCCCAGGGAAGGGCTGGAATCCTCCCTGGGATATTCCAGAGCCACAATTCCATGCCCTGGGCTCTGGGATGGCCCTGCTGGAGCAGCAAAAATCGTTTGTGCTGTTGTTTTTCAGGGTTGATGCTGAAGCAGATTCCTCTGTGGTGTGAACATGAGAACTTCCAGCACACGGTGAATTGTTCTGCCTCACTTAAAAACTCCAGAAAATGAAGTTTATAATGGAAATGCTGGTGGAGTTTGTTATGGAGATGCTGGTGGAACTCTTTGTGATAGCAGCAGGAGCAAAGCTTGTGGAAATAGGGCCACAATAATCTGGAATCTTCTCCCTGGGATATTCCAGAGCCACAATTCCATGCTCTGGGATCTGCTGGAGCACCAGTGACCCTCTGGGTCCCTCCCAGCCTGGCCCATCCTGGAATTCTGGGATTCTGTGGCAGCTTTGGAGCTGTGCTGGAGGACAGGGAAGGTTTGGGTGACAAATCCTGGCTCTGGGCTCTGCAGTGATGGAAGTGCTGCAGGTGGATTGAGTTTCAAACAAGGAATTACAGAAGGAAAGCTTAAGGAATATGAAAATCTAAAAGCGCAGCAAAAAAGTTCAATTATTTTGGACAGAAAAGCCACAGAGCAGGTTGACTAAAATTCCTTTAAAATACCTCTAAAATTCCTTTAAAATACCTCTAAAATCCCTTTAAAATACCCCTAAAATCCCTTTAAAATTCCTCTAAAATTCCTTAAAAATGCCTCTAAAATTCCTTTAAAATACCTCTAAAATTCCTTTAAAATACCTCTAAAATTCCTTTAAAATGCCTCTAAAATTCCTTTAAAATACCTCTAAAATCCCTTTAAAATTCCTCTAAAATTCCTTAAAAATGCCTCTAAAATTCCTTTTAAATACCTCTAAAATTCCTTTAAAATTCCTCTAAAATTCCTTTAAAATACCTCTAAAATCCCTTTAAAATTCCTCTAAAATTCCTTAAAAATGCCTCTAAAAATTCTTTAAAAAAGGGCGCTCAGGCCTTGGAAGTGCCCACGGAAATTTGCAGTGCCCATCCCTGGAGGTGCCCCAGGAATTGCTGGAGGTGGCACTCGGAGCTCTGGGCTGGGGACAAGCCCAAGCACAGACAGGTGACCTTGGAGGGATCCCTCATCCCTGGCCTCTCCTGGCCAGGAGCACGATCCAGGTGCTTTTCCCTGCTCCTTCCCTCAGTTTTCACTTCCCCAGCCACAACATTTGTGTCTCTTTCTGCCTCTGAATCTTCCTGTTATAAATTTGTATCGTGATATTGGCTTTCACAGATGAATATATATATTAAATACTTTTTAGCTATGCTAACAAGTCTTAAGTTTAAAAGAATTTCCTAGGTACAAGGCAAGGGAACCCCAGAGGGAAGGACACTGGGGCCCAAGTTGTTATCAGGAGAACAATAGAGCCCAAACTGTTATCAGTGGAAGATATGAAGACCAGCTGCCCTCAGGGGAAGGATGAGGGGCCCAGGCTGTTATCAACAAGTGACCATCTGCAGCAAAAAGGAAACCAAACTCCAAAATAATGCTGACCAGCTAGAATAATGATGACCAGCAAAAATTATGCTGACCAGAAGAAAATCAAATTGTAAAAAAACATGATTCAAGAAGGTGGAACCAGGGAGGGGACATGCTTGAATATGCATCAACCTCTCACAGCAAGGATGGGATAAAAGGAGTGTTCCTGAGATACCAGGTGTGTTCCTGGCAACCTGCCAGGGCACCCGGCCGTTTTAACCCTTTGCTTTATTTCTTTTGTCTCCTAATTGTCTTTTGTTTATATTAAATTCTTTTTATAATTTATTAAGTGAATCTCGTTTTTAAGATTCCCAAAGAGACATTCCAGGATGTGACACTGGCCAAGGAGCTCCAGCCCATCCCGGGTCACTCTGGAATGCTGCCTTTGGAATTCCCTGTGCTGATAATCACTGTTAGCACTGACAGTGCCCCCTGGGGAATCCAAACAACCGAGGTGGGCAATTACCTTATTTTAAACTTAATTAAAAAATGATCCACGCAGGGGGAAAAGTTTGAATGTGATGGGAGGATTAATTTCAGTAAAAACTCCTGGAACTGTGCTCAGAGCAGGGATTGGTGCCTCCAACGAGAGTCAGAGCTGAATTGCTGAGAAATCAGGAATTCCAGGACCTGGAATTAAGGAGGAAAGGCTGGGAGAGCTGGGAATGCTCACCTGGAGAAGGGAAGGATCCAGGGAGAGCTGAGGGTACCTAAAGAGGCTCCAGGAGAGCTGGAGAGGGACTGGGGACAAGGGCTGGAGGGACAGGAGCCAGGGAATGGCTCCCAGTGCCAGAGGGCAGGGATGGATGGGAGATGGGGAATTGGGAATTGGGATTTGGGAATTGCTGGCTGGGCTGGGATTCCCAGAGCAGCTCTGGATGCCCTCGCAGGGATCAGCACAAAGTGGCTGTTGTGCTGACAAAAGCCATTCCAGGCTTTTAGAGTTCTTTCCTTTACAAGAAATTCCGCTCTCAGGATTGATCCCATGTCACACCAACACCACGAAATTGAGTTTAATTATCACCCTGCTAAATTGCAGCCACGTTCAGGAGTGTCTGCTCCCATCTCTGGCTCTGCCGTGGATTTATGTGAGAGCAAAGAAAGAAAAAAAGAAAGGAAAGAAAAGCTGGGAATTGCTGCTTTTATGGGCACGAAGCTTAAGCGAACCCAAAATTAAAGCGATGAGCTTATCATGGCTTCCAATTAATGGCCTTAGCAGCTGAAATGACACATTTGTAAGTGAGTTAAATATCACCAGGCTTCCTTTTGCCTCTGCCCTCGGCAGCCTGGTGTTTTCCATCGGCTCACAGACAGCGATTCCTGCAGCATTTAATGGAGCTGGGAGCAGAAGCACAATAAAAGTGGAGCCAGGAGCGAGCTGAGAAGTGAGGAGGGGGATAATGGGTGGTTTAATGCTGTTAAATTCCTCATGCTCAACGCTGGCAGCTCTCTGCTTTTGCCAAGGAGAAGTTTTAAGTGTGTCAGAAATGCAAATCATATTATTGGCTTTTCACAAACATGATAATGAATGTTATATGTAGAAGATTAGAAAATTTTGTTGTATTAATATAGTTTCCTTTATTTCTGTTCTTGATAAAACTTAGAAATAGTGGTATAATATAATATAATATAATATAATATAATATAATATAATATAATATAATATAATATAATATAATATATATATATGTTAGGCTGTAACATGATATTAAAGCACCAACTACTTTTTGTTTATATAACCCAGAGACTAAAAGAAAAAAATAATAGTCAGAGACCCCCCTGCATCCTAAGACTGTCTTGTGCAGATGGAGACAAGCAGTTCTCCGAGCCCTGCAAAGGATCCCAGCCCTGGGAGAAGGAAATTTGGGATCCTGCCTGGGCTGGGAAGCTTTGTTGGTGTCTGTGGCCTCTTCTGGGGCTGCCCCTGGATGGGAATTGGGAATTGCTGTCTGGGCTGGAATTGCCAGAGCAGCTGTGGCTGCCCCTGGATCCCTGGCAGTGCCCAAGGCCGGGCTGGACATTGGGGCTGGACATTGGGACAGTGGGAGGTGTCAGGATCTGAAATGCATCCCTGACCCTTCTTAAAAAGCCACAAAAATTATCTGCTCATATTTGTCCATTTTTTCCCCCTCCCCCCCCATTCAATCCCGAGTTTTGTGTCTTTATTCTGTTTTTTTACAGGAATCACAGCCTGGAAATGCTCGAGGCACGTGAAGAAGCAGCTCTGGGTGAAGCTTCCTTTGGAATCGTCCACGGAGGGGATTTAATTCACCAAGGAAGGGATAAAATAATCGTGGAATCGTTCCCTGCTGCTGCTGAGCTCAGGGAAAAGCTGGAGCCCGGGAGATGTGATCCTGGCACGGAATACGCATGAGGAAAAGGAGGAATTGTGGAATTTTGGTGGATATCTTTCCCAAGGAGATGGGGAGGCTCAGGCAAAGGTTCCCAGAGCAGCTGTGGCTGTCCCTGGATCCCAGGCTGGACACTGGGAGCTGTTCCTGCACATCCAGAGCTGGGATTGGGATTTAAGATCCCTTTAACCCAAACCATCCCAGGAAAATCCCTGTGAATGAAACCCACTGCAATTCCCGAGGGTACTGAGCCTGTTTTCATGGTGATACATGAGAACAAATGTTAAAGTCAGATAGGAAAAGCTAAAAGTGTGAGTGTGTAGATTAGAGAGTGTCATGGAGTTACTTTACCTTTAAGGGAGTTGGAGTTGCTGGGAAGTGCTTGGAGTCTTTTCTCCTGACCAATTATCGGTCATTGCTGGGAATTGACAGCAGTTTAGGCCATTGAAAAGTGGGATCAACTTGTGAACCCTACCTTAAAATGTAAAAGCAGAGCTCTCTGGGTTCTCTT
Organism: Cyanistes caeruleus; assembly: GCF_971803275.1. NCBI lineage: Eukaryota > Metazoa > Chordata > Aves > Passeriformes > Paridae > Cyanistes > Cyanistes caeruleus. The sequence continues at coordinate 67,683,589 of NC_141706.1, read as the reverse complement.
TGTTTTCTGGCTGTGAAGGGTGGCAGAGCTCCAGGCCTCCCGTTCCCTGCCCAGGCCATGCGGCCGGGCGGGGCCGGGGCCGGGCCTGCCGCGTCTCCCGGCCGGGAGATGGGGGGGCCTGGGGAAGGTTTTCCTCGGGCCCGGGCTGAGCCGAGCCGATCTCTGGCTCGGCTGCAGGTTTTGCTGTAACTACATTCACTAGAAACTGCTCAGTGAAGGAAGAGGGAAGCCTTGGACTTGCAGCAGGTTAGAACAGCGACCACACGCTCCAGAGCAGCCATGAGGAACTTTCCATCGCAGACGGCTCCAGCTCCTGTTCAGCAGAGATCCTCGAACAATCTACAAAAGCCTGGGCAAGATTTTAACTCTTTCATTACCCAGATGAGACTTGCGGATTAATCTTTTTATCCAGAGAGAGAGAGAAAGAAAGATCAACATGAAAAGAGACTTTATAAACTACCAGTGACAAGAAAGAAAAGAAGCTTCAGGAAAGGTAGAGAATTAAGAAGATGCTTTAATTAAGCTGAAATATCTCCCTGTTAAAACTATGGAGATGGACAATGAAGTTCTGAAAAAAACTCCTTTAATTCATGATATAGGATCTAGAGAGGAATAGTGTTCAAAGTGTAAATTTGAGTAAAGAGTAATTATAGTATAGTGAAGTACTGGGAGATTAAAAGCCTTGAGAGGCCATGAGAAAACTGTTGAGAGATTTGAAGCCCTGAGAGGCCATGAGAAAACTGTTTTCTAGTGAAGCTCACAGAAACAGATGAAGAAAACTTTTTTTTTTTTTGCCTTTGAATAACTTATCCTTAAAAATGTTATCTCTAGACACATGGCCCATACTTACTTCAGAGTGATGTGAAAATGGGAGGAGTGAACTCTAATAATAGCAGCTCTGAGCAGCTAACATTAGGGCAATAGAAAACTATAACAAAAATAGCTTTCTTGTGAGAAACTCCATAAATTAACAGGAAGAAACTTCTGTTTCTCTATAAAGACTGGTGAACATACTAGCAAGAATTGAGACTGTTTTAACCATCAGAGTTCCAGAGTTTTTGTCTCTGTTGTCATGTGAACAAGGGAATAGTGGGTAGATAAGAGATGGAAAGGTTTTTCTGGAAGTTTATTCTGGTGTTCTTATTACTGTGGTTTGTCAATAAACTTTCTTTTTTTTTTCCCCTTTTAAGTTGTATGCCTGTTTTGCTCTTATTCTAATCCATATCTCACAGCAAGAAGTAAGTAATTTTCTTAGTTAGTGGTTTAAAACCACGACAGAGAGTTTTCTTGAATCCCTGTGTGGAAAAGGTCAGTTTAGAGAACAGAGACAAGGTGGAGGATTTGGGGTGTTGTCTCTTGTCCTTCTTCTTTCTTCTTCATGTTCTTCTCCTGGAGGTTTTTGGGTGACAGTGAGTGACTGGACAGAGAATGCCACAGGGCAGCACAGAGGTGATGGGTCATTGGCTCATTGAGAAAAATAATATACGTGTCTGTTGTTAATTGGGTAACAATAGGTATAAAGATAAAAGAACTGCGTATTTCGGGTCCATTTTGTGCATCAGACACAAAGTGAGCCACAAGGCCTTGTTTGCACCATCAGAAGAAGGAAATGAGCCAAATTGCAAAGATTAACCTTGTGTAGCCAGCCTGGAGAGACCTGTTAAGTTTTGTGTTGACCTGTTAATAAACACGAGAAACAAGATTCTAACGAGCTCGAGAGAATCAGAAGTACTGAGATAAGCAGAGCCCCCCATGAGGGAGGATCCCAAAAGAATTCAGTCCAAAGGAGGCTGAGAAATCAAAGAATATAAAGAAAAATACAGAAGAGATATATAAATATATAAATATATATTATATAAATATATAAATAATATATATAAATAAATATATATAAATTATTATATATTTAGTATATAAAATTATATATATTAAATTATTATATATAATAATATATTATATGTAATGATAATATAATAGTATATTATTCTTATATTATTCTTAAATATATACCTTATTATATAAATATATATAAATATTTATATAATATATATAAATAGCAGAAACAGAGAAACAGAAAAAGGATTTTTTAGAGAAAAGTTACAGGTACAAATGTGGGAAGCTGGGATCCAGCAGAGCTCCTGGAGCAGCTTGAGCCGGGCTCAGCAGTTTAAGCTTTGCTGAGCTGGGTCTCACAGATCCGGGCTGGTGCAGAATCTCATCGCACTAAAGCTGATTGATAATAAATTAAATGTAATAATTTAAATGTAATAATTTAAATTTAATAATTTAAATATAATAAATTACATATAATAAATTAAATATAATAAATTAAAAATATTTTAGAATCTTTCAGCTGTTGCCATCGGCTCCATATTGTGAAAAAAGTAAAAAATCTGCCAAACTCTTCCTTGGTTTGGAAAGTAAAGTTAAATAAAGAAGGGAAACAAGCGGCCTCATTTACAGCTCGTTTGCGAGGATCAAGATCTAATTAAGCACTTTAACTGGCGGGACACTGAGGTGTGAAGTTTATTGAGCACTTGGTTAACTATTCAATTAGTCTGGGTGTTTTGCGAGCTGGTATAATTCTAATTCATGGCAGGATCAATGGCTTGATTTAGAAGAAAATATAACATAAAACTCTGATTCCGAGAGCGGTGGAAGGTTAGTAATTATCCCAAATTGATTTTGTTACCATAATCATTACCGATATTCTTCTAACCAGGTAAATACTGCTGGAGCTCTGAAGAGACTTCAGGATTTGCCATTAAAATCAGCTTTGCTTCCTCAGATTATTATTTTCAGCGGTAATTGATAAGGTTAATTAAAATTGGCTTAAATATCAAAGGGCGATTCCTTTGGGAACACCAACCGTGTGTTCCATGGCAGGGACACTTCCCACTGTCCCAGGGAGCTCCAGCCTGGCCTCAAACCCTTCCAGGGACAGAGGATGGGGGGAAAAGGACCTGGGATAACGGGGAAACTCCTGCCTGGGAGATCAGGAATCATCTCCAGGTGCTCTGGGAGCTCATCCGTGTGTTCCCAGCTGGGGAAACTGAGGCACGAGGGCTGCCAGGGCCTTGGGACAGGGCTCTGGCAGGGCTGGGATCCTGCTCCCTTTTCCCAGCTGCTCTTCCCTGGCTGTCCCAGATCCCTGTCACCAGGTCAGCCTGGAGGGGGATCTGGGAAAGCACTGGAGCTGAAGGGTTCCTTTAAGGAAAAATCCTGGATGATTCTGCTGTTTCTCCAGGAGAAGGCTGAAATGAAGGGCAGCAGAGATTTGGGAAATAATCCCCTTCTCCACGGAAGCTGCCGTGATGCTTCCCGTGCCATAACAAATCCGTGAGGATTAAAAACCCCTGTCACTCGTGTCAAACCTCCTGCCAGCACTGGATTCACCCCTGCAGCTTAGCTGGGATGGGGGGCTGAGCCTGATGGGCACACATCCATGGCCAGGGATGCTCCCTGGAGCAGCACCCAGCCCTGCCCAGGAGCTGGAACCGCCTGTGGGGGCAACCCGGGGGTTTCCACCTGTTCTGGCACCGAGGAATAGATGTGGATACCTGAGGAGAGCAGGAGATGGGATCTCAGGGAAAGGTTCTTCCCCCAGAGGGAGGAATGAGCTCTGGAAAAGCTCCCCAGGGAATGGGCACGGCCCCGAGGCTGCCGGAGCTCCAGGAGCATTTGGGCAGCGCTGCCAGGGATGCCCAGGCTGGGATTGTTGGGGGTCTGGGATGATCCCTGGGGGTCCCAGCTCAGGAGATTCTGGGGTTCTGTGATTGCCTCACTCCGTGGAGGAAATCGAGTGGATTTCCAAAGCATCCATTGCTGTTGATTGCTGGGGTTCAATCAGCTCTGGATTGTCCTCGTTCTGTTCCTGTGGATTTCATCCCTCCCTGGCAGGGTGGGCAGGCCCTGGCACAGAATTCCCAGATTTGCTGTGGCTGCCCCTGGATCCCTGGCAGTGCCCAAGGCCAGGCTGGACATTGGGGCAGTGGGAGGTGTCCCTGCACATCCAGGGGTGACACTGGGTGGGATTTGAGGTCCCTCTGGGGAATTCACCAAGGCTCAGATACCCCTGTGTGCCAGGGGAGGTGGAAGCAGATGAATTCCCAGTGCCACTGTGCTGGAAATCCTCCCTTTGCTCCTCAGAGCTCAGCAGAGCCACAGAGCTGCCACTGAAGCCAGGACCCGTCAGATGGGGCAGATTTAGGTTCGTACCTGGATTAAATATAAAAAAAATAAATATATAAATAAAAACCTGGATGGAATATTAATTTTTGCCACAGAGCCCACATTCCTGACTCCATCCTGAGAGCTGGAATCCAGGACTGATCCAGCTGTGCCCTTCTCCTGCAGGTCAGGAACAGAGCAGTGACTCCAAACAGGTTTGGATCCCTCCCTTTGATGGCTCTGGCACTTCCCAGGTGATGGAGAGCTTTCCCATGGATTCCTGCTAAGGACAAGATGAGAACATTTAAACGCCTGGTGAGGAAGAGCCCGGCAGCAATCCTGGAGCTGGCTGGGGAGGAAGGAGCCAGCAGAGCTGGGAGTGATTGGCAGCACACGGATCAACAAAGGAGCTCGGAATCACGATGCACGGAGGCTTTTCCCTCTGTTGACTGTGGTTTGCTGTCAATCTCTTGCTCTTCCTGAGGCTGGGAAGAGACTCCAGGCGTTCTCTCCATGGGATCTGTCTGTCCTCAGCAGCTTTTGTAACCCGAGGATTGTGTTGGGTTGGTTTGATCCCGCACTTGAAAGCCATCCTGTGATATCCTAAAGTTCTGAATATCCATAAATTAATGAGAGTGGGAAATAGGAGAACTTCCAGCTCACAGCTCCTCTCTGCGTGTTTCAGTCCTTTCATTTAACTGGGTGAGGTAAAATTCACATTATAATTACAGCTGCATGAGAGAAAACTCTGAAAGAGCTTTCCTTGAGCTTCCCCAAATAAATCCCAGGGCAGGGTTTGGAACTGGATGGGCTTCGCTGTCCCTTTCACCCCAAACCCTTCTGTAACTCCATCAAAACGGAATAATTTCTGCTTTTCTTTTGGATATGAAGAACTTCTTAAGAAAATTACCTGTACTGCTGGAGGAGATAGTTTTGGGTATTGTCTGAGATGACTTTACTTAAATCAAATCCAAAATCATTAACAGAGGATCACACTTGGTAAACTCTGCCTTCCTTCTCTTGGAATTCCTCTGCCAGGCAAACACGTTGGGATAAAAAGAAGAAAGGAGTCCTGGATCCGCTCCCAAGGAAACAGTGCATTGTTGAGTATAAAGTTACAGCTCAGGCTTCAGCAGTTTATTTTATTTTATTTTATTTTACTTTACTTTACTTTACTTTAATTTACTTTATTTTAATTTATTTTAATTTAATTTATTTTAATTTAATTTATTTTAATTTAATTTATTTTAATTTAATTTATTTTAATTTATTTTATTTTAATTTATTTTATTTTAATTTATTTGAATTTAATTTATTTTAATTTAATTTATTTTAATTTAATTTATTTTAATTTCATTTATATTATTTTATTTTATTAATGTTTTATTTTTAATTTTTTTCTAAATTTTTTAATATTTTTAATTTAATTTTTATTTTTAGATCTTTTTTCTAAAATTTGTTTTTTAATTTTATTTTTATATTTTTATTTTATTTTTATTTTAATTATATTTTATTTTCTTTTTATTTTATTATTTTATTTTAATTTTTTTATTTTCTTTTTATTTTATTTTTTATTATTATTTTATTTTTATATTTTATTTTATTTTACTTTACTTTCCCTTGAGCAGTTACTCTGACAGCTCATTTAGTGCATCCAAAAGCTTTTAGCAAAGCAGGGTCTGTCAGAAAGGTAAAAATCCCAGGGAATGACTCCCAGGGTGCTCGGACACCTCCTGCTCCAGTGGTTCCATGGAATCCCAGAGTGGTTTGTGTTGGAAGGGATCTCAAATCCCACCCCAGGCAGGGACAGCTCTACTGCCCCAATGGCCTTGGACATTCCCAGGGATCCAGGGGCATCCACAGCTTCTCGGGACATTTCATTTATTAATAAATATAAAACTCAGCTCTTTGGGAGAGGGGAATTCCCTTCTCCCTGAGCCGTGCTGGGGTGGTCGTGCCATGGGAACCTTTCCCTGCTTGGCAGCTCCGTGATGGGGATCGGCCCCATCGCTCCAGCTGGGCACCAGCAACTGGGAATTGGGAATTGCTGGCTGGGCTGGAATTGCCAGAGCAGCTGGGGCTGCCCCTGGATCCCTGGCAGTGCCCAAGGCCAGGCTGGACATCGGGGCTGGACATTGGGACAGTGGGAGCTGTCCCTGCACATCCAGGGGTGGCACTGGGTGAGCTTTAACATCCTTTCCATCCCAAACCGTTCCCTGACTCTGGGATTTGTGGATACAGCTTTAGCTCTCTCAGGTTTTTAAGGATGTGTGGCCATCAGTTCCTTTGGCTGCTGAGATGAGGAGCAGCTGGACTCCAAAGAGTAAATCCACGGATCTCTCTGCTGCTGGTAGGAAACACTTTAAGGGAGAGGAATAACCTGTATGGGGGAAATCAACCTCCTCTGATCCTGAAAATGCCTCTCTTGTTTTCCTTTGAGCTCCACAAAACCCGTGGAACTGTCACTGCTGCAGTTACTGCTCTTTTTCTCTTTCTTTTTTTGATCTGTGACATGAATTAATGCTGACACACGTGGCTTTGGAATTTTGCTTTTCCACTCACAGTACATGCAAACAGTGAGCTGTGGCTTCTGCCTGTGATTTCGATGACTGATTAAAAAAATTGCTTGCAAAGGATAGCCTGGGAAGATGCAGCCCTGACTTCAGACACATCAAATAGGAAGCCTTGTTCTCTTTAGTGGAGGAACACTTTATTCTGACCCTTGTGGCTTTGTCACTGTTTCAGGGCTTTTTAATTGAAAAATAAATACATTCTGTCTCTGCACTCAAAACCTTCCCCTCACTTTCCTGGGAAGTTTTTCTTCTTTCTGAGGAATCTGACAGCTGAAGATTTTTTGGAAGCAAATCCAAAGCCTCGTGCTCTCTTGCTGGCAATAACCTCCTGAAGTGCTGGGAACAGTAGGGGCTGGAATTAATAATTCCCTTCCATCCTGCCCTTCGAGGGGAGGCCAGGGAGCTGGAGCCCCTTTGTTTTAGCCCTTGCATTCGGTGGTTCGGCATCAAAGCAGAACCTGAGAGAACTTTCCCCACATTGTTCAGCGTTAATTGCTTTCTGGTCTGCCCTGGGGAGGGAAGAGATGAAATCCTGGGGAATGGTTGGCAATAAATCCCGCTCCTCACAGGGCTGGGGAGTGGGGCCTGATGTGCTCCCCTCGTGTTCCTTCCCTCCCCAGGGTGGAGAGACAATTCCCAGCCTTCCTGGCTTGCCCAGGAGCCCCTCAGCCCATCTGGCTGGTGAATTCTTGCTTTGGGGAGCTTGGATTCCTCCGGGTCCAGACAAAGCTCCTGGGATCTCAGCTGGGATTTCCGTGTTTCTCTGCGGTTCAGCAGCAGCACTGGGGAGGTGAAGGTGCTGGGGCAGCTCAGGGCAGTGCTGCAGCTCCTCCTCAGATGTTTCCTCCTCCAGCAAGGGGCTGATTCCATGTTTCTTCCAGAGGCTGAGTCCAGGAGCCCTTCATCCCTCAGAATCATCAAGGTTGGAAGGGACCTTCGAGATGACTGAGTCCCACCATTAAACCAGAGCCACCCCTCAGCCACGTCCCCAGTGCCACCTCCAGTGCTCCTTCAACATCTCTGGAGTGGAACAAGATGGGCTTTAAGGTCCCTTCCCAGGCTGTTCCATGATTCCATGGGGAAATTCCTGCTGCTGTCCCCCCTGAGCCTCCCCTGGCCCAGCCTGAGGCCATTCCCTCTCCTCCTGTCCCTGTTCCCTGGCAGCAGAGCCCGACCCCCCCGGCTGTCCCCTCCTGCCAGGGACTTGTGCAGAGCCACAAGATCCTCATTAGTGGGGTGGTGGCACCAGTGAGGGACCCCAGCCTCACCCCACCGCCTGTTTTGTGGGAATTCCATGTCCTTGGGGTGGAAGGGACCATCTGGGGTGACCCAGCATGGGGGGATTTAAGGTCCCTTCCAACCCAAACCATTCCAGGATTCCATAAGGGGTGACTCTTGGGGAATCATGGACTCATCACACAATCCCAGTGTGGTCCGGGGTGGAAGGGCCCATGAATTTCCAAGCCTTTCCCAGGGCCACCTCCCCATATCCCAGAGCTCCTCAGACATTCCCTGCTCAAATCCCCGTCTGTCACTAAAGCTGGGATCCCTGGGGCTGTGGGGAAAGCGTTCCCTGCCTCCCCTGCAGCTCCCACAGAGCCACTCTTTTGTTATTCATTAAATGTCTAAATAAATAATGCGCCGCTGTGCTGCTCAGGAGCCTTTTTCTCTTCTTCATTTGGCTATGAAAAGTTGGAAAATTAAAAAGTTTCGCACCCTCACTGGATATTTAATCCTCTTTCCAAGCCTGTGTACAGGTTTCTTACCTTAAGGCTTCATGATTACCATGCCCCGCTCCCATCCCGGGTTTTTTGTTGGAGAAGGTTCTGGATGTTATCAGAAAACACCTTCTCTAATTTTAGTATGCAAAATTCTAATTACAGTATGAATTTTTTATTTCTTAATTCTTTACAGTTTTTACTCCCCCTCTGGGTACCGAAACATAATTAATTCTCCTTTACTTTTTTATTTTTTTTTCCTAATAGATTTGTGTGTATTATCATATATATTAAATTTTCAGTTCTGTAACTTTTTTTTTTATTATTTTTTATTGCTTCCCACACTGACAATGTTCACTTCATTAAAGGCATGTAATCCCTGAGCTGTGATCAAGACATAATTGCACTTTTTTTGGGTATTATAATGACACAGATGTTTTTCTTATTTTATTACTGAAACCTCTGTTATTCTTCCATGATTTTGAGTGACCCCCTCAACGTGTAAGGGGATTCCAGGGTGGAATTCTGGCTCCAGGGCTCAGTTTCCATGGAATGGAATGCTTGTACTCCCAGAAAATAATAAAATGTTGCTTTTTGCCCCCTCAGTTCCCTTCCAGCATTCACAGAACCCTGAAGTGGTTTGGGTTGGGAGGGATTTTAGGGATTAAAAAAAGGCAGGATCCACCATCCCTGGTTGTTCCAAGCCCCATCCAACCTGCCCTCGGACACTTCCAGGGATCCAGGGGCAGCCACAGCTGCTCTGGACAAAGAACAAATCGTGGGTGTGGGCGTGAGTTTGTTTTAGTTTTGTATAAACAGATTTAATTGTTGCCTTTGGAGCATCCAGGGTGAGGATGGAACTCAGCCTTGTGGGAATTTTGATACACAATTAAGAAATCCTACAGGAATCCTCCAGAACCATCAGCCCCACTATTCATAACTCGTGGAAGAATTGAAGAAACATGGAAAATGAGTGTCCAGGTAAATTCATCCCAGTTTTTGATGTCTAAAACAAACTTCATCCTTACCTTGACTTCTGGTGGAGTTCCTGCAGGAAGAGGTGGCCCAGCCAAACGTTCCCAGACATTTCCTTCTGAAAGGAACAGTTTGTCTGAAATGAAACCTAATGAAACTCTGTCTGAAATTAATTCTATTTACACTTCAGTAGGTGGGCTGGGAGATTCTGCACCAGCAGATCTCCCCAGATAATTGCTGAAGAGCCATCCAGAAGTTTCCAGAGCACTGTGTTCACCCCTTTTTTCCCCTCCTTTCCACATGGATGAGATCCTATTTTGCTGAGGCTTTAAATAAGACCAGAACGTGTCTGGAGAACAATAAACAAGGAGGAAAAAGAGATGCTGTTCCTGCAGCTCCAAGTGGGAGTGATTCCAAGCAGAAACCATTGCTATTTTGAGGTTTTCCTCTCTTCCCCTTCCCAGCGGTGCCCGTGTGGGGTTGCTGGAGCCACATGTGAACAATGGAATGGGAGAGTGCTTTGTCCTTGACCTCTCAGTCCTGGAGCCCTGCACTGCAGCTCCAGGAGAGGCTGAACAGCTCCCAGTTTGGCTGGGGAGGGGAACTGGGAGCAGAGCTGGAGCTCTCCCTGCCCACCCTGCTGCCCTCCCTGCCTGGGAGCTGCTGCTCCAGAGCCACCCCTCGGAACGGGTTAATTACTGTGCTACAATTAACTGCTCTGCAAGCTGCTCCCTCTCTTTCCCCCCTGGAGCAGGGCTGGGGTGCCTGTGGCACTGCTTGGTGCAGAGTTCCTTCTGGCTCTGCCTGCCAGGGACACCTTGCACCATCCCAGGTGGCTCCAGCCTGGCCTTGGGCACTGCCAGGGATGGAGCAGCCACAGCTGCTCTGGCAATTCCAGCCCAGCCCCTCCCCACCCTCCCAGCCAGGAATTTCTTCCCAATATCCAATTTAAACCTCCTTTCTGTTAATTTGAAGCCATTCCCTGTGTCCTGTCCCTCCATCCCTTGTCCCCAGTCCCTCTCCAGCTCTCCTGGAGCCCCTTCAGGCCCTGCAAGGGGCTCTGAGCTCTCCCTGGATCCTTCCCTTCTCCAGGGGAGCACTCCCAGCTCTCCCAGCCTGGCTCCAGAGCACAGACACCTCAGCTAAAAGAGTCATTTTTGTATTGAGCTTTAGAAGCCTGCAAGTCCCACGGGGGCTGTGTCCCACATGTCCCTCATGGTCCTGTCCTCTTCAAATCCCAGATTTATCCTCCATGGCCTGTCACCCCCTGCACCTCCAAACACATCTGGGTCATGAAATTCCTGTTGAGAATCAGCTCAGCCTGACTGGGGGGGAACAGGGATGACAGAGTTGTTTTGTACTTCTGTAGTTTCCCTGTTTGACTGGAATAATCTCGATTATTTCCGCTGCCTCTCACCCCTCCCCCTTTCTCAGTAAAACATCAGGGGAAGCAAAAAAATCCAGCAAAGTGTGGCACTTTTCACCCTTCTGCCTGTGCTGAAGTTTCCAGCAGCCTCGCTGGTGTTCTGATCTAATTTCTGTGAAATTCCCATTGTTCCCAGAGCTGCTGCTCCTGTCGGGCTGTGCCCCTTTCAGGAGCCGTCGTCTTCATCTCTCTGTGCCCGTGTTCTGCCTCCTTTCAAAGGAATCTTCCTCCTCTTGAAGTGTGTTTTCCTTCTTCTCTTCAGCTGGGCGAGGAAGTGGCAGCTGTGATGGGGAGAGGGGAGGCTTTGCAGGCTCTGCAGATTTTCCCTTTCATATTTTCCACGTGGGGCTCCGCTGTTGTCGCTCCTTGTGAGGCTCCATCCCTGCAGAACCGACCCTGCTGCTCCTGCCGGCGCGGGGAGCCTCGGCAACACTCATGGAAAGGAGGAGGGGATGGCTGGGGAAGCGCTTTTGAGGTTTTCCTGTAGCCCAGAGCCGGGATTTACCAGGGATGAGCACTGAACTGCACAGCAGGGCCCTTCCTGTGCCCCCTCCCTCCAGGAGCCGCTGGATTCTTCATTTCTTGGGATCCCAGATTGGTTTGGGTGGGAAGGGACATTAAAAACCTCCCAGTGCCACCCCAGCCATGGCAGGGACAGCTCCCACTGTCCCAGGCTGCTCCAGCCCCAATGTCCAGCCTGGCCTTGGGCACTGCCAGGGATCCAGGGACAGCCACAGCTGCTCTGGCAATTCCATTCCAGCCAGGAATTCCTTCCCAATATCCAATTCAAACCTCCTTTCTGTTAATTTGAAGCCATTCCCTGTGTCCTGTCCCTCCATCCCTTGTCCCCAGTCCCTCTCCAGCTCTCCTGGAGCCCCTTCAGGCCCTGCCAGGGGCTCTGAGCTCTCCCTGGATCCTTCTCCTCTCCTGGGGAGCATTCCCAGCTCTGAGCCTACAGGAAAGATGGACAGAGATGGAAAGAGAGGATTTACAGGGGATGGAGGGACAGGACACAGGGAAAGGCTTGCCCACTGCCAGGGGGCAGGGATGGATGGTGTTGGGGTTTGAAACACAGAGTGTGTGCCTTTGTTTTTGATACTTAGCTCTGAGATCTAGAAGAACACTGAATTTCATACAATATGAAATTTATCAGCATGTTTTCATACTGATCCACAAAAACAACTGTTAAATTAGATAGAAGTGCAGCAGAATCGAGAGAAAAAAGGAACAAAGAATTAGAAAAGTTACAGATGGGATAGTGGGAATTGGGAATTCCTGGCTGGGAGGAGGGCTGGGAGAGCCCTGTGGCTGCAGAAATGGTGCTGGAGATCAGAGGGATGCAGCCCAGGCTGGCTCTGCAGAGGGAAGGGGCTGGTGGAGGTGAAATTCCCCAGCTGGGAGCAGGAACAGCAGTGTCCGAGCTGGCATCTCCCAGGCAGCCCCTGGGATTCTGTGGCCAGAACATCAACAGGGAAGGGCTGGAACTCCAAGCCCTCTCCCCAAAGTTCAGGGCCATAATTCCCATTTCACAGCGGGGTTTGCTCCTCCTGCTGTGAGGTTTGGCCTCGGTGGACGCTCAGCCCTTCCCAGGAGGGTGGCAGGACCCTGCACAGACCCTGCCAGGTTGGTTCTGTACCAAAGGAAGGTGCTGCTTGTCCCTGTGCCAGGCTGAGTTCATCTCCCTGCCCATATCTGAGCTCTCCCAGACCACTGAGAAACCTCAGCCTGAAGCCTTCAGGAGGGTCTCCCATCTCCTGAAGCCGCTGCTCCTGGTGGATGCTGCTCTGAAGAACAGAGAGGGGAGCGCAGGGGAAGATAAAAGGGAAAAATTAAACTGTTTATGAAAGTTTCATCAAAGGCCTGTTTGTGATGCTGAAGGGAGTCTTGGCTTACCTTGACACAAACTTCATTCATAAACTCAGCTTCATTATTTCCCAGCCTTATTTCTGAAAGATTTGTCAGCAGCTTGGCAGCTCGGAGAGACAAAGTCGTGATTTGCTTTCTTCTGTGACTAGTCCAGATACTAAATACTGGCACTCATGTGCCTCTTGCAGATCTCCGTGCGTGTCATTTCACTTGGCTTGAGTAGGGGAAAAAAAAAAAGCAATAAATAGGAATGTTAGTGCTGTAATTCCTTCCCTCTTCAGGACATGGAGCTTCTCAGACTTTACAGACTCTCTAAAATAGTGCTGGGAAGTTGAACAGGAAGCTTGAGATCAAACAGCTCCAGGAGATGCTCTTGGAATGATCTGGAAAGCTGAGCATGACTGGTAACATCATTAAACTGAGCCTGGGTTTGATTGATGTCCTGGGAACAGGGATCCCACTCCATCCTTCCACACAATTTGGAAAGTCTGGGATTACCTTTGGGTTTTTTAAGAAGTGATTTTGTTTGCTCACAGGGAATAAAACTGATCAGGATCTGATTCTGGGTGGGAATAAATCCCTCAGGAATGTCAGTGGCTGCTGGGGCAGTGCCTGGTGCCAGAGTTCCAGGTAAAATGCATCCATGGGATTACAGAATCCTGGAATGGTTTGGGTTGGAGGGACCTTAAATCCCATCCCAGCCCAGCCCTGCCATGGCAGGGACACCTCCCACTGTCCCAGGCTGCTCCAGCCCCATCCAGCCTGGCCTGGGACACTGCCAGGGATGGGAAGCCTCATTATCCTCCATGGAAAATCCCTGGGGATTTGTCAGGAGCTCTCGGGATGATCTGGTCCCTTCCTGGCTGGAGGGATCAGATTTTACCTGGATTTGCAGCCTGTAATTCCTGCCGCCATTCCAAGCCTGGATGGGGTAGTGATTCTCAAACTATGTGCTCTGAACATTTCTTCTTCCCCAAACTTTTTATTTTCTTGCTGGAAAAATAAAAAAAAAGAAGATTAAAAAAAAAAGAAAAAATAATAAAAAAAAAGAAGCAGTTGTCAGGCCAGGCTTGTTTTGCTTTCCTGAAGTTGAAGCAAGAAGAACTCTCTCATTCCGTTTGATTACAGTGATAAATATGGATGTGTTCCAGCCTAAATATTTTATGGGAAAAGAAGCTCTGTTCCCTTAATGCTCCCATTAGTGGCACAGCAGGTCCCCAGCCCACCTGCCTGAATTGTACTCCTGGAATTCCTGATTTACTGGATCCCTGCTCCCACGGGAACGGTGCTTCCACAGCCAAACTGGGCATACTGGAGAGGGATTGTGAGGACGGATCCTTTAGGATCCAAGCAGGTCCCTGAATTCTCCCTTCCTGTCATAACTCGGCAAAGTCTCTCCTTTTTTCCCAAGTAACGAAGGATTTTCAGTGTTCCTGGTGAAAAACAGGGATGGAACCTCCAGTGGCTGTGTTGGTTCCACAGGGCCTTGGATCACCCTCAGTGGGTGCCAGGAGAGAGCCCAAGGGAGCTCAGGTGGCCCAAGGGAGCTCAGGTGGCCCAAGGGAGCTCAGGTGGCCAAGGGAGCTCAGGTGGCCCAAGGGAGCTCAGGTGGCCCAAGGGAGCTCAGGTGGCCAAGGGAGCTCAGGTGGCCCAAGGGAGCTCAGGTGGCCAAGGGAGCTCAGGTGGCCCAAGGGAGCTCAGGTGGCCAAGGGAGCTCAGGTGGCCCAAGGGAGCTCAGGTGGCCAAGGGAGCTCAGGTGGCCCAAGGGAGGTCTCCGTGTTATCCCTGAAGTGAAATCCTGGATTTGGATGGCACCTTGGAAGTGGAAGATGCCAGGGAAGCCCCTGGAGCTGGGTTGATCCCTCTGGGCTGGTGGGGAGCCATGGGCATCTCAGAGTGGTGGCTTTGGGGTCAGTGCTGCTGCCTGGTGTCCTTGGAGAGCTGCCTGAGAAGATTCCAGGCCCGGGAATTCCCATCTTGTCTTCCCAAAGTGTGGCTGTGCCCTGGAGAAGCTCCTGGAAGTGGGAAGTTCTGGATCCGCCTTTTCCCTGCGGAACTTGGCCTGGGGGCCTGGCTTGTTCCTCGTGGATCAGTGATGTCCCTGGGCTGCTCCCAGGGGAAAACCCTCCTTGGGAAGGAGCCATCCGTGTCCTCTGGGAGCTGCTGCTCCCGCAGGATGCAGGGACCGGGATCGGCACCTTCCCACCCCAAAAAGGGAGTGCAGGGGATTCTGTGGAAACCTGCTGGAGAAAACGTGGCCTGCTGCACTTCCCTTTGGGACAGGGCTGGTTTTCACTTCCCCCAGAAGCACCTCCAGCAGCTCCACGGATGGGATTTGCAGCTCCAGGTGCTTCCCACGCAGAGGCCTCAGCCCAAGGTGTCGTTCCAGGCCGCATTTCCCGAGGCACCGAGAATCCAGGTTCCAATTCCATGGATTCCATGGATTCTGGTCCTGGAAGGCAGAGCCGTGGGATGGGCGCTGCTGGGAGCCCACAGAGGTTTCTGTCAGCCCCCTGCTCCCGGCTCTGCTCGCTTTTGATCCTTTGTGCCTGCAGAGCTCCGTGGGAAGGCTCATCCCAGCACAAGGAAGAACAAAAAGCTGCTCCCTAAAGAAGGAAGGATAAAACAAGATAACCTCAAAGCAGCTGCCAGCACTGGGCATCCAGAAAGGAGCAAGAAACCACGAGGTGGAATCTGCTATTCAAATCTCCGAAGGGTTTTCCAGGGTTTTCCATTGATCTCCTGGACAATGAGGCTCCATAATTTCCTGCTTTGTGCCGGTGAAATAGCCAACAAAAGCCCCAGGATTTAACAGCCGGACTTGCTGCTTGATAATTTCAGATCTCGCCGTGGGTTCAGCAGAAAAAGAGGGTTCATTGTAAAGGATCTAAAATTGAAAATTTCCTGTCACCTTAGGAAACTTTTAAAAATACTTTGCACCTTCAAAGGGAACCTGGAAGTTCAATGGAAGGTTTGGAGATGACACATTAAGGATTGGCCTCAAGGTCTTTGCTTCGTCAGTGGTTTTGAAGATTAACACAAAACCTGCGATAAATTAATCTGCGTATATTGGGTTTGGAGTGAATAAGGAAATTAATCTAGGAATGAATCAAAAGCCCTGTGGGTCTCTGGAAGAGATAAAAAGGGTTTTTCTTTCTGTCATCAGTCCCTGGGTTTCCCAGAGCAGCTGTGGCTGCCCCTGGATCCCTGGCAGTGCCCAAGGCCAGGCTGGACATTGGGGCTGGAGCAGCCTGGGACAGTGGGAGCTGTCCCTGCCCATGGAATGGGTGGGATGGGTGGGATCTGAGGTTCCTTCCAATCCAAACCAGTCTGGAATTCTGTGATTTTTTTCCCTGCCTGCTCTGTTTCCTTCCTGACACCAACACAAACCACGTCAATACTCAGCTGGGGCTGCAAAGGAAAATGAGATTTCCCAAACTCGTTTGGATTCACTAAATTGGTGTCTCTTTGATTCAGCTCCTCAGAACCAGCTGGTGCAGCCAACAGGTGCCCCCGACCAGGGGCCCAGTGGCATGGAGCTGATGGAGCAGCTGGAAAATGGGATGTTGGACAGCACCCAGCTGGAATCATCCCTGTGGATATTCCAGGGGAAGCTGCTCTGCTTTGTGTCAGCGATACACAACCAATTCCACCCTTTCTGGAACTGTGAACCTGCTGCTTCCTGCTGGCAGATTTACACTCCTCCAGAATCATCATAAAATCCACAACCTTATTCTAAAAGACGAGGTTTGGAGCGCACTAAACAGGTGTCAGGTGCTTGCTGCAGGAATGAATTTAACAAGCATTTAATAAACCAGCTGTATTTGGAATCTGAACTAGAGGAGAACAGCAAAATTTGAGGTTTTGATCATAATCAGTAACTCTTTTTGTGAGCAGCAAACACACAGACCTGGTCCCTAAACACAATTAAATCCTGCAGTCTGTGTTTGTGTCTCGGGGTTTTAATGGAATGGGATTGGATGGGAATTTGATCAGTGACTGCAGGTTCCTCAGGAACGCAGCTCCTTTGTTGTGCAGCGTTCACGGGGTTTGCAGGGATAAAGTTTGCAGTTATTCAGGAGCAGCCCTGAGTGACCTCTCATTTAAACCAAGTCCTGGCTGAGCAGGGATTTGAAATGTCAGGAATGTTGTGCTGAAATAAAGGGAGAAAAGGGCGACATTTGGAATGCTTGAGGCCACCACCAGATTTCTGCCTGGGGCAAGGCAGAGTGAACTTTCCAGCAGTGGAACACAGGGCAGGATGAGTCCTGCTGGATCCATCCTCCATCCTCCATCCTCCATCCTCCATCCTCCATCCTCCATCCTCCATCCTCCATCCTCCATCCTCCATCCTCCATCCTCCATCCTCCATCCTCCATCATCCATCCTCCATCCTCCCTGGATGTGGGAAGGGCCAGGAATCCTGGGATTCTGGATCCTGGGAAAGGTGGAGCAGGTGTGGAGCAGGACAGGGCTTGGAGCATCCTGCTCCAGGGGGATGTGTCCTTGGAATGACCCAGGAATTGGGTGATGGTGGCTGAGATGGACACATGGACATCAGGATATAATTTATATATAATATAAATATTATATTATATTATATTATATTATATTATATTATATTATATTATATTATATTATATTATATTATATTATATTATATTATATTATATTATATTATATCAACATAGATAATATATATAATACATAACACAAATATATATGTATCTCACCACTATTTCTAAGTCTCATACAGCAAAGTTTTCCACCATTATACATGTAACATTAATTT
Organism: Cyanistes caeruleus; assembly: GCF_971803275.1. NCBI lineage: Eukaryota > Metazoa > Chordata > Aves > Passeriformes > Paridae > Cyanistes > Cyanistes caeruleus. The sequence goes on along the minus strand of NC_141706.1, from coordinate 67,666,069 downwards.
TAACAAAATGCCAATAATAAAATAAATAATAAAATAATAAAATAATAAAATAAAATAAAATAATAAAATGTATCTACATCAAAGGCATTCCTTGATTCTGGAAACAGAAATCATTTCATCCACGCATAGCCCAGGTGTGCAGAGCAAATCATTCCATGACACTGGAGTTTTATGGATTTTTCCCTAAACTTTATACATTCCAAACCCATGGAAATCCATTGGTTTATTGTTCATCCGTCCCAGGTCGGGTTGGACTTAGTATTTGCTTCCCTATTGGTTGGGTTGGGTTGGAGGGATCTTAAATCCCATCCAATTAACATCTTCGTTTCTGATGTTAATTAGCTCCTGGATCTCTTTATCAGCCTCTTCCGGTGTCTCCAGCTGTGTCTGGTAGATGTTGGCTGATGTTTTGTTCATGGTCATTATCTTTGTGGGAATTTTTGGACTATTCCCAGTCTGTTGAGATGTTAGGCTCATCTCCCTGGAGTGATGGAACATCCCTTAAAAAAACCAAACTTTAAAATTCCTTTCCCCAAGGCAAAGGCAAACCAAGCCTGACTAGAGAAAAAGAAATTAAAAAAATATAAAAATTTGAATTTGGTGTATTTCCCAACACAGGGAGCTGGGAAGGGGCTCAGCCTGGAGCAAAGGAGGAGGCTGAAGGGGAATTTCTGGCTCTGCACAAGTCCCTGGCAGGAGGGGACATTTGATGGTTGTCACATTATAAACCCCATGTGGAAATGAGGTGTGAGGAGATGAAAGGAGGGGCAGAAAGGGTTTGGGGCAGAAGGGGTTTGGGGCAGGGGATGCAATGTGGACACTGGGGATGAGCAGCTCCCAGGCCTGGGCTTGTCTTTCAGGACGTTGTTAAAGCCCCACAAAAGCCAAACCAGAATCACAGCGGTCCTTGTGTTCCTGATAAGAGGAATCCTTTCAGCAAATTCAATTAGGGAGCTGCAAACTTTGTTCAAATTCAAATTAGCTCCTTGACAGCCAAACTAGAAATTATAAGTGAATAGATTACAGCTTGTTTTCAAATATTAATAATTGTTTTCCTCATCCAAGAATGGGATGGATTGCTTTGTGTAGTCTGCCTAAAAAAACCTGTGCTGTGTTCCAGGGTTTGGGGTCCAGTGGCACCGGGAGGAGCTGCCCAGGGAGAGGGGACTGCGAGGGGATGGAGGAGAGTTTGGGGGGCTTTGAGAGGCCATGGATGAGGGAATGGCTTTGAACTGGGCTGAGAGGGATATTGGGAATTGCTGGCTGGGCTGGAATTGCCAGAGCAGCTGTGGCTGCCCCTGGATCCCTGGCAGTGCCCAAGGCCAGGCTGGACATTGGGGCTGGAGCTCCTGGGACAGTGGGAGCTGTCCCTGCACATCCAGGGGTGGGATTTAAAACTTCCTTCCAACCCAAACCATTCTGGGAATCTGTGAAAGCCAATTTGCCTCGATGACCTCTCTGTGCAGCAGTTAAAAGTTTTGCATTCTTGTAATCAGTGCCTTCAATTTAGGTTTGGAAGTTCACCATCCAAGAGCTCGCTTTAAAAAGCGTTTGCCTCCCGAATTTGCTCTCAAGTGCCAGCTCTGGCTGGCTCGAGTTCAGCAGCAAGATAATGACCTCCAAATTACCAACCCTCCCTGCTTTGCAGTCCATCCACTCACTCCAAGGCAATTATTCCCTGCTCTGGATTCAGGAGGAGAAGAATTCTAATAGAATCTGTGACCTGAGGGCAGAGGGAAAGGAGTTTGTTTGTTTGATTTTGAAAGCAAAAAGCTCCCAGTCCTGCTGGCAGCTCTGCCTGGGGAGGAGGGACATTCCACCCCAGCCACTCCACGAGGTCCCTGTGTCTCTGTCCCCCCACTCTTGCTCCATTTCTTCCTTGTAAATGGAAAAAAACCCTGGCACAGGTGCCCAGAGCAGCTGTGGCTGCCCCTGGATCCCTGGCAGAGCCCAAGGCCAGGCTGGACATTGGAGCTGGGAGCCCTTGGGACAGTGGGAGCTGTCCCTGCCCTGGCAGGGCTGGGATGAGGTGACTTTTAATGTCCTTCCCAACCCAAATCACTCTGGAATTCTGTGAGTGCACACAAAGCCAATTTTACACTCCCAGGGTAGATCAGATAAATAAATCAAATAAAAATCTGAGGTTTTGTTGTGTTAATCACACCTCCAGGTAATAGTTTGGAATGCCCACTCCAAAGGCCACAGGTTTTGGCAGCTGTTTGGTGCACCCAGGGGCAGCAGGGACAGCTGTGGGCGCTGCCATGGCCTTGGCTGTTTTCCCAGCAGGAAATTTTGGGAAGTGACTGTGGCCTGGAGCAGCTGGTGAGGTGTGTCCATGGCTCAGCTGGGCCTGCAGCTCATCCTTGGCCCCATCCCAGCTCTGAGTCCTGCTCTGGGATCTTGTGCTGCCTTTGGGCCATCCCTGGGGATCCTGGGCTGGAGCTGCTGCCTCATTCCTGCTTTTCCCCCAGACAGGAGCTGGGAGCTGCCTGTGCTCCCCAGGGATGTGGGAGCTGCTCAGTCATTCCCAGCCCATGGGCACAGTGCCTCAGGAATCCTCTCAGCTCGCTGTGGGGAGGCACAGAAACTGCAGCAGGCCCCAGAATTTCCTCCGTCTCACAATCCCAGACTGGTTTGGGTGGGAAAGGACCTCAAATCCCACCCATCCCACCCATTTCAGGGCAGGGTCACCTCCCACTGTCCCAGGCTGCTCCAGCCCCAGTGTCCAGCCTGGCCTTGGGCACTGCCAGGGATCCAGGGGCAGCCACAGCTGCTTTGGGCTCCCTGAGCCCATTTCCCCCTCTCTCCCAGGACAAATGTGTTTTTACAGTGTTCACACTGAATTTTGTACCATTTAATTTCTGCCTCTGTCCCGCCACGGGAAGCACTGAGAGGAGCCTGGCTCTGCCCCCTCCATTCCCTCCTTTCATTTTATTTATGAGATTTATATCCCACCTGGATGAGATCCCCCTGCATTAAAATACAATCCAGGCTTGCCAAGTCCAACATCCCCGGCACAGGGAGATCCAGAATGAACTCCAGAGCCCCTCCAGCTCACAAACCTCCCACAGACAACATTTTGGGGGGGATTTTCTCTCTCTGCCACAAATGTCTCTGATGCTGGACTGAGCCAGGTTCATCTGCTGGGGCAGCAGGGTGAGGGAGAAGTGGCTGAACTAAATCATGAACAAATCTGAGAGATTGCTTCCTTAATTGTCAGACCCAAGGTAAATCCTTTTTCCTGGATGTGGTACAGGGAGAAGGAGCCTTTAAATTCTGCACTTTGTGCTTGGGGCACATTAGGGGAAATTTTTCTGGTCACTGGAGGTGATCAGCACAATTCCATGTTTAATTCCCCTCCTGCTGGAGAGGCCAGGGAGGTGTCCAGGCTGGGATAAACTTGGTTCCAGCAACCTGCAGCACAAGGAAGGAAAATATCAATTATCCAAGAATACGAACTGGTGGGTAACTGGGGAGAGCTGAACTTTAACTGGTGGCCTGAGAAAAACCAGGAATTTTGCCTTGTGGAAAGGACTCATTTGTTGAGATGTGCCAGGGGAAGAGATGTCAGGCTACCTGCAGGTGATAAAACAAATGGAACATGAATCCTGGGGTGCTCTGGCATGGATCTGCCACTCCCTGGGATTTTTAGGGAAGCTGGAGAGGTAAAATAGGGATATTGTCTCACCTGAGCAGAGAAGGAAGGATGGAAAAGTTCAAACCCCTGAGTGTGTCAGGGCTCATTCCCTGTGTCCTGTCCCTCCATCCCTTGTCCCCAGTCCCTCTCCAGCTCTCCTGGAGCCCCTTCAGGCCCTGCAAGGGGCTCTGAGCTCTCCCTGGATCCTTCTCCTCTCCAGGTGAGCATTCCCAGCTCTCCCAGCCTGGCTCCAGAGCAGCTCCAGCCCTCTGAGCGTCCGTGGCCTCCTCTGGACTCGCTCCAGCAGCTCCAATTTTCCACCCTGCTGGGTTTGAAGCGCCAATTGAGCTGATGAGGGGAGCAAATGAAGTGGAGAAGTGGACAAATATTGTGGTTAATCTGTTTGGGTGTTGCTGCCCTGTGTCTGTGGGTTTGTTTGCAGGGTGTCAGAGCAGTGTTTAATTCAGGAGGGAGCTGCTGGGGGAGGACTCTGGAGTTCCCTGAGTGGCTGCAGGGAATGCTGAACCTGAGGGAAGCAGTGAGGTTTGGATCCTGGGGGGGTCAGAGAAGGACAAGGGCTGATCCTGCTCCAGCTCACAGCGCTGGGCAGCGCCTCTGGAATGGCTGAATCCAGTTTTCTGTGGTGCTGACGAGCCTGTCTGCCTTCCAAAGGGAATTCTGTGTCCAAGCAGGGCCCTGTGCAGCTCTGGCTGCTGCAGCTGCACCATCTCAGGTCCCTCTCACCGATCTGGAGCTCAGGCTCTGGCTGAGACCCTTGGCCCTGTGTGGCTTTTGGGGATAAACCACAGCCTCCCTCCCAGTTTGGCCCCAGAGCCACTCCTTGGTGCCAGGAGCCCCTCTGGATGCTGCTCTCCATCAGCCCCACTCCTTCCTCGGCTTGGCCACAAAGGAAAACCATTCTTTATTTAGGATTGGGGTTTTATTTTGCTTCAGAGACTTGGAAAGAGCTGAGCCAGAGATGCTCTCACAATTCTTCATCTCATGCTCTGCACTGGCTGAGGCCCTTGTTCTGCAGGCAGCTTTTAAAGGATTATCCCACCATTTTCTCCAGGTTTTCCATGAGTTTCCATTCCCCAGGCAGCACCCAGATGTGCTGGGCTGTGATTGCAGCTGCTGTGGACGAAGGGCAGCGTTGCCTGAAATAATAAATCTTTGTGAGGCAGAAGAGAGGAATAAAAGCTGTTTGTGTGCTCAGGTCTGTGCTCAGTGAGCAGAGAAGGGTTGGGGTCCTTTGTCACCTTTGTCTTACCTCAGGTAAGAAGAGTTTTCCCAGTTGTCCTCCCAGGCAGGCAGAAGGTGTTGTCTGCTGCCAGTGCCAGAGGGCAGGAATGGATGGGAGATTGGGAATTGGGAATTGCTGGCTGGGCTGGAATTGCCAGAGCAGCTGTGGTTGCCCCTGGATCCCTGGCAGTGGCCAAGGCCAGGCTGGACATTGGGGCTGGACATGGGGACAGTGGGAGCTGTCCCTGCCATGGCAGGGGGGGATGGGTGGGATTTGAGGTGCCATCCCACCCAAACCATTCCAGGACTCTGTGATTCCATGCAGGAAGAGGATTATGGATTCCTCAGAGAGATTTGTGTCCAATCTGATAAACAGCAGAAGTGCTGCTGACAGGAGCAGCCTGTCCAGCAAAGGGAAGTGCTGATCAGGAGCTGGAAGCCAGGGCTGAGGTTCTCATCCTGAGCTGTTTTATCCCAAGTTCCTGGTGCTGTTCTGCCCTGTGAGGTTCTGGGGCTGGGTGTAATTTGCACACAAATCAGCAGGATCTGGAGCACCTCAGATTGGAGATAAAGAAATACCTTTGATTAATGGCTCAGCAGCTCAGGGCTCTGGGAGACAGCTCAGAAGGTATAAAATGAGATCCTTTTTGGGCTCTAAATTGATTTAGATTTGCTTTGTATTGGAAGGGACCTTAGAGCCCATCCAATGCCACCTTCCACTATCCCAAGCTGCTCCAAGCCCTGTCCAGCCTGGTCTTGAAAAGTTTTTGGAAGTTTTCAGTGAGTCATGGACGTTACCAGCAGCATCCCTCCATCAGTGCAGGGCTGCAAAGGAACCTAAAAATGATCTGTCCCGATCCTTTGACACTGAAAAAAACAGGGAATGGCTCCCTGTCCTCCTGGAACAGCCCCAGCCTCACCAAATTCCTGCTGGGACTCACCACAGCCCCCCCTGAGTTTGCTTTCATTCCGTTTATACCTTTAAGAAAAGCTGTGGAAATAAACTGTAAATAAATACCTGGAGTTCCTTTGATCAGGAAGAACCAAATCCGTGAATCCCCCAAATCACAGCCAATCCATTTGCTGCTGTAATTCTTAGGGACTAAAAGATACGGCTTGAAAAATGTAAAATTCATTGCAATCCCTGCAGTCCTGGCAAATGATTTATTCTCTGATTAATGAGCATTGTTTACGCTGTTGGTATCTGAATTCCGGCGGAACAAAACCCTTCCGAAGAGCAGCGTGAAATGCTGGATTTAAATCCTGATGTTCCTGAGGTCATGGAAACCTTGTCCAGACTCAGAAAATAAAGAGATTGTCTCCCTTGGTGCCTGCAAGCTTGGCATGAGCCCCAGTGGCGTGGTGGGGTTTAATTCCCAATTAACAGGTGTTCGTTTGCGGTTCCTGCTGTTCCGTGGGGTTTATTGTGGCATTGCATGGAAGCTGTCATTAATTCCATTGTAATCAACAAATTAATCAGGCAGTTCTTGGTTCTGCAGGCCCAGAATGAATCCTGGGTCTTGCAGCATCCTTACCAAAGTGTGGCCCTGCTGCCCAGTTTGCATTCCCACACTTTGCTGTAATTGTGCTTTATTTTCCTCCTCAGCAAAGCCCCAAGAGAAGGGAGCAGGGCAAAAACCCAGGAATGCTGGAATGGTTTGGGTGGGAAATACCAATCCCCTTAAATCCCCTCCAGTGCACCCCAGCCATGGCAGGGACACCTCCCACTGTCCCAGGCTGCTCCAGCTCCAGCTTCTGGCCTTGGGCACAGCCAGGGATCCAGGAGCAGCCACAGCAAATCTGGCAATTCCAGCCCAGCCAGCAATTCCCAATTCCCAATCTCCCATCCATCCCTGCCCTCTGGCACTGGGGGCCATTCCCTGGCTCCTGTCCCTCCATCCCTTGTCCCCAGTCCCTCTCCAGCTCTCCTGGAGCCCCTTTAGGTCCTGCAAGGGGCTCTGAGCTCTCCCTGGATCCTTCTCCTCTCCAGGTGAGCATTCCCAGCTCTCCCAGCCCCTCGGGTTCAGGGATTTAGGATAACTGAGGCAATATCAACCCATGAACTGATTTGTGCCAGGCTTTAAGGGTGTCTTTAATCTCCTGTAAAGAAGACAAGAGCCCCGTGAGGAGGAGAAGGGAACACAATGGGATAATTGGATCAGGAACCCGCGGCCAGCCCTGCTCCAGCTCACAGGGATCACACACAAAGATTTCACAGCGAGCCAAGACAAAAGCCCAGCCTTGCGCAGCTAATGAGGAAGGAGACACAAAGGGGTGAATTTTGAAGTGCATCCATTAAAGGAGTTCAAAGGAGAGCGGCGCGGTTGGGTGGAGGAGTCAGAGCCTTGTGGAGCCTTTGTGACGCACGGGGACACACGGAGAGCTTGGGAAAAGTCTCCAGTCGGGAAGGGCATTGCCTGAAAATGGAAACTCTTCTGAGAGTTCTCCAAGACTGGAAAATGATCCCTCCTCACTCCCAAAGCATAGGAATGGTTTGGGTTCAGAGCTGGCACAGGAAAGGTGACATCATTGTTCTCCTAGATCCTAAATTTGAGGGAATTCCTTGGACTCTGGGAGCACTGGAGCTGTCTGGGTTTCTGGGAGGTTGCAGCAAACGAGGTGGTGGAACCATCCTTGGAAATGTTAAAAGAACTTCGGGATATGGCACTGCAGAACACGTGGGGCTGGGACAACACTGGGCTTGATCTGAGAGGTCTTTCCCAACCTTGAGGAATCTGTGATTCCCTGAAACGACAAATCAGCCCAAAAAATCAGATTTTTCACCCTTTCTAGCAGTCACTGTTAACCACACGCACCCCACCAGCCCTTTCCCTCGCAGGGAGCTCAGACAGGGAGAGCAGGATCCCCCTGCCCACCATCCAAGGATTCCTTTGCCACGGGAACAGCCGAGTTTCCTTGCCCAGCTTCATGCTCCAGGTCCCAGTTTGCTGCCCAAGGTTCCACTCCGAGTCACATCCCAGGGATCCCTTGGGAGCACAGCCTGGCCAGGAAGGCTCTGAAGCACCAGGGATCGCCCAGTGCCGCTCATTTATCGCCCCATTCCAGGCAGGGCAGGAAAAGGTCACGGAAATGACAAGTGCTCTGTCTGGTTTTGTTATTCTGGGCTCTGTCACGTTTAACGAGGGGCAGCAAAGCCCTGGCAAAGGAGATAAAACAATTCCTCTGCCCTGGCAAAGGATATAAAACGATTCCTCTGCCGCTGGAGGTCGAGTGCTGTGGCTGTAACCACTCTGATGGGCTCCCACTGATGGCTTCCCACATTTCAATCTTACGGCCACCCCGAGGTTTCCTCACCAGCGCTCCGTTACTGAGCTGGAATTTTAAGCAGGATCCGTTGATGTGACAGCTGGAAGCTCCAAAATGTCAACGTGTCCCATGGAAAGGCTTGAAAGACAGGGAAGGTGGGACCAGGGATGCTCCCTGAGCCAGCCCTCGCTGGAAACACTCTGGAGGCAGGAGCTGCTCCCCAAGCTGCTCCTGTGGGACCCATCTCCTCCTCCTCCTCTCCAAAAGACATTTGCTCTTTTAGAAAATGTTTCAGATTCACCAAAATGATAATTTTGACTCACCTGAGCCAAGGGAGTAAAGCACAGCAGGAAAAAATGGGATAACATCCTTCCCTGAACTTTCCCAGACTTTGCTACTTAAATAAATAACCAAATGTTGGAAATTTTCTGTCCCAAAATCTCTGTGCCCAATCCCCACCCTGTCCCCAGAGCTCTGAGTGCTACCTCCAGCAATTCCTGGGACACCTCCAGGGATGGGCACTGCAAACCTCCCTGGGCACTTCCAAGGCCTGAGCGCCCTTTCCATGGGGAAATTCCTGCTGCTGTCCCCCCTGAGCCTCCCCTGGCCCAGCCTGAGGCCGTTCCCTCTCCTCCTGTCCCTGTTCCCTGGCAGCAGAGCCCGACCCCCCCGGCTGTCCCCTCCTGCCAGGGACTTGTGCAGAGCCACAAGGGCCCCCTGAGCCTCCTTTGCTCCAGGCTCAGCCCCTTCCCAGCTCCCTCAGCAATTCTCCAGCCCCTTCCCAGCTCCCTCAGCAATTCTCCAGCCCCTTCCCAGCTCTCTCAGCAATTCTCCAGCCCCTTCCCAGCTCTCTCAGCAATTCTCCAGCCCCTTCCCAGCTCCCTCAGCAATTCTCCAGCCCCTTCCCAGCTCCATTCCCTGCCCTGGACACGCTCCAGCTCCTCCAGCTCCTCCCTGAACTGAGGGCCCAGGACTAGGCACAGCTCTCGAGGTTCTCAGCGACGCCAGCCCAGGGGACAGGCACTGTCCTGCTCCTGCTGCCACATTGATACATTTTCCTCTCCTCCTTTCCTTGTTTTTAGTTGCAATTCCCTCTCCTCTCTCCACGCAGCCACTTCCTCCCTGAGTTTAACCAGGCAATCTTGGAGCTGATGGATTTTCACATTTTTTATTCTCAGAGGTCCCCAGGTAGCAGAGCAGCACTTGTGGAGTCTCCCTGCAGGTGACTCTCGTCTCAAACCATCGGCAAAATTTGCTTTAAACGCGTCTTGCGTTGATTTGAGAGGGTTTAAATTGAGTTCTTGAACAAGGAGTGAACATCCCGCTGGATCCTGCGTGGAGAGGACTCCCAGGATCTCCTTCCCCACAGTTAAAGCTTCACAAAGCCTGGAAGCTCTTGGCTTTATTTTATATTGATCCAGAGAGATCACAAATGGCCACAAATCGTATTTCCAAATTCTGGGATGGATGAGAAACGCCTGGAATGGGAGGTGGGCTGTGAATGCACAGGTCCCTCTTTGTCACTGAGGCTGTTGGGAGGTGAAAACAAATATTATCCCTTCCTTCGAGGCAGCTTTTGCTTCCCCAGGTGAATCCCAGAGATAAAGCAGGTGTGTTATATATATTAAAACTCCTCAGGTCGTTTATTTCCCGGTGGCAGAAATCCATTCGGGGTAAACAAATCCCTGCTGTTATCAGGGGTGTTTGGAGATAAAACCACTCTGGTTTATCACAGCCTCAGGCAGCTCCAGGTGCCCTCAGGCGCTGGGAATTCCTCTGGAACACCTCTGCTTTGTGGCTTCTTTCAGACTTTTCCTTCACACCTCTGTAAAATCCAATCGATCCTTAATGATCCCATTAAGGTTGGAATTAGGGTCACAGAATCCATCGGACCAGCACCACCTTCACCCACATCCACACATTTTTTTTGACATTTCCAGGGATGGGGACTCCACCAGTTCTTTTAGCAGTTGCTTTATTGCCTTTTCCATGATTTTTTCCCCTCCCCTGGCACGACATGGTGCCAACAACACCAAGGTTATGGGTTTGAATAACCCATATTGGGTAAAGAATGGCTTTTAATAACTCATTTATTTAAGAGTTGGATTCAGTCTTCGTGGGTCCCTTCCAACCTGGAAGATTCTGTGAATCTTGAAGTTGTTCCCTGGGAGAAATCCCGACCCCCCCCCGCTGTCCCCTCCTGCCAGGGACTTGTGCAGAGCCACAAGGGCCCCCTGAGCCTCCTTTGCTCCAGGCTCAGCCCCTTCCCAGCTCCCTCAGCCATTCTCCAGCCCCTTCCCAGCTCCCTCAGCAATTCTCCAGCCCCTTCCCAGCTTCCTCAGCCTCTCCTGGTGTTCCAGACCCTTTCCCAGCTTTCAGATTTCTGGGACTTTGAGCTGTGGCTTTGTCACCGTCCCACAAGGATTGGGAATCCCTTGGAGCTGCTCCAGAGGTATTTGGGGCTAAACCCAGCAGCATTCCAGCACTGAGAGCTTTTCCCCATAGCCCTGCAGTCCATTTGCTCCCCTGTTTCATGTGATATTCCCTTTATTCCTTTCAAATCCTCCGGGAGAAGCTTCTCTCTGTTGAGTTGCTTCCCTTGGTGTCCCTGTTCAGGAACAATGGAAAGACTTCCAAGGAAAAATATTTCTGCACAGGCAGGACAGAGTGGTGACCAGAGAGCAGGAGAAGGGACGTCTGTAGAGCTCGAGGTGCTCTGCTGTGGGGTTTAAAATATAAATGTACCCGTTTTTTCCCAAAATTACAGGGATCTGACGGTGATTCCTGAAATTTGGATGCCCAGTTTGTGGCAGACAGCAGAATTCTCCTCCTTCAGCCTCAAAATCTCACTCAGTGCGGTCCAATTCCTCATCCTGGTGGCAGGGGGTGGAATTCTGCTGCCTCCAAGGGAATCCTGGATTGTCTGAGCCCTTGATGAGTAATTTGGTAACAAACAGAGAATTTGGTTGGGTGGTTCTGGCACTGAGAAAGGCAAAACCAGAGCTCTGGGAGGATTTTCTTCCTGGCATCCGCTGGATCTGCAGATTTATTCCGAAGGCTGATAAAGGGGGGGATTTGCTCCAAGCAGGGGCTGGGGTTTGTTTCTGTTGAGCTCCTGACATCACCCAGGGTTATGATTCCCAGGGAATTCACATCCCCTGGTCTGGGCTCGGCTTGGAGAAGGAGCTGAGCTCTAAAACAATTCCTCAAAAAAAAAAAAGGAACCCAAACCCCAACTCACTGAGAGCAAACTCTGAAAGCCTGGGAGTGCCAGTCCCAGAATTCCAGAAGGGTTTGGGTTGGAAAGGACCTCAATTCCCACCCATCCCACCCCAGCCATGGCAGGGACACCTCCCACTGTCCCAGGCTGCTCCAGCCCCAGTGTCCAGCCTGGCCTGGGACACTCCCAGGGATCCAGAGGATCCCAGCTTCTCTGGGAATTCCATCCCAGCCCCTCCCCACCAGTGACAAATGTCCTCCCACTGACTGCCCTGGACTGCAGAATGATCCAAGATCCCTTTTTTCCCTTTGCCTTTCTAAATTTCCAGATAATTTGTTGATTACGGCTGACATGGCTGAGTTATTTCCAACTCTGCCTCAAATGAGCTAATTTGGGAGTTATTAACACTTAACAAATTTCATTCTGGAGTTGCAAAACCCCCAGAAGCCCTCCAGGAAATAAATCCCTCACAGAGCCTGAACTGCAGATGGACTGAGAGAGATAATTACACACTCAGCTAATTACTGGCTTTGGCCTGGGTTGGAATAATTATGTCCAGGCCATGAGATGAAGGAGTGCAGGGACTCCCAGTGGGAATTCTGGGTGTTGTGGGATCGACCTGGAGCCTGGTTTTTGGGGGTTCAGCAGGGCCATTCCACAATCCAGCTGCTTGGATGGGCACTGGCCGCTTTGCCTTACGTCACTTCCATGTTTTTCCCTCCCAGAGTGGTTTTTCCTCAGCTACCACGACTTCCCAGAATTCCCAAACCACTCTGAGCAGTGATTTGGGGTGTAAATACAGAACCAGGATAATCTGGGAGCTGCCTCTCCAGGTGATGGTGAAAATGGGACATTTCTGTTATCCCAGCTCCCTGGGGACAGCTGCAGTGCTCCTCAGGGAGCTCTGTGCTCCCACCCCGTGTCCTGCCAGCTCCTGAACTGCTGGATTCCAGAGGACTGGAATTCCAGGGGATTGTTGTCCCCCCTCCATGGAACCCCAGGATTGCTCTGATTCCCACCTCTGCCATCTCCTCACCCCTGGACCACCTCCCATGGTCCCTCTTTATTCTTTATTTATCCATTAACGATCCATTATCCCTGGCCTTACCCAGCTCCTTCCAGGTCTCTGCTGTGCTTTGCAGGATCATTCCTTGGTTTTTCCTTCCTTTGGGACTCCCTGCTTTATTAATTGTTATCCATGACCTCTGTCTTGACAGTCCCAGCAGTTTTTCTGTTGATTTTTAATTCCACTCTTTGTTCCCTCACTTCCACACGTTTCCCCCCAAACCCTCCATTAGCTGATCATGAACTCCAGCCCTTGGATCCAAGGATTTCAAGGCTTGGAGCACCCTGGGATAGTGGAAGGTGCTCCTGCCCATGGCAGGGGTGAAATGGGATGGGATTTAAGGTCCTTCCAACCCAAATCCTTGGAATTTTATTTGTGGAGGCAGGAGGGATGTGCACCTGTGGCTGCCTTGCAGCACCACAGGGTACCTGATATTCCAAGGAATTGAGCTTTTCCATGCTATATTTTAAAGTTTTTGAATGGATTTTATGAATAAGTGACAGCAAACCCCAGCAGAGAAGCGATAAGAAGGAAGTTTAAGAGGAAATGTTGCTTCACTTGATTTGCAAGAAGCAGGAAAAGTTCCCAAATTAGAAACTCCCTCAGAAAATATCCTCCAGGGCATTTCCTTGGAATAACCAGGATCCAAAAGCCAATTTTCCATCCCCTCATCAGGTGATGTGTGGAGTACGAATAAAATCACAATATTTGTCGTCTCTTTTTAAGACTATAGTAAAGGATTTATGGCATTTGATGTCCAGAGGAAGAATCTTCAAGGTCAGGGCAAGGGAAAGGACACAGCTCTGTGCTCGGGAAGGAGGCATAATTACAATAATTCACTAATTATCCTGACCCTGAGCCTCCAGGAGGAGGCAGCTCCCTCCTGCCCACAGTTTCTCCTCGTCCTTGCTCCAACACCAAGGACCTCCAGAGCAGGTCTGGAAGTTCTGGGAAGATTCACCCCATTAGAGTGAGGCTGTCCCTGCTCCCTATTCCTGGGAATCCCATTCCTTCGGGAGAGGAGGGATTCCTTCTTCTTCTGGGAGCCCTCAAATGTCCCCGCCGGAGTGAAAAACTCGGCTGCAAGAGCGGTTCTGCCTTGGTTGACACTGGATCCACCGGGAATTACTGAGCTGGGATCCTCCCCGATCCCTGGGGATGAACGGGGATTTTAGGGATGCAGAACTCCTCCTCCTGCTGGGGAAGACTCACCTGGGTCACCTGAATGTTGTCCCTGTCCCAGGCCCCGGGTGACGCACTGGGGACACCCGGAGTGCTGGAGCCACCCCCGGGCAGTGAGGGATGGAGGGAGCAGGGCCTGGGGGACAGGGACACGAGAACATGGAGCTGCAGGAGTGATCCAGAGAAACCCATGGAGCTGCTCCAGGGCTGGAGCCAGGCTGGGAGAGCTGGGAATGTTCCCCTGGAGAAGGGAAGGATCCAGGGAGAGCTCAGAGCCCCTGCAGGGCCTGAAGGGGCTCCAGGAGAGCTGGAGAGGGACTGGGGACAAGGGATGGAGGGACAGGACACAGGGAATAGCTTTTAGCTGGAAAAGGATGGGGTTGGGTAGGATATTGGGATGGAATTGCTGTCTGGGATGGAGTTCCCAGAGCAGCTGAGGCTCCTGAGCAGTTCTGCTGAGACGAGGGAGCTGGAACACAGCTGAAACTGAGGAACATGGCATGTTTCATGGAAAGGCAATCAGAGGAGAAACGGGACAGCTGCTGAGGGCAGGGGAACTCCCAGGGTATGAGGGAGACCGAGAGCGTCCTTGGAAAAGTCAGTCCCATGAGCCAAAAAATTTGGAGCTGTCCCTTTGGAATTTGGGTGTCTCTCTCGTCACTTTAGCTCAGGTGGGCTTCTCCTGGAATATTTAATCATCTGCTGCCACATGAATTATTATCTGTAATGAAACCTCCTCAAGCTTTCAGGCAGCAGCTCAAGCGAAGTCAAACGGGTCTAGGAGAGGCAATGCTGGACCAGCACCAGGAGCAGCAGCTGGGCTGCCCCATGGAATAAATCCCTTCCAGCATTTCCAAACGGGACAGAGCTTCCCCAGGCACGTGTCTGTGCCAAATGCCTCCCGTCAGAAATGCAGGAATTCCCGTTAGTCCGGGAAAATAATTTCCAGCTCAGCGCGAGGCCGTTATTGCCAGGCTCTGAGCTGGGATGGCGTTAATTGGGCTGGAAACCACATCAGGCTCATTAAGCTCAGCCTAAAGGAGCACAGAGAGAGTTGAGCTCTCTGAACGGGGCTGGGCTGGTTCCCAAAGTGCCCTTTGGAGCACAGCTCGTGTCCCACAGCAGGTGACAGCAGCAGGAGGAGCCGGCCGTGGTCGGAAGCAGCACAGGCAGGAATTCTGCTGACGCTCACCCGCTCCGACTCCTCTCCCCAGGACTCCAGCCAAGCACAGGCCACCTTCAGCTTGGAGCTCCCTGGGATTTCCTGGGAGGCTGAACTCTCTCAGGTGGATTCCAGCTGCTCTGTTCCCGCACAGCTCCTCTGCTTGTGCTGCAAGAGCACCGTGAAACCTCAGGAGTTTCCACAGGGACCTCCTGGGAGAGATTCGCTCCAGAGGGATTCAGGCCATGGAATGAGTCCAGGATGCTCAGGTCAATATCCAGGTGTTGCCATTGGCTGAGAGATGGGAGAATGGTTTGGAATGTATTATTTCAAAGCTTTGCTCCTAAACAGCTTCTTTTTTTGATATTTTCTGGAGGAAGAGCCTCCCGCTCGCGGAGGTTGGACTGGAGAACCTTGAGGAGGTCCCTTCCAACCCGAACCACGCTGGGATTCTGTGACAGGTTTTATAAAGGGGCTGCAGCATCTTTCCTACAGCCTGGAGGATAAGGGAGGTCTTATCCCTGTGGATAAATAGGGAAGGAATTCCCTGTGGAAGGCTGAGGATGGAGCCAGCCTTCTCTCGGTGGTGCCCACAGGAGCACACACAAACAGCACTGATATTCCAAGAAAACCCTGTTTTCCCACTCGAACACCGGCATGGGCTGCCCAGGGAAGCTGTGGAGGCTCCATCCTTGGAGATATCCCAAATCCAACCACACCTCGCCCTGGCAGCCTGCTCTGGGTGACCCTCCTGGAACTGGGAGGAGGGAGCAAATCCCCCTGGAGATCCCTCCAATCCCAGGAATCCCCTGAAGACCCAAATTTCTCCATCCTGCCAGCACATCCCCCTCTCCAGCTGACCTCGAGAGGAGTGACCATTCTTCTGCCAAAACAGTGAAGAATTCATTTTCCACCTTAAATAAACCTGGATCTACTTTTACACGAAGCTAAAAAAAGATTTATGGCTTGAAACCTCCCAAGAAATTCTCCCAGCCATGCAAACCATATCCACAGCTAATTTTCTTGTTGTAACTTTTTAATTTTCCTTCTGCCATATGGCTCCAATTGTGTGTGAGTTAATATTATTCATAAATGCAGGACAAATAGGAATAAGACCAGTTGGAGCAAAATATTTCCCATCTTTTAAATCTCCAAGGTTCTGGGGAAAGCTGTTCTCTTGCAAATTTAATATCTTTACCGAAGCCACGTGGGCTGCAACGTTTGACTCCTGCCCTCTGCTTCCCGTCAAGTTTGCGATGTTTTGCCAACAAATTAACGAGGGGAGGATTCCGGTGAATTCTGATGAGCCAGAGGGAACCTGCCACTCTCCAGGAGTGATCTGGGTGTGGAAAGCTCCAGCTGAAGGTTTGTGCTCTCCCAGCCAGGACAGACCTTCCCTGCTGTTCCAGGAATGTGGGAATTGCTCCAGGCGCTCTCCAGCCGCGGCGGTTCTCCTCGATTCTGTTGGGTTTCCTGGGCCTGCTCAGCAGCGGATCCTTACGGGACGATTCCATCCTGGTTAAATCTCCTGTGGTGGCCCCCTGGAATCGCCTCACATCCCAGCTCCATCTCCGCCAGCAGCCTCATTCCCATGGGATTTAGGGAAGAAGAGGCACAGGCAAATTCAGAGGGATATTTCCACGGATCTCTTGCTGCCGAGCACCTGCAGCTGGGGAGCTCCATAAGCAAAAATTCTTATCCGAGTTTTTAAAATTTGACTTTCCTGGATTGACCATCTTGGACAAACTCCTGTGTTCCAGAGGAGGGGGAGGACACTGCAGTGGTTGGGGTGGGAATTCCATACTCAGGGACAGAACAAGAGGAGCCTGTTCCTCTTCTGTGGAGACAGAGAGAGCAGGGCTGGGACAGGGGATGGAGGGACAGGACACAGGGAATGGTTCCCACTGCCCAGGGCAGGCTTGGATGTGAGGGTGCGTTCCCTGGCTCAGCGTGGAGCCAATCCAAAGATGTCACAGTGGACAATTCTTCTTTTTCCTCCCTGTTTTGGGCAGTGGAAGGCTCTTTCTGCTTCTCCAAGGAAAATCAGTTTCCTGTAGAAGCTGAGACAGCCTGGCAGTGACCAGAATTCAGGATCCTGTGGCAGATCCATCCATCATGACTCTGTTTAATCACTAAAACCAAATCTCTCAATCTGAGAATTCCTGAGAAATCCAGGGATGACATTTGGATACCCAGAGCTGATTTCAGGAAGGAAATTTGAGGGACAGCAACAAAGTCTTTCTAGGAAAGGAACCAGTTCTGGAATTAATTAAACCCTGAGGTGCTCTGGGTGTTGGACACTCCCTGCATCGGTTCCAGCCATGGGAGAGGGGATGGAGAGGAAAATGGGATGGAAAACAAACACCTTTGGAGCTGTACCAAAGCCTGGTCTCCAAGTGTCCCTTTTGAATCCTTCCAAGATGCAGGGATTGGGAAGGGCATCCCCAGTTTTCCATAAGGGCTTCCTTTGTCTTCTTGTTCTTTTATAATCCTGCCCACTTCTGAGGCAGAACCTCCAGGTTTCCATCCAGGCCTTGAGGTGGTTTGGTTTGAAATGGAAAATATCTGTGTGAGCCTCGATAAGCTGCAGGGAATTCCTGGTGGAGAGCATGGAGTGGAACAGGAGCTTTCACCTCTCCTCCCTCTCCAGCTCCAGTTCCTCGTGGCTGGAGTTTCCATTGGAAATCCTGCTCCTTCCCAGCCATTTGGATCCCTCTTTTCCTCTGAGTCTGGTGGAAGTTAAAGGGTTTAGTTGAGTGTGGTGAGCTGTGGGACAGCCAGGACTGTGCTGGGGGTGTAGGAATTACCTGCTCAAACATTCCCTGAATCCCATCCTCTGGCACACTTAAATTCCTTTGATCTGTGATTAGAGAGCAAAACGAGCTGTGGACTAAAATTGATATTCAGGCTTTGGGTTCGATCCCACTGCTGATTGCTTGATTTTATACCAAAATGGAACCACGGAGTGGTTTGGGTTGGAAAGGATCTCAAATCCCACCCATCCACGGCAGGGACAGCTCCCACTGTCCCAGGCTGCTCCAGCCCCAATGTCCAGCCTGGCCTTGGGCACTGCCAGGGATCCAGGGGCAGCCACAGCTGCTCTGGCAATTCCAGCCCAACCAGGGAAGGTGAAGTGACATCCCACTGTCCCTGCGACCCTCCCTCACCCATCCCTGCAGCCCATCCCTCTGGATCACCCGCAGCCACGGCTCTCTGCTCCGCTCTGACATTTATTCTCCTTCTCTTTTAAAACTCTGTCCTCTCTGCTCTCTTTTCTCATCTGGGCTGGATTAGAAATGCTCTGTTTGCTGCTCAATTCGAGCGGCCTCGCAGACACTGCAAAGTTCAAACAGTTTTAGCTTTTGCCTAAAATATCTCTGTCTGTATTTAATGGGCTTTGCAGGCTGCCGTTTCCAAGTGGTTATTAATGGGATTTGGACAAGGGACTCCTGCTTTGTGCTGTTAAAATGATCTAAGAAATCCCTGCATTGGCTTTTAATTCCATCCTGCCAGCTGCTGGGTGGCACAGGAAGGGCTGGCCGGGGTGTGAGGGGCCGCAGCACAGCTGGCAAATCCAGCAGCCCCATAATTAACTGCAATTAGTGCCCTTCCCTTCCTTTAGTGCTACTCCTGTGTTGCTGTCCCCCTGAGGACGTGTCCGTGGAAAGCTCCAGTGAGGTGGAAGGGATGAAAGATGAGGATGGATTTGGCAGCTTGGAAAGAAGCTGGGAGGGGGGTGGGACATGGAATTATGCGTGAGCCAGGGAATTCCTGCAGCTCCACAGGGATCTGGGGCATGGAGACTGCAGGGAAAGGGGCAGAGACTCATCAGGATGGGACAGGAAACCTTAGGAAGCCTTTCCTAGAGGAGAGCCAGCTGTGGAGTGCCCATCCCTGGGGGAGTCCCAGCAATTCCTGGATGTGGCACTCAGAGCTCTGGGCTAGGGACGAGGTGGGGATGGGGCACAGGTTGGACTTGGTGATCCTGGAGGGCTTTCCCAGCTGAAATGACTCTGGAATTCTGTGCTGTGCTCTGGCAATCCCAGAGCTGGAATCCTGGGAAGTGAGAGACGGTCCCTGTGGGAAGCAGAGCGTGTCCAGTCAGCCCAGCTCCCCCAGTCTCTGCCCAAACTGAATTGCAGCTGTCCTTTCTTAATGAGCAAACCCCTAAATGAGGGGAGGCAATTAGGATTGGGGCTGCAGCCCTCGCCAGCCCACAGCTCATTAAAATGCGCCGCCTCTGGAATCAGCGAATCTTGGAATCGCGCATCGTGCCGAGAGCAGCATCTTCCTGAGCGATGACAGGCAGGAGGAAAGGTCCTTCAGCATGATTTATACCCGAGATTAGGCCCAGCTTGGAGAAATAGACCGAGTTTAAATCACTGTCAGCCCTGGAACAGGAGCAGAGGAGGTGGTGACCCCACTGCGAAGTGAGCAAACAAAGCGTCGCTCGGTGGGTTGCAGAGCAGGCTCCCTGTTCAAATAAAAACTGGGAATTCAGTGGGAAAAGGGGCTGGAAGTTGGGCATTTCCCAATTACAGCTCCGTGGGAAACTAAAAGCTGTCCAAAGACAGCTCAGGAACTGGTGATAAACTGCTTTAACTGGGAAATACTGGGAACTAAAACAAGGCTGGCCTTGACTTGATTTGGAGCTGGCCTCGGTGATCCTGAGGGCCTTTTCCAGCCTAAAGGATCCTGGAATGCTGATCCTGGTGGAGCCCGGAGTGGAGTTGCCATGACAACATCCCCATGCCCTCCATCATCAGGGCAATGCTTAATTAGAGCATTCCCTCGTTAGGTGCCGGGGTCATTCCTGCCTTCCCTGCAGCTGGTTGTTATTATTATCATTAAGCAAATATCATTAATTTGTGATCAGCTTCAAGAGGCTGGCCTGGACATGCAGCTCTGCAACCTCAGCTTTTCCCGTTGTTTTATCTTCCTTGGGAAAAATGATTCAAAATCTCAGAATTCCTGCAGGAATTCCCAGCGATGGCAGCGCTGGCAGACCTTGGCAGCCCGCCTGGAATTTTGAGGGAATTTGGGTAAGAGTTCCAGGCCAGGCTGGATGGGGCATGGAACAGTGAAAATGGCTAATTTTTCCCCCCAAATCCATAATTTTTACATTCCCTGCAGACAGAACATTCAGGATAGAACAGAAATCCTTGGAAGCAGCGGGAGGAGCATCCAAGGCCCTGTGCACTCACAGCTCTTCCCAGCTTCCCCTTCCTGCTGCAGGACAAGAACTCCAGGCTGTTACCACAACTTTGTGCCCCTTTTCCACCAGGGAATGCAGCCAAAGTGTAAATGAGACAATAGTGGAGCCACAAACGCAGCTACCAGAGGGTGATTAGCTAATAGCAGTTAATTACTCTGGCTACAAAGCCCCCGGATTTCAGATTTCGTCACTCGGTGTCTGAGAGGGCTCAGGATTCCTCTGCCACCCATTCTGGGTTTGCTTTACAGGCTGATACCTGCTGATAAGGTGCTTTCTTTTCAAGTGATAAATTATCTTAATTAACTTTAATTGTTTTCCCGACTAATTTATGCAAATGGAGCCATTCCAGGAGCTGCAGCAGCAGGAATTTGGGGGGTGGTGAAGGAAGGCTGAGCTTTGCTCCTGTTGGTGCGGGAATGGAATTGTGGAATGTTTTCCCAGCCTTTCCCTAAAGAATCCTGGAATGGTTTGGGTTGGAAGGGATCTGAAATCCCATCCCACCCCTGGATGTGCAGGGACAGCTCCCACTGTCCCAATGTCCAGCCCCAGTGTCCAGCCTGGCCTTGGGCACTGCCAGGGATCCAGGGACAGCCACAGCTGCTCTGGCAATTCCAGCCCAGCCAGCAATTCCCAATTCCCAATCTCCCATCCATCCCTGCCCTCTGGCACTGGGAGCCATTCCCTGGCTCCTGTCCCTCCATCCCTTGTCCCCAGTCCCTCTCCAGCTCTCCTGGAGCCCCTTCAGGCCCTGCCAGGGGCTCTGAGCTCTCCCTGGATCCTTCTCCTCTCCAGGTGAGCATTCCCAGCTCTCCCAGCCTTTCCTCATGGATCAGTGGCTTCCAACTCCAACCAGGAATCCTATTCCAGCCCACCCTGAGAGCGTGGAATACCTTCCTTGTACTTTTATTTCCTCACCTGCTAAATCAGTTCTTATTGGTGATTTTCCCTCTGTTTTTCTCTTCCCTCAGGCCCTGCCTCCTGCCGGATTTTCAGGAACTGTGCAGGATTTTCACCCTATAGGGCAGCTGTTAGCTCTTGCTGGGGTGATCCAGAGGAACACTCACCTTTGTGCTCACCTGGTTTTGTTTAATAACAATCTCAATCTCTCCCCGAATCTGGGTCCAGAATGAGATTGCCGTGGAACCAAAGTGAAAATGGAACCGACCCATTAAACCCAAGGTCCCGTTTTAGGCAGCCCCTGGCACCTGAGCAGTCACTTTTTTCTCACCATTTGTTGTGAGCTCTGGCTTTGGCCCGCTGCCTCATCCAGGGATGTCTCAGGAATCACAGAACTGCATTGGGTTGGGTTGGACCTTCAAGAAAATTCCCATCCCCCCCCCAAGTTTGATTAAAACCTGAGTTTCACTGGCAGCCCTTTCCACTTTGAAACCCTCCTGCTGCACTCAGGTTCTGTTTCCCTGTGTACCAGAACATCCCAAAATCCCAAAGAAAATGGGAATGAGCTGTGCCTGGGCATCTCCTCCACCGAAGGACTGGGACGCTTTCTGCTCCTCCATGGCTGAATGAGACCCAGAGAGGTTGGCAGGTGCTTTTCACAACCACAGTTTCCACCTCTGTAATATTTTCTGTGAATTGGAGACAGAATTAAACACCCTCTTTAATTCCTCCCATTGCAAACTTTTTTTCCTGGCACTTTGAATATTTCAAGGAAAAAGAAAAAAAAAGGAAAAAAAAAAAATGAAATTTCTCCTGACCTGTGATCTTTTCTTGCAGCAATTACCTCGCTGACCTTTTCCTGGGGTTTAAAGATTGAAAACAATCACAGTTTCTGCGCCTTTGCAGTTTGTAATCTCTGCTTAGGATTCAGGAGGCAGAGCTGTGCTGGGTGAGGCTCTCCTCTCCCCTTTCCTGACCCACAGCCTGCCCAGCCCCAGCTCTGCCTCTCCAAATGAGCTCCTTGGGATTTTCTGCAGCTCCCCTGGCCGGGAGGAGGCATTGACAGCCCCAATTTAACTCAGACGGGATGTGAGCTGTGAAAAAATGAAATATTAGCGAGGGCTGGAATTGAGAGGAGTCGATTCTCCCCCGGCTCTGTTCGGGTGAAATCAGAAGCGTTAATTGCAGAGGGAGATGGGCACTGGGACCAGGACGTGCTCCAGGCCTTTGTTTATCACTGGCACTTTGTAGGATCCAGAGATGATTTGCATCAGGCCAAGGAGCAGCTCCTGATTTCTGGAGGAAGCTGTAAAATTACTTTCTCTTCTTTTCCTCAGCCAGAGTGGTTATAAAAGGCACAGTTGGACGCCGGTTATTTTATTTCTTTTTCTCGCTCAGAATTCTTGCACTGCCTGAGGTTTTATCCTGAGCCCTTGGCTGTGATTAAAAACCATTGGAGTGTTGGTTGGGATCAGGGAGAGGAGGAGGGGGAAGGGGTGAAAGCAGAGGATTCTGGAGTGGTCAGAGGAGTTTGGGGCTGCAGAGCAGGGAGAGGATCCAGGGATGGAGAGGATCCATGGGATGGAGCAGCTCTGCCGTGGGAAAGGCTGGGAGAGCTGGGAATGTTCCCCTGGAGAGAAGGATCCAGGGAGAGCTCAGAGCCCCTTGCAGGGCCTGAAGGGGTTCCAGGAGAGCTGGAGAGGGACTGGGGACAAGGGATGGAGGGACAGGAGCCAGGGAATGGCTCCCAGTGCCAGAGGGCAGGGATGGATGGGATATTGGGAATTGGGAATTGCTGGCTGGGCTGGAATTGCCAGAGCAGCTGTGGCTGTCCCTGGATCCCTGGCAGTGGCCAAGGCCAGGCTGGACATTGGGGCTGGACATTGGGACAGTGGGAGCTGTCCCTGCCATGGCAGAGTGGGATTGGGATGGGATTTGAGGTCCCTTCACACCCATTCCATGGTCCTGTGGTGCCCAACCATCCCTCACTGCTGTCTCCATGTCTCCAGCACCTGGATGGGGCTGGAATTTCTGGGGAATCCCTGAGGTCCTGCCTGGGCTGTCCCAGCATCTCCCAGGAGTGAGGAACAAACCAAGAGGAGTCAATAAAAAAATAATAAAAAAAATAATAATAAAAAAATACATATACATTTTTGACTGCCCTGTTGTTTAGAGAGGATTCATTTCCATCCTTAGGAAAATCCCTGGAGCTGGGGATGGATTTCTCAGGGGTGCTGGGACAGAGCTCTGGGAACAGCAGTGGCAGATCTGGGGTGCCTGGAGGGGTCTCATCCACTCCCATCTTCCCCTTTCCTTCCCTGGAAATGCCCCAGAGCAGCCTGGGATCCCATTTTCCCACCTCCCAACATGTCCCTGTTTGAGTTCCCTGGGGAATCTCTCCCAAATCCTCTCGGGTGGGTTCCTTTTATTGTGGTTTTTATTTAAAAGCAGCTTCCAACAGGGATTTCTTCCCAAGGAGCCCTGCTCCAGTAGCTGATTCCATCCAGGTGGGTGTTTTCCCTTTGAGGAAAGGGATGGAATATTTCCATGGGGAACCTGCAGAGGGAATTTTGAAAGTTCTTTGCCTACTTTTGATGAATTCCATCCCATGGCTGCGTTCCCGTTCCGCACATCCAGAGTTTGTATCCAAACAAACACTTCAGGAACAATTTCTCCGTGCCAGGATGGTTTTTTTTGTGCTAATTTGGAATCAAAGGACTTTAGGATAATTGCTTATTCAAATAAGAACCCAGTTGCATACCAAATATTTTGATTAATTGGGGAATTAATTGCTTATCTCGCAGTGCTGAAATCACCATTTCCTGAATCTCTGAGTGGAGAACGACCTCTCTGAGGACTCCTGAAATCAAGAGCCTGTGTGGACTTTCAGGTTTGCTTCAGTTTCAAGGCTCTATTTAAGAATCATTTGAGGAAAAACCAACTCTTGCAGCAGAAAAAGCCTTTAATGCAGGAAATGGGAGCGTTTGGAGAGAAATCCTGCTGCTAAAACCCCCTGGAATTCGAGGAGAATTGATGTGCTGGGGCTAAACTCTGAATTTCAGGGTTTATTCACTGCTCTCCCCCTGCAATGAGGGGCTTGGTTTTATTTCACCTTTTGTTGGGTGATGACTTTTAAAAAGCAATATTTCCCCGAGGTCCTTGCACTTTATTGCTGTGGGTGACTTCAACCGAGCGGGATGAGCCCAGCAAAGGGTCAGGGATGAGCTGGGAGAGGAACTGCTGCTCTCAGGGGGATCTCGGGACCAAAAGGAACATCCAGGAATTCTGTGTTTCTTCCTGGGGGGTTTGATCAGCTCCGGATTTCGGGATAGCTTTGCACAGCTGTGATAAACTCAGCGGCTGTTGTGGAATATTTGGGTATTTACACACGGATGTAGGGATGGAAGTGAGACTGGGGAGGTGAAACTACGACAGGAAGGGAAATTTAGTTGGGATATGGGACAGAAACTGCCAGTTTTTAGGGTGGTGAGGCCTTGAAAGATGTTCCCAGTGCCAGAGGGCAGGGATGGATGGGAGATTGGGAATTGGGAATTGCTGGCTGGGCTGGAATTGCCAGAGCAGCTGTGGCTGTCCCTGGATCCCTGGCAGTGCCCAAGGCCAGGCTGGACATTGGGGCTGGACCTTGGGGCTGGACATTGGGACAGTGGAAGCTGTCCCTGCCATGGGATAGGATTTAAGGTTCCTTCCCAAGCCAAATCCTGGGATTTAAGGATTGAGAGAAGGCATCACTGCAACTCCAGGCTTTTTTATTATTAACCAATTCCTTCACTTTCAGGAAATGATGAAAAGGGATGGAAAAAGTCAGGATTTGCCTGTCCAAACCAGCATCTCCCATCCCAAGCCTTGGGTACTCACCGAAGGCTCTGCTGGGATTTGTGCTCCCCTCGGAGCAGCTCCTGCCTGCCTGGAATCCTTGGAAATCCTCTCTTTTCCTGCTCCCCTCCAATCCAGAGGGAGGAAAAGCAGAGCCTGTGCTCTCCCAGAGCCTCTTTTCCATAATGTGCATTTTTCCATCAGCACTGGCTTTCTCTGCCAGCTGATTTAACTCGGGAATTCCATCCATCGCTCCTGGATAACTTCTCCTGCTTGCTGGAAATTAAAATCTGCTTCAAAGTCAGGCCCATTAATGTTGTCGCCTTCCCTTATGGAGAAAAGCTTGGGAATTTAAGCAGAAATGAAAATAATGTTGGGCTGGGGTGAGGTTGAAGAGCAAGAAGAAGGAACAGGGAGACCTGGCTGCTGTGGGAATCATGGAAGCAGTCTCATATCCCAGGAGTATCCCGGGAATGCTGGAGACAGAAGGGACAGGGATGGATTTGTAGAGGTGTCAGTTAAGAGGGTGTTTTTTTCTCAGTAACAGGAATGGAAACCCAACTTTTCCAAGCAGTTTTGGAATTTTTGGGGTACTTTGGAGGTCCTGGGTGGGCTCTCGGGCACAGGATGGGATTTCTGGGGTGTCCTGGGCACGGTCTCCTTGATCCCATGGGTCCTTCAGCTCAGGAGATTCTAGAATTCCAAACTCCTGGAAAAAACCTCTGGTCTTGGAGCGTTGGTGTGTTCTCATTGCTCCTGGGCTCTGGGGTGGTCCAAATTTGGGGTGATCAAGGAGCTGTGACCCTTTGAGGGAGCTCAGCGCCAGCAGTGCTGATGATCTGAGCAGAATAAATCCATTTTTGTTTCCTTTGGTGCTGGTCTGAGTGGAGTAAATCCATTTTTGCTTCCTTTGGTGCTGGTCTGAGCAGAGTAAATCCATTTTTGCTTCCTTTGGTGCTGGTCTGAGTGGAGTAAATCCATTTTTGCTTCCTTTGGTGCTGGTCTGAGCAGAGTAAATCCATTTTTCTTTCCTTTCTTTCCCCATTTGCATTGGAAAGCAGAGGAGAGAAGAGGGAATTACAAAGGAGGCTTTGCTTCCTCCTTGTTGCATTATCCCAGTTTTCTTTATCCTGAGCCAAACCCAACGGCTTGGAAAATTCCAGGCCTTGGTGTGAACACAGAGAGGGAACGGGATTCCTGTTCCACTTCAGAACTTCCCTGAAGGTGCCTGAATAACTGGGAGTTGTTCCCTAGGGAATGTTCCTGGTGCTGCTTCCAAAGGCTGAGCCCAGTGTGGAAATGAGACTCGTTCAGAGATGTTTTGGTGAGGAAATCACAGAATCCCAGGATGCTCTGGCTTGGGAACGACCTTAAATCCATCCAGGGACACCTCCCACTGTCCCAGGCTGCTCCAGCCCCAATGTCCAGCCTGGCCTGGAATATTCCAGCAATTCCCAGTTCCCAATCTCCCATACATCCCTGCCCTCTGGCACTGGGAGCCATTCCCTGTGTCCTGTCCCTCCATCCCTTGTCCCCAGTCCCTCTCCAGCTCTCCTGGAGCCCCTTCAGGTCCTGGAAGGTCACAATGAGATCATTCCTGGTCTCTTTTCCAGAGCTGCTCCATCCCTTGGATCATCCTCTGGATTTGCTCCCGCGGCTCCATGTAATTCCTTGGAGGTTTTGGTGGCTCTGTTCTGGCTGAGGTTTGAGCTGGTTGAGGCTCTGTCCCCAGCTCCTCCAGGGTGGCACATCCCTGATCTCCTCCTGATCCCGCAGGATCCTTTGGATCCTCCTCCAGGAGTCGATCTGGTGGATGAGGAATCACAAATTTGGGCTGGAAGAGACCTTAAAGCTCATCCAATTCCATCCAGCTGCCAGAATTCTTCCTTTTGGGCACTGCAATGAGACCAGCTCCAGGGATATTGCAGCTTTTCCCACCTTAGCAGCAAACAATTCCCGAACAACCGGTGCAGAGCCGTTATCAGGGAGAAGAGAAAGCTCTTTGTTATGGCTGGGAGCCTCTGGAATTCGAAGAGGTGGGAAAAGCTTTGTAAACAAGCAGGAAATCAAAGTCAAAACAAATTCCAGCCAAGAATTCTTCAAAAGGAAGAGTCAGGAAGTCACTGGTGCATTTAAATAACTGCTAAAAGCAAAGGGATAAATACAATATTCAGTTTACGACTTCTTTCTTCACACTCCAGTGAACATAAATTTGGGTAATTGTATTTCCTGGGCTTGGCTGTCTTGGAAGATAAGGAATAATTACATCCCTGCCTGATGGGAAGGAGCTTCCAAAATGATCCTTTTTTAATGCTAACAATCCTGTAATATTGGAGTTCAGGCTGGTAGCAAATAGCGACAAGAGAAAAACATCAGCGAGGAGCAACTTCTACCGGCTGGCTGTGATCTGAATATTTTGTATTTCCACCTTTTCACTCTAATTCTGATTTTGCTCAGAGCTGAGACTCTCCCAGCCCGCTTTCCCTGCGTTTCTCTGTGTTTCCACGGGCTGCACTGAGTTTTTCCCTGCCTTTCCTGGATTTTATTTGTTTTCCCAACAGTTTCATTGCCTTTTCCCCACCTTGGGGATTTCCATCCATCAGCAGGAGATCAGTTGGGAATCCTCTTGGGGAGCTTGGATTGGGAAATGGTGTGGGAATCCTAAAAGTGATGGTTTTGTAGCGAAGAGATTCCATGGAATTCTACATTTGTTGCTTGGGAGATGATCCCACATCACCTAAACCTGTTGTACCTCCCAGCAGCAGGACAGAGGATACCTGTTCTTATTTCCAGGAGTGTTTTGGGACTGAGCATCCACAGGAGAATTCCATTTTTTCTGTACCTCATCCCAGCAATACCCCGAGGTTGGAAGTGCCAAAATCCTCTTTATTTTCCCCGTTTCTTTTGCCTTGGACCATTTCACCCCCCCGCAGTAACATCAGGTGTTTTTCACACCTTCCCAGAAATGTTTTTTTTCCTGGTGGTGCAGCGAACCCAGAGTGTCAAAGCCAGCTGGAATTCCTGTGGAATGGGAATTCCTCTCATTCCTGAGAGTGGAA
Organism: Cyanistes caeruleus; assembly: GCF_971803275.1. Lineage (NCBI taxonomy): Eukaryota > Metazoa > Chordata > Aves > Passeriformes > Paridae > Cyanistes > Cyanistes caeruleus. The sequence continues at coordinate 67,638,288 of NC_141706.1, read as the reverse complement.
CCCCCTCTCAAATCACCTCTGGTGGTCCCAAAGCAGCTGTTGGGACTTCACATGAATCCTAAATCTATCTCCCTTATTTCAGCAGGAATTGGACCCAGCTTTGCCAATTCTTCAATTTTTTTTCCTTCAGTTTTGAACATTGCAGTGTTTTTTACCCCACAAATTCATGTGCTGCTTCTAAGAGTTTAGGAACAGCAGTTTAAGGAATATTTTTAGTGTTTTTCTAGTAATTAATGCCAGCACAGTAATTGCCATGAGGAGTCACTCCTTTAAATACCTCGCTTACGTTAGAAATGCTTATCATATTATTGGCTTTTCACAAGTATTATAATGAATATTATATGGATAAGATTAGAACATTTAGCTGTAATAATACAGTCTTCTTTATTTCTGTTATTGATGAAACTCAGAAATAGTGCTATAATACATGTATGTTAAGCTATGGCAGCATTAAAACAAAAACTGCTTTTGTCTGTGTAACCCAAAGACTGACAAAGAGCTGGAGATCTTTTTTCCTTTTGTAAACTCTCTGATCCAGATGAAGCCAGCAGTGCCCAGAACTCTGGGGGAGGAATTTATTGCATTTCTGGGATCAGGGAATGTAAATCTCGATGGCACCAAGAGCATTGATCTATTGGGAAGGGGGCAAGAGAAAACTGAACAGAAGAACCCCAAAGATCCACAGAAGAATGTCTGAATATGTGTGAGAATTTCTGGATATGGAGCAGGGTTCTGTTTTTAAGGGACAATCCTTTGTCAGTGAGGTGAATGCACAGACACCCAGCCAGATCTGTAGACTTTAATTTATTTTTTATCTACTAATTGTTTTTTTTTATTAAACTTTTAAATTCTATAAAAATTATGTGAAGCTCGTTTTTCACACTTACATAAATCTATTTATCTGCTCTATGGAAATGGATCAAGTGGTGAAAGGAACGGCCTCCAGCTGCAGCTGGGGAGGTTCAGGTTGGATATTGGGAATATTCCCTCATGGAAAGGGTTGTTCACTCCCAACAGCTCCCAGGGCAGGGGTGGAGTCCCCATTTCTGGAGGGGGGATGTGACACCCGGGGACCTTGGTGAGCTTAGAGGGATTTTCCAACCTAAACAATTCCAAAGGGTGACTCCACTTGTCCTGGGTGGTTCCAGGAGCTGGCTGCTTGTCTGTGTACAAAATAATCCCGATTTTTTTTCCCTAAAACTCCCTTTTCCAGGCTGGGTCACAGCCCCCCTTTGCCAGGGGAGCCTTTGGCAGGGGGGGCGAGGGGAAGATGAAGGTTTGCTCTGATTTGGTGGCACCCAAAAGGCAGAGGGGGACTGAAGGCCAGGAAATCCCTATTGACATTCCCAAAGCCTTCCCTCGGCTGGCAGGAAGCCGATAATGAAGGACAAAGAGCAGGAGGCATCAGCAAACTCCTGCCTTCTCTTGCTCTTTAGAAAAAGGAGTGAATTTTATTCAACTTTGTTCTGAAAGTGCCGAGGATCCTCCAGCCCTTGCTGCCTGAGCAGGAGCTCGTGGTGGCTTGGCCAAAAATCAACAGCCTCTCAAGGCCTGACCTTTGAAAAGCTGAGCTTTGTTTTCCACGTCTTCCAGCTTTTTCCTAGGTGAAAGAGCAGCTGGAGTGAATCCCTGGATTTCCTGGGTGGGTTTGGGGCTGGAGGGTGCCAAGATGGTCAGCGGTGCCCAGGAGAGCGGTCCTGGGACAGGGATTGGAGGGACAGGGACCCTGGAGGGGTCCCATGGGCAGAGGGACAACGAGGGACAGGACTCAGGAATGGCTTCAAACTGCCAGAGTGGGTTTAGGTGGGATTTTGGGAAGGAATTCCTGTCTGGGAGGGTGGGGAGGGGCTGGGCTGGAATTGCCAGAGCAGGTGTGGCTGCCCCTGGATCCCTGGCAGTGGCCAAGGCCAGGCTGGACATTGGGGCTGGACATTGGGACAGTGGGAGCTGTCCCTGCACATCCAGGGGTGGGATGAGGTGACCTTTAATGTCCCTTCCAACCCAAACCATTCCAGGATTTGAAGGTTCAGAGTGACCTCCCAGCACCCACCAACAACTGCCAGACCTCACATGGGGAAACTGAGGCAGGGTGTGGGTCACTCCCTTTCACTTCTGAGTCCTTTCCAACTGATCCTGGTACAGCTCTGCTAATTAAACTCACGAGGAGCAGCTTTTGTGCCCAGCTGGATGTGGAATTCCCTCAGGAGATGCCTGTGGAGCCAGAATTGCCTCAGCCCAGCCATGGCAGGGACAGCTCCCACTGTCCCAGTGTCCAGCCCCAGTGTCCAGCCTGGCCTTGGGCACTGCCAGGGATCCAGGGGCAGCCACAGCTGCTCTGGCAATTCCAGCCCAGCCAGCAATTCCCAATTCCCAATCTCCCATCCATCCCTGCCCTCTGGCACTGGGAGCCATTCCCTGTGTCCTGTCCCTCCATCCCTTGTCCCCAGTCCCTCTCCAGCTCTCCTGGAGCCCCTCCAGGCAGGCTGGGAACGCTCCTGCAGCCCTGGGAATGGGACACCCCAGGCAGGAGCTCCAGAACCACCTGGAAATGGTTCCTGAGGGGCTCCATCGACCTGGGCATTCCCAGGTTTATTTTGTCCCAGGTCTGAGGTGGGTAAATCCTCCCAAACCACTTCCTCCCTCCCAAAATGCAACAATTTTATCCCTTTAAAAAGTCATTTTAGGAATATCCAGGCTTAGCTGGAAGCGAAACCTTTTCATCTTGGAGAACTTCGAGGAATATCAAACTTTTTATCACTTTAAAATGCCTTTTAAATGACTTTGTTCTACACATCTGCAGTGATGAATAAGAGAGATCAGGCAGGGAGATTGGGCACGAGCAGATACAGACTGCAGCAGTTGTTAAATAGCGCTGGGCTGCGAGACAGCAAATCTTAAACTCGTGTATTTTTATAGAATTTATTCTATGTTTATCACTCTTTTCATGGCCTGCTGTAATAAATCATCTTCACATATCAGGATGAATTCAAAATAAAATTATGGGCTCTATAAAAAAAAAATATATATATATATATATATAATTTGGAGATTTTAGTCCATTTCTGCTTTTCCCTGATCAAAAATACTCGAGTTTTTCCCGTGAAATGAAGTGAGTTTAGGCCTTTCAATTCTGCTGTGAGCCCCAATCTGTGGTTCCATCTTTCATCTGGAAAGGTTTTGCTATTTAAAGGGGGCAATTATTTCTTTCTGTGTGAGGAGTAACAGACTGGGCTTTAAAAATATTCCTCTTTTAATCTCCCAAAGCTCTGTTCCTAATGAACCTGAAAGTTCAGTGCAAACACTAAACATGAATTTAATTCACATTTGGAGGTGGATTTGCTTTGCTTAGCATTTGATGTATTAAATATTTTTCCTTGCTGCTTCTTGCAGTCCATAATTTAAGGGAGAACTAAAATTTTAGGAGTATTTTACATTTAATAGGCTTTGAGATTGAAGGTCCTTGATGTGGAAAGTTGTTGAGCAGGTGGGGGAATTCAGTTTACAGCTTAAATATCTGAGTTTGAGGTTGGAAATGGAAAAGAGCTGTGGTGTTTGGGCTGGATTTGCTGGGATGGAGTTAATTTTATTTGTTCTGGCGTGGGGCTGTGCTTTGGATTTCTGCTGTAAACTGTTGATAATTCAGGAATATTTGTTTTTTCTGGGTTTGCACAGCCCCAAGGGCTGCTCTGCTCCTCTCCCACCCCACCGGTGATCCCAAAACATCCAAGGAATATCCCAGGTTTTTAACACACTGATTGATGTGGAGGAACTGCTGCTCAGTGGAGTTTTCTGGGACAAATGCATCACTGGAGAGATTTATTTGGGCTCAAACCCGACCTTTCTTCTCCAGCCTCCCTGATCTCACCATTCTTTAAGATGAGATTTCCCAACTCGAGTTCCTCCAATTTATTGATCCCAGTTGAACCTGGGGGCTCGGATTCCTGAAATCCAACAGCTTTCGGTGTCCTCGGTTGGCTTTGGCCATCCTGGGATGAAGGACAGGATTTTCCTGGAATTCAGTGCGATGTCTCCACGTGAAGGTTCTGCCATCTTGTCCTTTTTTTTCTCCTTGGCTGCACATTTTTTTTAATCCTGGCAGCACAAATCACCAGATTTTTCCAGCTAATGGCCCAAACCCATGTGGGATGTGCTGGGATGGGAAGGGAAGGGCAGATGGAAGGACACAGCTGCCAGGCCCAGCTCAAGCTGTCCCCGAGCTTCTCCTTCTGAGGACACAAGAATCCATTTCTGCCCTTCAAAAATGAATTTTCACCCTTCTAAACCCTTGTTTTCCTCAAAATACCGAGTGCTGGGAAAGATTTTTTCCTTCCTGTAATTATTTATCAGGAAGCAGGAGCAAATCTTGGCCCTTATTTTGTATTTTTGGATTTTTTATCGCCACCCTCACTGGTGGAGATTGAGCTGAAGAGAAACCAACACTGCTCAGTTTATCTCCTTTATCTCCCCCCAGTGTGGCCTTTCCACCCAGGGATGTTGGGAAAAGAGGGAAAAGCTGGATTTCCCAAAGCTTTCCTGTTTTTTTGTGTCCTTTTCCTCTCAGCTCGTTGCCCACGGCTCTGCTTTAGCTGGTTTATGGAAAATGCTGCAGGAGAAAATTGCTGCTGGGATAGAAACCAGAAAATGGCTCCTGGAACGGCTTCCCATGGGAATTTCCAGGGAGATTTCAAAGCTTCTGGGTGGTTCAAAAGCTTTTGGGCCTGCCGTGATCCCCTGTGGAATCCAAGGATTTGGATTCCACGATTCAGAATCCAGGATGGTCCTGGGAGCTCAGCCTGGGCACGGATCAGTTCTGCTGCCCTACAGACCAGAAAAGGGGAGAAAACAAAGAGATTGTGTTTTTTATTGTTATTTTCCCCTCACATTCCGCGTTTTGGAAGCTTCTGCACGGTCACAGAATGGTTTGGGATGGGAGGGACCTTAAACCCACCCAGATCCAGAATTTCCTCCTAAAACATAATTTAAAAGATTTTTTTGTGTAAAACTCCTCTCCCCTGTCCTGTCCCTCTCTGCCCATGCACAAAGTTGATTTCCCTGTCTTTCTAAGCCCCCTTTAAATACTGGGAATCTCTTGTCTTGTAGGTGTGTTCTGGAAATAGAGAATAAAAGTTGGTTCCTGGTAAAATCCAAAATCAATTTGAAGGTCCTGCCCTGGAATCTCACTGGGATTCCAAACTGATCTTCATGGCCAGGAAGCCAGAACTCCTTGGGGGCCTTGTGAGGAGCTGGCACCTGCTGCTTCAGCCAAGACCTCCTCCTAAGGCCACCAAATCCCAGGATTTCAGAGCTGGAGCCACCTCCCATCCCTGGAGAAGGCTCCCTGCCCCAGCCACAGCAGCAGTGCCATTCCCAGTGGGATATTCCACTGGAATTGTGCTCCACAGCCTTCAAAAGCCTGGCTGAGGCACCACTGCCCAAAAATCCCAATATCCCAAAGATCCCAAATATCCCCGGGGCCGTGTCCTTGGTAACCCAGCCCTTCCCAGTCATCCCTTCCTGCCTCCCAAATCCCAACGGGATCATCCAGTGTCGATGGCACATTCCCAATTCACCTTTGCCAGTGAATGTTTTCCTGTCTCTGGCAAAGTGACTGCTGGGAATATCCAGGGCCACGGAAAACGAGCATCAGCTGCTGGATGCTGAGCCCTGCTCCTGCCTGGTGGCACATCCTGGATCCCAAAACCGCGTTGGGATTTGTCTCCATCATTAACTGGATGGATTTTATCACCCAGCCTCGAGTTCCTCTCTCATTTCCCCTCATGTTCCCTCACTCTAAACCCGTTCATACCTCATTTACAGATTTTATTTTTTTTTTAACAGCACAATGTTTTGCAAAATTAAATTCATTCCAAGTTTTTACCGCCCTCATTCCCATGTCTTTCCCTGGGATTATTGCCGTGACTGGGCTGATATTTCACCAGAAAGTGTTTTACAGGCTCCCAGGAACTCTCTTGTTGTTCATTCCTTGTTTTTCCTTTCCCTCCTCACTGACAGATCCACAATCCCCACACCAGAGTGGCCCAAACTCTTTGTTTTTAATAAACCTGTGTTAAAAAATTAACTTTTTTTTTTTCCAGTCCCTAACCCTGTGTCTCCTGAGGGCTGGGTGATCTTGGAGACACCAGAAGATTCCTCAGACTGTCTGTCTCATGCTTCCTCATCCTCTGCACGTCTCAGACCGAGCAGCTGAGCCCCACATTTCCCCCAGCCCAGATTATTCTTTCTTCTCTGGTTATTTCATGAAGGTAAAAACAGAGCTCAGCACAGAAAGAGCTTCAGTGCTTCCATAAAAATAGAGAAACAAAATGATGGAGGTTGGATTTCAAAATCCGATCCATAACCTCGGTAAAGCTGAGCTAGAAACACTAGTGTCACAAATATCAGCATTTTTTTCTCTGTAAAGACACAAAACTGGTGCAAAACCAACCCAAAACGGGGCTGAAAACCAAAAATCAGCATCGTAGGAACTCAATTTTAAGGTCAAACCAAGTCCCATAAATACAGGACAGTTTGGATTGGGATTTAAGGGAACAGACCCGTGACCACAGGGAGATACAGGTTGGAAGTTTTGGAAAAAAGAACTCAAAATAACGACCTTGTAAAACCCACTTTAATTAAAAACCAATTTAATTAACCCGAAGCAGATTAAAAATGCACACAAACCACCTTCCTACCTCATCCCAGAAGTCAGAACAGGATATCCAGGAGCATCCAAGCCACCAACTCCTAGAGAAAGTCTGGAAATTTAAATAAAAACTGAACTTGCCTAAAAAATCAAAAATAAAACTGCTCCTCCCCAAACCCAGCCATGTTTTCTCTCCATTTTCTGCATTTTTTGTGGCTTAGATTTTGCAATAACTGGAAACTAGAGTCTGACCTTTAGGTTGGATATTAGGAAGGAATTTGTGGCTGTGAAGGTGGGGATGCCCCATCCCTGGAAGTGTTGATTGTTCCCAGTCCAGCTTTAACTGGGCTCCATGCCTCAGTTTCCCCTCAGGAACTGTGAAAATATTTCCGTATTTGTGTCCTATTCCTGAAATTTGTAGATTAATGTTTCCATATTTGTGTTTTGTTCCTAAATTCTTGTAGGTGAATGTTTCTGTATTTGTGTCCTATTCCTGAATTTCATAGGTGAATGTTTCCATATTTGGAATATTTCCATATTCCATTTTTGTTCCTAAATTTTTGTAGGTGAATGTTTCCCTACATGTTTTGTTCCTAAATTCCCCACGGTAAATATTTCCATATTTATGGTGTATTCCTGAATTTCCCCTTTATATACAAACCCACACCAACCCAAAAAGTTCCCTAAGGTTGGATTAATGAGATGTGGCCCAGAATGTTCCAAAATTCAGCTTCCAACCTTTTTCCTAATCAGGCACTGGAGCCACTAATCCAATTTTAGCCGGTGACTGAACCCATTCCTGGCGGAATAAAACGCGCTTTAAATCTCATTTAAAAGCCACTGAGATGCTCCCGACAAATTAAAATCTGAAATTAAAAATCAATTTTGGTTGTTTCTGCCTCATTAAGGCACTCTTGGTGTGGCTGAGCCCGGCCCTGCCTGGCTTGGAGGGGTTTTTGCTGCTGGGGGCAGCGGTGGAGCCGCTCCTGTTTTGGGAAGCAGCTGCTGGATGTGGGATAAGGAGAGGGAAGAGGAGGAGCTGGATGAGTGGAGATAACTGGGATGAGGAAAGGGAGCTCAGGTGTGTAGGAGTCTGGAATCCAGAGTGTGTGCCCTTGTTTCTGATCCTTAGTTATAAGACCCAGAAAAACACTGAATTTCATAGAATATGGAATTCATGGCCGTGTTTTCATGGTGATACATGAGAACAAACGTTAAAGTCAGATAGGAAAAGCTAAAAGTGTGAGTGTGTAGATTAGAGAGTTTTCTTGAATCCCTGTGTGGAAAAGGTCAGTTTAGAGAACAGAGACAAGGTGGAGGATTTGGGGTGTTGTCTCTTGTCCTTCTTCTTTCTTCTTCATGTTCTTCTCCTGGAGGTTTTTGGGTGACAGTGAGTGACTGGACAGAGAATGCCACAGGGCAGCACAGAGGTGATGGGTCATTGGCTCATTAAGAAAAATAATATACTTGTCTGTTGTTAATTGGGTAACAATAGGTATAAAGATAAAAGAACTGCGTATTTCGGGTCCATTTTGTGCATCAGACACAAAGTGAGCCACAAGGCCTTGTTTGTACCATCAGAAGAAGGAAATGTGCCAAATTGCAAAGATTAACCTTGTGTAGCCAGCCTGGAGAGACCTGTTAAGTTTTGTGTTGACCTGTTAATAAACACGAGAAACAAGATTCTAATGAGCTCGGGAGTTTTCTTTGAATGATAAGGACTGAGATAAGTGGGACTCACCACGAGGGAGGATCCCATTCAGTCCAAAGGAGGCTGAGAGACTGAGGAAAAGATATATCCACAGAGAGTTCAGCCCAAAGGAGGCAAGGAGAGAGAAATTACAAGGTGTGTCCCTGATCCCGTGGAACCGGCAGCGGGAGTGACAGCCCTGATGGGAACCGAGCAAATAAAATGGAAATAAAATGGAAACAGATATTCCTGACAGCCCTTTTGGACATTTATGTGATCAACAGAGGAGATGTGGAACTTTGGGATGTGGTTTAGGGGACACGGTGGGATTGGTCAGACCTTGGACTCGATCTTTGAGGTCTCCCAGCATTAATAATTTTATATTTTTATATGTTGATCTTTAATATGTTTTATATAATGTTGTATTTACACAGTGTATGTTAATACAAATATATATTGTTATAAATGCAACGGCAAATTAAAGATTAACAAAGATTAATTTATTATAAATTAATAAAGCAACAAACAGTGAGGAAAAAAACCACAATAAATGGACAGCGCAGCGCTGGGTGGACAGGGTCTATACGCAAGGTATAGGTGTTCCCAAATCCACGTCTGAGGGTCCTTTGGCCTGGGTTTTTATAGGGATTTTATGTCCCCAGGCTAGAATTCCAACCAGTTTCCATTCACCAAATGTCCCTGATTGTCGGGTGAATGGATTTCCTGGCCTAGAACATTGAGTCAGTAAGTATCTGGGCAGAGTCTCCTCAAATGTAAAGTGAGTCTGTATGTATTTTAGCATATTTCATCACAGCGGGATTGAGAGATCCGGGCTGGTGCCGATGGATATCTCAGAGGAGTAGTCTCTTCTTTGTCTTTCTTGATTGAGTTTCTGTAGTATGGGTTTGGCAGGTGTGGTGTTCGATTCTGGCAACGACCATCTTCCTGGGGCTCGTCCCTTTTGTCTTGCTTGATGGTCTCCGGCCGAAATCGGCCGGGCGTTGCCTTTCTCTGGAGGTAGACTTTTAGGCTGGTTCTTTTGTTTCTATGATGGCCTGTGTCCTGTCTTTTCCTCCGAGTTGATGAGTCTGCTGAAACCTGTTATCTGGGGGGGGTTCTTTTGCAATTCGTGGTTTTTTGAAAAGGAATTCTATCTCGACCGGGAGGAGAATTCCTTATTCCATACTTACTTTTAGTTATAATTATACATACTTTATTTAAACTCCTTATTCCGAATTTTTATTTACCCAATTCTTTATTACATATATTAATACAAATTCATATTTATACAGGTTTATATTGTACAGATATGTAGGGCTATGTATTAATGGTTGTATATATTTATAGATTAATCTTTAATATGTTTTAGATGGTGTGTGTGTTGTATATACACAAAACCCCTGGGAATGGGCTGATTCCTGATGAGATAGAACCCTGGGAATGGGCTGAGTGCTCATGGGATAGAACCCTGGGAATGGGCTGAATCCTGATGGGATAGAACCCCTGGGAATGGGCTGAGGCCAGATCTCTTCCCAGCTTGGCTGTGCTGTGCCCCTGAGGGCACCTGGGAATGTTTGATGGCCCTTGTGGTGTGATTCCAGTGGGAATTCTGGAAAATGTCCTCACTGGTGCCTTAGGGGAATAACCTGGGCATCGTTCACTGGCACAGGGGGCCGGAGCAGCTGCGGCTGCCCCTGGATCCCTGGAATGTTCCAGGCCAGGCTGGAGCAGCCTGGGACAGTGGGAGGTGTCCCTGCCATGGCAGGGCTGGCACTGGGTGGGATTTGAGGTCCTTTCCCACCCAAACCATTCTGGGATACAGATCCCAGGCGTGGTTCAGACCTCAGGGACAGGGAGGGATATCCGTGTGCTTTTATCCATATTCACATTTGAGATGTTTTTGGGATAATTTCATATTCCAACAGCTGTGGGAGCAGAAGACTGGAAAATTTGGAATCTTCTCTGTTGGAGACCTCAGCATGGACAATTTAATGGTTTTATCAGCCATGAGAGTGAAGCCCCAAAACAGCTCCAGTGGCACCCCCAGGGCGAGGAGTTTGTAAATGGGATTTGATGGCAGAGTCCTTCATCAGCCAGGCTGACATTTAATTACCTTAATGACCCCTGCAGTTCTACAAACAACCAATTAAGGCCTTTTTAATGAAGTGTGATGGGCACAAGGCAGGAATTGCACATTTATCACCTGGGATGGCTCAGGTGTGGAGCAGATCTCGAGTTCTGTGGGTGGGCAGCCCAGTGTCGTGTCCAGGCGTTCCCGTGGGGCTGCTTTGCTTTGGAGCAGTTTTATCCTGGCTGAGGCAGTCCCAGGAATCTGAGTGTCCTTTTGCAGGCTGGGATTTTGGGATACCTGGGCTGGCAGGAGCACTTTGGCTTCAGCTGCCTAGAGGGACAATCCCAACCCCAGCCAGGCCTGTCCCAGCCGGTGCTTGGCACTGCCCAAGGAAGAGTTTCTGAATCCATTCAGGTTCCAGTGTGGGTTCCTGCCTGTGCCTCAGCTCCAGGGGCTCCCTCTTCTTAAAAATGAGATTCACTTAATAAATTATAAAAAGAATTTAATATAAACAAAAGACAATTAGGAGACAAAAGAAATAAAGCAAAGGGTTAAAACGGCCGGGTGCCCTGGCAGGTTGCCAGGAACACACCTGGTATCTCAGGAACACTCCTTTTATCCCATCCTTGCTGTGAGAGGTTGATGCATATTCAAGCATGTCCCCTCCCTGGTTCCACCTTCTTGGATCATGTTATTTTCTGCTGGTCAGCATAATTTTTGCTGGTCACCATTATTCCAGCTGGTCAGCATTATTTTGGAGTTTGGTTTCCTTTTTGCTGCAGATGGTCACTTGTTGATAAGAGTCCGGGCCCCTCATCCTTCCCCTGAGGGCAGCTGGTCTTCATATCTTCCACTGATAACAGTTTGGGCTCTATTGTCCTCCTGATAACAGCTTGGGCCCCAGTGTCCTTCCCTCTGGGGTTTCCTTGCCTTGTACCTAGGAAATTCTTTTAAACTTAAGACTTGTTAGAATAGCTAAAAAGTATTTAATATATATATTCATCTGCGAAAGCCAATATCACAATACAAATTTATAACACTCTGGATACAGCACTGGGATCCAGACCTGGATTTATCGTGATAAAGCTCCTGCATTGATGATCCAGCTGCTCCCAAACCTCTGGAGGGATGTCCCAGCTGTGCCCTGGCCAGAGGTGTCCCAGCCAAGCCTGCCCGCTGAGCCCTTGGCTTGGAATTTTGGTGGCATTTCCTGCTGCTACCAGAGCAGAGCCCTACGAGTGCTCTGAGACAGCTGTGGGTGGGATTGGTTCCTTGCTGCTGGAATGTTCCAGGAAAGCCACCTAGAGCACCTCCCAGAGCAGTGCAGTGCATCCCTCCTGCTCCCAGTCCCCGTTTTCAGCCCGGAGGGCCCCGCCAATCCATGGAATTCTCTCTCAGCGTGGATTTCCTGCTGCTGCCAGGCACACAGGGGTGACCATCCTGGATAAAATGGACAAATCCCTTTGCCAGGCTTTGCTTCCCTTCTCTGGAGCTCTCCTGATTCCTGCTGATCCGTGTTCTCCCACGGGGAACATTTGGAGGGCATGGACAGCCTTTGTCTCCTAAAAGGCAAGGAGAGACCTTGAAGGAAGTCCTGAGGGATTTGTTCCTGGTCTTTCTTTAGGAGCAGGAACCAGATTGCTCTAAAAAGTGCTTGGCTAAGGATTCTCCATTAGAAGGAGAAGGACAGGATACAGGGAATGGCTTCCCACTGCCAGAGGGCAGGGATGGATGGGAGATTGGGAATTGGGAATTGCTGGCTGGGCTGGAATTGCCAGATTTGCTGTGGCTGCCCCTGGATCCCTGGCAGTGCCCAAGGCCAGGCTGGACATTGGGGCTGGAGCAGCCTGGGACAGTGGGAGCTGTCCCTGCCAGGGCTGGGATGGGATGAGATTTAAGGTCCCTTCCAACCCAAACCATTCCATGATTTTCTTGAGTATTGATTGCAAATGATGATCCCAGACCTTGGTTGGTAACTTCAGGTTCTCCTGGACCCGTTCCATCCTGCTCTCCATCCCGCTCTCCCTGTTCCCCATCCCACTCTCCCTGTTCCCCATCCTGCTCTCCCCAATCGCTCCCTCAGAGCCACAATTCGCCCTTTTCCCCACACGCCCTCAGTTTCCCTCTCACAGTCATCTCAGCCGTGTTTGGAGAACCCGAGCAGCCTTTCCAGGAGCTGGAAGGTCACTGGAGGAAATTCCCGCTCCTTCCAGAGGAGCCAGGAGAGCACCCAGAAGGTGCTTTTCCTCCTCCCTGGCATTTGAAAGGCTGCACTTTGGGGCTGCTGAGGAGGGAAGAGAAGAGAAGAGAAGAGAAGAGAAGAGAAGAGAAGAGAAGAGAAGAGAAGAGAAGAGAAGAGAAGAGAAGAGAAGAGAAGAGAAGAGAAGAGAAGAGAAGAGAAGAGAAGAGAAGAGAAGAGAAGAGAAGAGAAGAGAAGAGAAGAGAAGAGAAGAGAAGAGAAGAGAAGAGAAGAGAAGAGAAGAGAAGAGAAGAGAAGAGAAGAGAAGAGAAGAGAAGAGAAGAGAAGAGAAGAGAAGAGAAGAGAAGAGAAGAGAAGAGAAGAGAAGAGAAGAGAAGAGAAGAGAAGAGAAGAGAAGAGAAGAGAAGAGAAGAGAAGAGAAGAGAAGAGAAGAGGAGCTTTTTTTGATTTATTCCACTGAATTCCATGCAGGAACTCGCTTGAAAGGAGCTGCTCCACCTGTTGGTGGTCTTGGAGGCAGCTTGGCCACTGATGGATCCTGCAGAAAATGGGAATTTGGCTGGAAAAAGGAAAACTATCATAAATATGCATAAAGCACATGAAAAAAAGGAAGCAGTTACTTTGGCCTTAAAAGCTGGGAAGACTTTAGCAGAACAGATGGGTTCCATAAATCTGGCAAAAAGGAGGGCAGGAGAGATTTGTGGGTGGAATGCAGCAGGGGATCAGGCCAGGGTTGGAGTGAAAAAGAATTTGCTGGAGCTTGGGATTTGTCCCTTTTCCTGCATTTTTGGAGGAAATCCTGGGATCCCAGCACAAGGTTCCTCAGGAGTGGCTGGGATTCACTGTGAACCTCCTGGCAGGAGCAGCTGCTTCCAGCTCCTGGGACACCTCCAGCTTGGGAAGTTTCCTGCTCTTTGCTGCTTCCAGCCTCTCCCAGTCATGGAGAATCCAGGATAGTTTGGTTGGAAGGGATCTGAAACTTCATCAAATTCCAAACCCTGCCATGGCAGGGACAGCTCCCACTGTCCCAGGCTGCTCCAGCCCCAATGTCCAGCCTGGCCTTGGGCACTGCCAGGGATCCAGGGGCAGCCACAGCTGCTCTGGCAATTCCAGCCCAGCCAGCAATTCCCAATTCCCAATCTCCCATCCATCCCTGCCCTCTGGCACTGGGAGCCATTCCCTGTGTCCTGTCCCTCCATCTCTTGTCTCCCTTATGGAACAGGTTTTATAAACGGAGTCTGTTCCAAACTCTAATTGCGCCGCTAACAAGCACAAATAGTTGGATTTTGTGTCCTATTGATCTTGGAATTACCTGAGTGATCCAAAAATCGATCAGAAACCTCTCCTGGGCAGCTCCACACAGGATCCTTTTTATTAAGGCTGTCCATGATTTATGGTTTCGTCATTAGTGTTAATGTAGAGTTAATATCCGTCCTTCATCCTTCCCCGGGGCGTTGGCTGTGCCTCCTCCGTGCTCTTCCTTTTCCATGGACTCTTCCAAAGCAGCGCTGAACTTCCTTCTCCAAAACATGGAAGGAATAACCCAGGATCACCTTCCCAACCTTCTCTTCCCTGTGAGGGTGGGGAGACCCCTCAGAATTCCCAGACAGGAAGTTCGAGGTCACTCAAGTTCTCCAAGATCAAAAGGTTTTGCTTCCAATTAAGCCTGGATATTCTTAAAATGACTTTTTAAAGGGATAAAATTGTTGCATTTTGGGAGGGAGGAAGTGGTTTGGGAGGATTTACCCACCACAGAGCTGGGACAAAATAAACCTGGGAATGCCCAGGTCGATGGAGCCCCTCAGGAACCATTTCCAGGTGGTTCTGGAGCTCCTGCCTGGGGTGTCCCATTCCCAGGGCTGCAGGAGCGTTCCCAGGCTGCCTGAAGGGGCTCCAGGAGAGCTGGAGAGAGACTGGGGACAAGGGATGGAGGGACAGGACACAGGGAATGACTTCCCACATCTTCTCAGCCAGCCCAGAGCTCCGAGTGCCACCTCCAGCAATTCCTGGGACACCTCCAGGGATGGGCACTGCAAACCTCCCTGGGCACTTCCAAGGCCTGAGCACCCTTTCCATGGGGAAATTCCTGCTGCTGTCCCCCCTGAGCTTCCCGTTGGGAATCTTCTCACATACCTGGAGCCCCTTTTTTCTGCCAAACCCCAGGTGGTTGTTGGAGCCTGGGGTTGTTCCTCTTTCCTTTCATTAAATGCTGGAGCTCAACCAACCAAAGGCCAGGATTTTGGATCTGGAGGTTCTCTGGCACTGGGTGGGAGAGGGAATTCTCACCTCAGAGCCATTAATTAGAAGAGGTAACATTGATGTTGTTTAATGATGCACATTAGGCTTAAAACCCTTTGAATCCATTCAGTAAAAATAAAATCAGATTATTTTTGTGCCCATGCAATTTTGCATCGAGCGTTCCAGGCATTAAAAAGTATTTCATGCATCATTTGCTTACAATAAATTAAAAATCTCCAAGTACTAAAACACTGGGAAAATCCTGTTTGGAATAGAATGATTTTTATAGCTCCTTTACTTTCTGCTGCAAATGTTGCTTGGGCACGAAGTGATTAAAATCAAAAATGATTTGTTGGACCCAAATATTTCCTTTTTGAGGTGTTTATGGTGAGTTAAAATAAACTCTGCTAATTAGTGAACATCTCTGTCCTGCTATGGAACTTAAAATTCATGGCTGGGCAGCAGGCAGCGGTGTTTATTTATTTTAATGTTTATTATTTATGTTGGAAATGGATTTATTCTTTGTTCGGTGCAGGGTTTAATAAAGATAAAAGTGGCTCTAGAGGATGAGAGCAGGAGGGGAGAGGGAAATGAGGTATCCAGGTTTGTTGGTCTCTTGAAAATGCAGATCAATTATTGTGTGGATGGAAAGGAGAGCTAAAAATGATAATTATGGCTCTGGATGCTCCAGCCTGGTTTGTGGCTGTGGGGAGGACAGAGCTCATCAAAATTATCTCTGGACCTCAGATCTGGGGCAAAACCAGCTCTGAATGTGAGGAAATTCCAAATTTCCTGACTTTTCCACTTCCCAGGGCAGTGTGGGGTCACCTCTCCCTGGGGATTTAAAATCTGTGGATGTGGCACCTGGGGACATGGGGCAGAGCTGGACTCCTCTGGGAATGATCCTTGGTAGAGAAAAACAAATCCCCAAATTTCACCTGATCTTCATCAAAACTCTTCCCTGTCCAGGAGGCAGCCCCTGCTGCTCTGGAAAAATCCTAAGGGATTTGGGGGATAGAGGGGCTGGGATCTGCCTGGTTCCACCTTGGAAAGATGGATTTGATGGCCCCATGTGGCAGCTGAGGACACCCGAGAGTGGCACCAGCCAGGGGTCGGTGGTGCCAGGCTAGGAGAGCTGGGAATGTTCACCTGGAGAGGAGAAGGATCCAGGGAGAGCTCAGAGCCCCTGGCAGGACCTGCAGGGGCTCCAGGAGAGCTGGAGAGGGACTGGGGACAAGGGCTGGAGGGACAGGACACAGGGAATGGCTCCCAGTGCCAGAGGGCAGGGATGGATGGGAGATTGGGAATTGGGAATTGCTGGCTGGGCTGGAATTGCCAGATTTGCTGTGGCTGTCCCTGGATCCCTGGCAGTGCCCAAGGCCAGGCTGGACACTGGGGCTGGACACTGGGACAGTGGGAGGTGTCCCTGCCATGGAAGGATGGGATGGGTGGGATTTAAGGTCCCTTCCCACCCAAACTGTCCTGGGATTGTGGGACTTTGGATCCCCTGATCCCTGCGGAGGAGGGAACGCAGGCAGGGAACCCAAAACCATCACAAATGGTGTTTGATACCAACATGTGGGACCAGGGCAGAGCTGAACCCCTGGGAACTGTTATTTTGGAATTTTCCAGCTTTTCTCAGCCTTGTGTTTAACCTGCTTTGTGTCCCTTGTCTGCACTGGAAGAATTCCATCCTTCCTTAATTCTGACTTCCATGGTATGAATGTTCCATCTTACGAACCTCTGTGATCCCTAAAAAATCCCCCCTGATCAGTTTAATCCCAGCCTTAAACCTGCTGAGGTCAGTGCCCAAACTCAGCTTCTGTGTTTGGAAAAGCCAATTTAATAATTGTTCCCTCTTCCATCTCATTTAGGATTAAAATCTCTTTGCCCTGTAATCATTTCCTCTGGATTTTACCTCAAGCCAAGGAACTTCACAATTTCTCATCCTGAGGCTCTTTTATCATCCTTATCCTGCTTTAGTGCCTGTTCCAACAGGTCGGCTTAGGATGTGAAAACATCTGTATTTCATTTTAATTTAGGTTTTATTGGTCGTTCCCTGCTCTTCCCTTTGATATTCAAGTTATCGCTTTGTCTGCCGCAGGTTTCAGCAAATCTCTCCAAAGCTTCTCCCCTCTTTCCTGGGGAAAAAAACCCTGATTTAATTCCTGTTCTTGTGTACAAAAGGTGCAGAATTTTATTTCTCTGAGCGTTCTCTGCTTATGACAGGTCCTGAATTTCATCCACCCTTTTATTGCCCTTCAAAGCTTCCCTCAAAGCAGGAGTAATTGGATTATTTGGAATAAATTCCCTGTGACCCTGGCAGCTCCTGCCTTCCTCTTGCAGATCTGCTCTCATTCCCAATCCCCCATCGGAACACGCCTGAATTCCGGGCTGGAAATCCCGAAGGAAATCCGGGCTCTGGTTTTTGGCACAGATAATTTGGGATAGCCACAGATCCGCTCGCTGTGGCCTGCAGCAAACCAAGGTCTCGGCATAAACAAAGGGGAAAAACCCAAAACAGCAACAAAAAACATCAAAAAAGATGGAAAAAATGGAAAGGCTGTGGGAAACAGGGGATGAATATTGAGGGAAAGGGTTGGATTAGGGAAAACAAAAACTGTTTTTAAGCTGGAGAGGTGCAAGTGCCTCAATAGACACTGAAAAAAAGTTTGGAATAACTCGGGAATTTGGGAGAGGGGTGGAATTTTTTCCATTTTTGTGGAAGTCTGTGAGGGTGGAGCTCCATGGTTTATTTTCACTTTAAAGATGATTCCAGGGTTTATTTTGCTGGATTAAAGCAGCTGCTGACAGAGGCCATGGAAAACAATCCAGGAATGAGAAAGGCCCATCCAGGGCTGCAGTGAGCGCAAATTCCTTTATTCCTGCTTTATTCCTGCTTTATTCCTGCTTTATTCCTGCTTTATTCCTGCTTTATTCCTGCTCCATCCCAGCTCTCCTGGGCTTTCCTGGGAATGTTTTGGTTCATGAGTCTCCCAAGGAGTCAATCCCTCCTGGATCCAGTTTTTATTCCGTTTATTGCGGCCCTTGTGGGAAAACACAGGAGGAAAATGTCAGTGCCTTCCCACGGCTCTGTGTTCCAGAGATCACAGGGAAATAATTCCCATTTTCCAGGGAATTATTTCCAGCAATTCTCCCTGAGGAAGTTCTGGAGGGGCATTCCTGGCTCTCCAATGTGCCGTTTTCCAGTCTGGGAATGACTTTTGGAGCAGCCTGGTTGGATAATTCTGGTTTATTGCGAGCTCCTGAACAAAATCCTGGCTCTTTTTGGGCCTGAACATTTGGAAACATCTCCAGTTCTGCCTCAAAGCTATTTTTTTCCTGTTTATTTTTCATAAATAAACACTTTAATGTTTCCATTTTATTTTTTATTTCAGATAGATTTAATCCAGTTTCTCTGAAAACAAAGAAATCTGAGTTTGAAAGGCACTTCTTGCCTTGAAGGCACCAAAATTCTCTATTTCAGGCTATTAATGAAAAGCTTTTGTGTTAATTTTGATCTGTGCATAATGAATCATCCCAAAGTGCGTTTTCATTTTGTTTAAAGATAATCTGAGCTCAAATACAACATCAAAAGCTATTAGAAATAGAAATAATAACAAAAAGAATAAAATTGTTATTTATTATTATTATTATTAAAATAATAAAAAATAAAATAAAATAAAATAAAATAAAATAAAATAAAATAAAATAAAATAAAACAACAACAACAACAACAACAACAACAACAACAATAATAATAATAATAATAATAATAATAATAATAATAATAACCCCTGTCTTCATCACTGATTTCTTTGTTGTCACTGCTTTTTGGGGCCTGGGTTAAACCTGGGAAATTTTATTTGCTTTAAAACATTTTGTAACAATTTAAATTTGAAGCTTCTCAGCTTTAGCCACTGTCAGGTTCTGGGATTCCTTTGGATGGTTGAAAATCCCTTCCCATCTTTTATTTTGGGTTTCTTTTCCTCGATATCCCTCATTTGCTGCCCTGAGCTCCAGGAATTTTGGCTGAGCCTGGCAGGGGTGGGAGAAATGAGCGGTGAAGGCAGAAGGGCTGAGTGGATCCTTTAATGGGACAGAAAAATGTGACAAAAACTCAGGTTTTTGGAGGTTTTTCCCTAAAAAAAGCAGCTCCTTGACTCCATTTCCCAACAATTTCATTATATTCTTTTATTTTGGTGTAAAGCTGGGCTGGTTTCAGCAGCACTTTAAGCAATAATGATATTTTCCATATTCCACATCTCCTAAAAATCTTCTGTTCCTGGATTGTAAAATCCTTTAGAACCCAATATTTTCAGTTCCTCTGAAGGTATTTACCCACTTAACCAAAATATATTCAATTTTTTTTTCCCCCAGCACCACATTGCAAATCCTTTATTTAATAGCCCCCATTGCAGAGATATTGGCTGGAATAAATATCTCATTTCCTCTCTGTGCCTGACAATAACGGGCTTGTATTGGAAGTTTTATTATCCCATCCAGGACCTATCAGCAAATAAAAATTACACTAAACCTGACAAGAGAATTATATTCATTATGTTTGGGCACAGCCTATTTGCAGCACCTACAGAAATGAATCTTTAGAAGTGCCCCTGGAAGGTTTTTATTTTATTCCTGCACAAGAAATTCTCTTGGAATTATGGTGAGCTAAGTGGGACTATTTTAACTTTTCTATTTTTTTTTTTGTCCAAAGGAATGAGGCAGGCAAGAATTTGGGAAAATTTTTCCATGTCCTGTTTAGATGGAGCGGAATTATTTAAATGACATTATTATATCATTATATTAATTATATTATATTATATTATATTATATTATATTATATTATATTATATTATATTATATTATATTATATTATATTATATTAATATATTATTGTATTTATTATATTATATTTATTATATTATATTTATTATATTGTGTTATATTGTATTATATTCTTATATTATATTAACAAAATTATATATTATTATATATTATATATAATATATTATAATAAATGAAACAATAACAAAACAAAACAACATCAAAAAAACAACAAAAATAATATTAATATCAGTATATTATTATTAATTATATTATTACATTTTATATCATTATAATATATTATATTATGATTCTACTATATAAGAATAATAACAATAACAATAATAACAATAATGACAATGACAATAACAGTAATAATAATAACGATTATAATAATAACAACAATAACAATAATAATAACAATAACAACAATAACAACAATAACAACAATAACAACAATAACAACAACAACAACAACAACAACAACAACAACAACAACAACAACAACAACAATAATAATAATAATAATAATAATAATAATAATAATAATAATAACAATAATAGTGCGTGCTTTCTCCACAGTAGGGCAGCAGCTGGAACCTTTTTTGGTGGGATTTGGAGTTTTCCATCACAGATTCCTTTGCCTGTTGTCCAACAAATCCCTCTGAATTTCCGAGTGCTCTGCTCTCCATGAAAAGGAAAATCAGCCGGCAAAGGCGGGGTCGGGATCCAAAGGGATCCCACATTTTTTGGGCAGGGCTGGCTGGAGCCTCATTCCAGGCCTGGGCAGTGGTTTTTCCATGTTTCCCGTGTTGTGTAGCTACAGTAGATTTTGGTTGGCAATCAGATGTGGTTTGGTTTTCCTACCTGGCTCTGGGTTTCAGGAAATTCCTTGGGAATTCCAGTGGCTTCCAGCAGGAGCCTCCCTCCTCAATCCTTGTTATTCTTGGGAAAACCAAGGGTATTGTGCAGAGCTGGAATTTGCTCTGCTGTTGTGACATGGGGAGAATTTGGGTAAGTATCAAACGCTGCTGTATCCTGAAGGGCACACCCAACATTCCCACCGGGAAAATGGGATGTCCTGGGGAGGTTTTGTTGGGTTGAAAGGCCATGCAAAGGCTGGAAGCGTTCTCCAGGTGTATCCAGAGAATCCTGCCTTTTCCTGCAGTGCCAAAGTCCCTAAAATCCCACAGAAAAAGAGGCTTTTTCCTTCCCTTCTCCTCTCTGATCCCGCTTGTTGCAAGAGCATCCCATGGAGTTCCACCCTGGGAATTTCAGCTGGAGAAAAGGGAAAAGTTGTCTCGTGCAGAATGTGGAGATTCCAAGTGCGTGAGCACACTGGGATGCTCAGGGTGGGAAAAAAAGCCTTTCTGGGGATGGGAATGAGGCATTTTGCTGCCAAGCTGCAGTGGGCTGAGGGTAATTTTGTGGAAGAATTTGGATTGGAGTGTTCTCTCCCTTTCCCATCTCTCCCGGATTGGCTGTAATCCATCACTCTGATTGCCTTTCCCTGGTCAGCGGAATTTATATCCTCATCTCCCTCACATTTAAAAGATTGTAGGTGCAACCTTTCTTTTTTATTTTGATTAGGAGTCTTCTTTTCCTGCTCCTGGAAAGGTCACGGTGTCCCTTTTCCCAAAGCTGGGAGTACATTTCAATTTGGGAGCATTACAGCAGGAATGGGAGGCAGTTCTCCTGGATTTCAGTGAATTTTCCCTGAATTTGTTATTCCCGTGCTCAGGCTCGGCTGATGCTGATGGGAAAGAGTTTTGTGGGTGGACAGAGCTGATCCTCTAAACTTCAAAGCAGATCCCACAGTTTGGATCTGTTATCCAAATGACATGGATTTGGTATGGAAAAGAAGGAAAACGCGCAGGAGGACTCATTGCTTCCCCTGGAATTCCTCTGGGAGATGTTTCCTGGATTTCTCTGAGCGGCTGCAGCTCTCCCAGGGTGGTTCTGGAGGGGATCCATGAGATTTATTTGGAGCAGCTGAATTTTCCCATCAGAGTGATAAGAACCACCCAGCCAGGCATTGATCCCACCACTGGAGGTTGGATCGTTGGGCTAAGAAAAAAATCAATTTAAAAAATGACCATCCTGAGCTGACAATGAGATCTGCACAAGAGGGGAACACGGAAATTATCTGGAGCAGGGGTGAAACAAAGTGACCAAATTCCCTTTGGATTTGGATAGCAGCCTCTTGGATGTGGGATGAGGTTGAGTTGTCCATGCGGGAACAATCCCGGTCCCTGCCGTACCAAACCCAATCCCTGCTGCCTTTGGCTCCATTTTGATGCATTTTAAATAATTCCAGAGCCGCTGGAGCTTTGCCTTTTGCTCCTTCCAGTGTTCCTGCGGGGTTTTTTTTCAGCTGTGTTGGAGAAGAATCACAGATTGCGTTTCTCCAACCACACAAACAATTAACTGCTCAGCCTGGGCTGACTTCATCTGCCACTCATTTATTTTGTATCCACCGCCGAGGCAGCGCTGGAATCAATAATACAAACGCCGTGGAATTTTAATCTATTGCTTCCAGAAGAGCAAAGCAAACAAAACCTCATCAAAGTTTAATATTTCACCGTTAGTTTTTTAAATAATGGATGCACCCCGGAAAGGCCACGCCAAAGTCTTGGTTTTCCGTGAGTTCAGGGAAGATGTTTCTCGTCTATAAATTCGAGCAGCCAAACCCAAACAAAACCAACGCCCTCATCTTAGTCTTGGTCTTAGTTCAGAACTTCGTTTAGCAGACGTTTTCTTGGAATTTTTTTTCCAAAAAAAATTTACGTTCTGAACATTGAGATTTTCACTTCAGGTTTTCAAGGGGAAAAAAAAAACTCTTCCTGCTTTCCTGCTGATTTTTCCTGGAAAAGGTGGGATCCCACCGGGGTGGTTACCAATCAATCAATCCATCCTTAGGAGCATTCATCACCACTGACCCTCACCATGTCAATCCCCTTGGATTGATGGAAAAATCCAATTGCAAGATCCCTGCTGGGAATTTCGGGGAGATTTCAGATGCAGGCTGGGATAAAAAAAAAGAAAGGAATTTCCAGTGTTCCTGCCCCCCTGAGTGGAGGTGTGGAGAGAAGCTGCCCTCGGAGGGAGCTGCTGGGGGAGCTCCGACCTTTGGGAGATGATAAACACCAGTAAAAGCTGAAATGCACAGTGAGGATGTTGATCCAAGGTGGCTGTTCCAGCATTTTATCACCTTTCAGCTGGAAACTCCTTGTGTTTTCATTGCTGCCTCTAAATCCTGAATCTTTCCCCAGTTCTTCTCACCCTGTGAGCACAGGGAGATGATCCTGATTTATCCAGGGATTTTTACATACTGGGAGTTATTTCCCTTCCTCTCTGTGACTTTTCCAGTTTTCCCTCAGAAGTCACATCCTTTTAATCTGTCTCCTCTCCTCATAATGAATGAATTTGGATTTTGCAGGACTGTAGAGCTCCCGTTAGTAAAGCTTGACCTGGTATTTCCTGTTCCTTTATGAACCCCCTCCCCACAGTTCCTGCCACTGTCACCACCTGAAGGTTCCCAATCCCCTTTCTCCTGAATATTTAATTTTATTCAAATATTGAGTGCTGTTTTCTGCTTATTAAACTCCACTGATTCCTTTTTGGGTGCTCCTTCTCCAGGGCTGATGCAAATGAGGTTTTATTCCCGGTCTCCAAAGGTGTCCTGTTTTTTTTGTCTCACAGTTTTTGTAGTTTGTTTTTTGTTTGGTTGTTTTTTTGGTTTTATTTATCTCATTTAGGAAAACAGGGAGTGAAAGCACAAAAATCAGGGAATTTTACCTCTCCTTCCCCTGCTCTGTCAGTTTAACAATGTATTAATTTTTTTCATGGAGTTTTCCCTCAAAATATTTTGGGGAATGAGAATGAGAATGCAGCTGATGTCCCAAGGATTACTGCCAAAATCATAAAATAATGAAATATTTTCTATTTTCCTGACCACAAGACTCGTGGCCAGGAGCAGAGGGAGTTAAATCCCTTAAAATCCAAACATTTGGGCTGGAAAAGAACTCCAGGATTGGGACCAACCTGGGATTGTCCCCACTGTGTCACCCAGCCCTGAGTGTCACAGCCAGTCATTAAAACCCGTCCCTGAGTGATGGTGTGAGGATTATAAAGAGGTCAAGGCTTCTTTTTCATACAGAAAAAAGAAAAAAAAGCACTTTTGGGCATATAATCTGCATTTAATTTGCATTTCATTTGACACTGAGGTTTGTGATGCAGGATAAGCAAAATATTGGAGTCATAAAATGAAGCTGGGAGGGGAAGGACAGGGATTAATGTGGGGATTTTGTGGATTCGTCCCCCTGGAGTGACCTCCAGGGCTGGGAGCTGCAGGATGATCCACCCTGGAGCCCAAACCCAGAGCAGAGTTAATGACTGGGATATAAAAACAATATAAAGAGGAGCAGTCTGAGCTGCTGTGGGGCCCAGCTCTGAGTCAGGAGGGCAGGAATCCCACAGGAATATTCCATGGCCTGGGCGGGAATCCCACAGGAATATTCCATGGTCCTGGGCAGGAATTCCACAGGAATATCCCATGGCCCTGGGCAGGAATCCCACAGGAATATCCCATGGCATGAGCAGGAATCCCACAGGAATATCCCATGGTCCTGGGCAGGAATCCCACAGGAATATCCCATGGCCTGGGCAGGAATCCCATGGGAATATCCTTCTCTTTATCAGAGGTCCCAGAAAATAGCTGAGGAGCTTCCACCTGGAACACAACTTGTTGGGAGCAGGTTGTAGTTTCATGGAATCTCGGAGTGGTTTGGGTGGGAAGGGACCTTGAATCCCACCCATTCCCACCTTTCCATGGCAGGGACACCTCCCACTGTCCCAGGCTGCTCCAGCCCCAGTGTCCAGCCTTGGGCACTTCCCGGGATCCAGGGGCAGCCACAGCTGCTCTGGGCTGTGCGTGACTGTGGTTGTACCTGCCAGGACCTGAAGGACCCAACAAAAAAGATGGAGAGAGATCTCCAAGGGCTGGAGGGAC